>NC_082664.1:43663939-43966969 GCF_025265405.1 Mesoplodon densirostris
AGCCCATGACATTGCCTCACAAAAACCCATTGTGAAATTTCAGGAATTTTGTTAGCCAGGTGTTAAACACAGTTAATATTAAAAATTAAAGTACATAAATTACAAATAAATTATATTAAAAACAAAGGTGATAAATATTCAGAACTCATCACTTAGTAATTGCTACATTTTACTATTATCCGATCTTGAGGTTCCACCTGAAACTGAATGACAGAAATACTACATCACGGCTTACTGCTGCACTTCTCTTCCCAAATCCACACTCAGTGACATCACATTGGTAGCTTGAAATCAGTCATGGTGGAGTAGTTACATCATGGAAACCTGCAAATGCTACAAAGTAGGGCTTCCCCCACCGATCCAGTTGTTGAAGGGTTACTGGCATCTTCCTCCCCCTGCATTTGTTGCAGAAGAGAAGAACCCTCCTCTAACTGCTATGCAATGTTCTGTATTTTCCTCTCCTGACTTCATTCTGCTGTTGGGTCCTAGAAGTGGAGTACATGTGTCATCACACTCAACTTGGGCAGAAGTGTGGCATCAGATCCTGTGCTGAGAAGAGCCCAGTTCCTGACTGGGTTCAGGGAGCTGAGCATTTTTGCTCCAACAGGAAAGAGGAACTTGGTGATAGGTTTAGTAGGGGGGTAGTTGTCTTGAACCCAGAAGAGAAGGAAGTCAGCCTGGGGCTATTGTAGGTATCAGAGAGAATGCAGAGAGAATTCTAGAATAACGGCACCAGCACTGAGGCTGCATGACTACACAGCAGCTTAGAACAGAGTCCCACATGCTGTCTTTAAAAACATTTTCACGAGTCTACAAAATAGTGATTAAAATAATCTTAAAAAGACAATGTGTAGAGTTTTTATGAAATGAAATTTGTTTCATACAAAGACTGTTCCTTATTCAGGGATCATAGGTTAACATCTCAAGAGTAATAAAGACAATTTTTTTTTTTTTTTTTTTTGGTACACGGGCCTCTCACTGCTGCAGCCCCTCCCGCCGCGGAGCACAGGCTCCAGAAGCGCAGGCTCAGCGGCCATGGCTCATGGGACCAGCCGCTCCGCGGCACGTGGGATCCTCCCGGACCGGGGCACGAACCCACATCCCTTGCATCGGCAGGCAGACTCTCAACCACTGCGCCACCAGGGAAGCCCTAAAGACGATTTTATTAGAAGCATGAAACTATTATCCAAAATATATACATAGGTAGTTTATATCTTATGAATTATTTTGTCCCCAAAGTCCATTTTGTACCCATTTTCCCTGCTTGCACTAGAGAATACTTGTTTTTTCTTAAGAAAATTTAATGTTATAAATGGTGATCAGGTTTCCAGGCTAGACCAAAAAAAGCAAATACATCCCAGTATTCTGGGAGTTGAGTCATACCATTCATCTTGTTAGCCTGAAGTCTGAATGGTAGGGAAAGAGGTCGTCTTTGCAGCAATAAGAGGTAGTCTGCTCTTCACATAAGAGGGGCAGAAGAGAAGAAAAAAGCATAGCTTTTCCTTCTCCTGAGCCAATGGATGGTGAAATAGGAAAATCTGAACCAGTAAAATTTGTTCTCATCCACCCCCTCACCTCACTTGATGCCTTACTCTCCTAGTATCTGATAATCCTTCTCACCAGGCTCCCATTCCCTCACGATACTCTGTATTCTCCACCACAGTACCTTCAAAGGTCTGTATGAATTGCTAAAGTGCTCCAAGGTTCAAAACTTACTTGCCCTCTCCTACCCTCAGTCATAGCCCATCCATCCATTTTTCTACCACAGCTGGTCTCAAGTGTCATTGGACAAGTTTACACATATGTGTGAATGTCTGATAGTCCCTAATTTTCCAGAGCCATTTGAATTTTTAGGAACAGATTTTGCAAACATACGTTATTTCTAATTGGCAGTATATTGTGAAATATAAAAAACAAACAAAAATTACAAAAAACCAAGAGAGTAGGAGTCGGGGAAGAGGGTTGGAACGGGAAGGAACAGGGCACAGAGCACACTGCAAACTAGTTGCTTAATCCTTTAAAGTGTGTTTGTGATTTTCACAAACTCTTCCCTTTGACCTTCAGATTTTCCTGAACTGGCCAAACGTGGATTTGAACTAATCCTTGTTTTGGAAATTACCCACTGGTACAGGCAGAATAACGAATGTTTCAAGATTAAACATTACAATTCTCTACATTTTTTCACCCTCATACTTGAAAAACTCACACATTTCTCACAAGGGTTTTTTAAAATGGGAACTGTGACGTTTCCAGCCATAGAAGGAGGGTGGTGTGAGTGTGTGTGTGTGTGAACATGCACTCATATGTGTGCTGGAGTAGGTTGCAGATGTATGGATGCATACACAAGCTATTTATCATTTTGCAAGAAGAGCTCAATATATAATTAAACACGCAAGTGACTCTAGCCTTGCCCAGTTTAGGAGACGTCTTAATCAGCTCTAAAATCCAAACTCACATCTATAATTCCTTCTGTCCAGCTATTCCCTTCTCAGACCAAGGTCCTCCTGCTGTGGTTACTGTGCATATTCTATTTACAATTATAATCTCATTGCTGCTTTTTTCCTAGTTAAAAGTATACTCACTCCCCTATGCTTTGCAAAAAACAGGTGTCCTCTGGTGCTTAAATTGCCTTTTGATCTATTGTTCAGAGTTAACCAGAACTCTCCAGTCTCATCTCTCACTCAGCCATTTCTCATTAACAATAAATGCTTATCAGTAAGCTATAGTTATTCATCTATAAACCTAAACACTAATGAACAACTGCAAATGTTGATAAACAACTACCAGGTGTAAACAATAGAAGGGAGCTTGCACAGATGGTGATCATTGTGGGTCAAATCTTTGTCTTGCATTTATAGTGGGTGAGGAGCCATGCAAAACACAAAGCAACATGGCCTCTGGCCTTGAGGAACTGAGAAATAAAAAAAATAAGAGTACATCTCTCATTTCACCACAGGGAACTTCACCAGAGAAAGGGGGAAAACCTCAGCAATTTGAGCCAAAGTCAGAAGTGTTTTTGAAATGGAAATTGTGCTTCTCTTTGGACTGAGTTGAAAGGCAAGAGAGTAACTACTTGTCACTTACATTTTCGGCTAGGACGCACCTGCTTACTTTTTTGTCCTAGAGCACCACTGTCTGATAGAAATATTACATGAGCCACATATGTACTTCAAGATGTTCTAGTACCCACATTAAAAAAGTACAAAGAAATATTGAATTTTCATAATATATATTTAACCAAATACATTCAAAATAGCTTTTCAACATGTAATCAAATAAAAATTATTAATTGGATAGTTTACATCCTTGTTTTCCACACTAAGTCTTCAAAATCAGTGTGTATTTTACACGGACAGCACACCTCAATTCAGACTAGCCACATTTCAAGGGCTCAATAGCCACACGTGACCAGTGGCTACCTACCGGCCAGCGCAGGGCTAGAACATTCCACTCCAGAGAGTGCTGCATGTGAACTAAAGCTCATATTTAGTGAGGAAGGGACACTTCACTTTCTCATTGTCTCCATTTCCTACAGTCAGAAATTGGTTGGAGGGAGGAAAGGAATAGGGTCAATCATTTTGAAAGTTTTCCAAGGAGCAGTTTAGTAATGCTTGTTATCATCCCGAGGTACTTAGGGACTGAAAAGCGTCCTTGGGCAAAAGCAGACTTTCCTTGTGATGAATCAGAAGAATTCCCTGCATTCTCAGGAGTCTGATTTATGTCCCTGCACGCTCACCACCCATAGGCCTGGCGCTGGCTTTTTGCGCAGTCTCCTCTGTGGTTTGGGTTGAGAGGAATTCCCTGATCCATACTATCTTTCCTATCTGGGACTACCCAAAGATAATTCACCCTGGAAGCATTTCCTTCTGTCTCTGGTCCTCTTTAAAATGCCAAGGCTCTGTCTCCAAGGGAGTGTAACTGTTATCAGTAGCTCCCACATCTCTGGTGTTTGGATCTTTCAAAGCAATCTCAAGGGTGCTATGGTGTTTTATCCTCATGTACCTTTGTTAGGATTGGCACTTTGATAAAGAACCCACATTTCTGAAAAAAATCACAGTGACTTCATGATTAATCTCTGGCAAAGGTTTTCAAATTTTAGTGTGCATAGCAAGCTTTGAGGATGTTTGTTACTGTTGATGCCAGGGCTCTTTGACCTGAGGGTCAGGTCCGTGCAGAGCTCCATTTTTAAGAAGCACTGCAAGTAATTCTGAGTCCTGTGGCTAGGTGCTCTACAGTTTAGAAATACTAGTGGGTATTCGAACCCAGGTTCCTATACATGGAAGTCATTGCTTTGTGTCCTCAGCTGTACCATATCAGGTGGTAACACAGTAAATCACTTGCATTTTCATATGAAATTATGTTGCAAATCCTTTTTGCTCATCAGAAGGTTTCCCTGGCATCACAAAATTCTGTGTCCTTTTGGGAAAAGGAGCTGCCGGACAGCTGTTGTTGTTGTTTTTTCCAGATAATAAAAGGGATGTATAGAAGCTAAATAAAAATAGAATATCACTTAGGGTGATACTAGGTTTGACACTGATTTATTTTTCTTCCCTATCCTTGTTAGGCTTTTTTTTTTCTTTTATCAATTTAATTACTTAATTAGTAAGGCTCTCTTTATTTTTTGTTTGTTTGTTTGTTTGTTTTTGCGGTATGCGGGCCTCTCACTGTTGTGGCCTCGCCCGTTGCGGAGCACAGGCTCCGGATGCGCAGGCTCAGCAGCCATGGCTCACGGGCCTAGCCGCTCCGCGGCATGTGGTATCTTCCCGGACCGGGGCACGAACCCATGTCCCCTGCATCGGCAGGCGGACTCCCAACCACTGCACCACCAGGGAAGCCCATGTAAGGCTCTCTTTAGATAAGTGTCAATATACAGATAAAGTGAAAAGAAAGTTACCCACAGATCCATCATTCAAAAATGTTTGCTTCTTTCTTACAAAATGGATTCCTAAATAAACATAAATTCTGTTGTATCTTCCTTTTTCCCCTCCATTTTAACCTTATAATTCATTTTATGTTTAAAAATGTCTTCATCCATATTACTATTGTTTTTAATGTTAGTTTCATCTCCAGTATACCATAATTTCATCAACCCTCTATGTTGGAACTTTCACTTTTTTTTCTTTTTCATAGACCTTATTTTTTTAAGAACAGTTTTAGGTTAATAGCTAAATTCAGAGGAAGGAACAGAGACTTCCCATATGCCCCCTGCCCTCACACACGCAAAGCCTGCCGGATTAGCAACATTCCTCCCAGTGGTACATTTGTTACAACTGATGAACCTACATTGACACATAATAATCACCCGTAGTCCATAGTTTACATTAGGTTCACTCTTGCAGTTGTATATTCTATAGGTCTGAGCAAATGTATAATACTATTACAGTATCATACAGAGTGGTTTCACTGCCCTAAAAATCCTCTATGCTCTCATATTCATCCCTCCCTCCCCCAGTCCTTAGCAATCACTGATTTTTTTTTTACTGCCTCCAGAGTTTTGATTTTTCCAGAATGTCATATAATTGGAATCATACACTATGTAGCCTTTCAGATTTCTTTTTTCTTTTCTTCTTCTTCTTCTCCTTCTCCTTCTTCTTTTTCTTCCCCTTTTTTCTTTTAACAAAGCTAAGGTTAAGATTCTTTATATACTTCTTTTTGGGAAAAGGGCTTAATTTTTAATAAATGGAAACATACAAAGCAGTAACTAACACCCATTTTCCACCTCCCAGAATTAACCACTATTAATGTTTCAATACATTATTTCCCAGCCTTTCCACCTGTATAAATATCTGAAAAGTATGCAAATATTCTTCTTTTAAAAAAAGATGAGACAGTTCCAAGTAAAATGAAAATTCTCTTTGGCTGTAATCTTCTAATCTGGTCCCCTTCATCCTCTGCAGATGAAATATCAGTGATGAGTTTGGTGCATATTGTAATCCATTTTTATACATAACACATATATCTAAAAGCATCTAGTAACATCTTGTTGTGCTTTTTTACATAAATAACATTGTTCCACATATATCGTTCTGCAGTTGGCTTTTCTCATGCAGCAATACGTTTTTGACATCTGTTCCCATGTAGTTATACATAAATCTAATTCAGTCCTTCATATTATGAGTTCACCATCTCTTATTTATCTTTTCCCTATGTATGGAAATTTAGGCTCTTCCCCCTTCTTTCTTTTTTTTTGTCTATTATGAAGAGTTTGTGAACATGTCCTTATGTATTTCTCTTTGTGGATGTGTATCTTTTTCTCTAGATTAGATATCAAAAATTAGAATCATTGGGTCACGGAGTAAACACACAGTAGTATTTTTTTAAATAGACAGTATCAAATTTGTCTTCCAAAGTGGGTATGCCAAGTTAGTTTCCTATCAGCATTACGTATCTGTATTTTGAGAAACTTGACAATGCTTAACATTAGAAAAATTAAAAATTTTTCAGTATCATGGATGAAAAATAGCATATTGTTTTATTTTTGTTTGTTTGTTTTTTGCGGTATGCGGGCCTCTCACTGTTGTGGCCTCTCCCGTTGAGGAGCACAAGCTCCGGACGCGCAGGCTCAGCGGCCATGGCTCACAGGCCTAGCCGCTCCGCAGCACGTGGGATCTTCCCGGACCGGGGCACGAACTCGCGTCCCCTGCATCGGCAGGCAGACTCCCAACCACTGTGCCACCAGAGAAGCCCTAGCATATTGTTTTGAGTTTCTCAGATAAGTAGTAAGGTTAAGCATCTTTTCAATGTTTATTAGCTAAACATATACTTATGTACAACTATTTTATTATATTCCCAGGAAAAATTCCTGTTTGGTCTAAGACTGTATTTTAAGGCTTTCAAAACATATTTTGAAGTTTCTATCTAAAATTTTTGTAAATATTTATATTTTTGTCAAAACTACGATAAAATATCTATTTTCCACACTCTCACAAAACTCGATTATTCATTTGAATCTTTGCCAATCAGATAAACAAAAAGTGTACCTTGTTTTAATTTTTCATTTCTTTGATTGCCGGCAATGTTAAATATTTTTTTCTTTTTAAAAAATACATCCAGGGGCTTCCCTGGTGGCTCAGTGGTTGAGAATCTGCCTGCCAATGCAAGGGACACGGGTTCGAGCCCTGGTCTGGGAAGATCCCACATGCCGCGGAGCAACTGGGCCCGTGAGCCACAATTATTGAGCCTGCGTCTGGAGCCTGTGCTCTGCAACAAGAGAGGCGGCGATAGTGAGAGGCCCGCGCACCGCGATGAAGAGTAGCCCCCGCTTGCCACAACTAGAGAAAGCCCGCGCACAGAAACGAAGACCCAACACAGTCATAAATAAATAAATAAATAAATAAAGCAAACTGTCAACAAGTAAAAAAGAAAACAAAACAAAACAAAAAAATACATCCATATTTCTTTTACAGACCACACTTTATGACTTTAGCCAACTTTTATACTGGGCATTCTTTTTTTTTATTAACCCAGTGTCATATACTTTGCAAATATCTTCCCAGTTAGACATCTCTTTTAACTTTGTTTGTAGTAATTTAGTTATATGCACATATTTTTAAAATTTTAAGTATTTGAACATTAACATATTTTCACTATATTTTCTGCTTTCTCTTTTAAGTAATACCTTTAATTTCTTATCTCAAAATGCATGTTCATTATGAGAAATTGTTAAAGTGCAAGTACACCAAAGGAAGAAAGTAAAACCTGTGTAATTTTACCACCTAGAGATAAGAATTACTAATACTTTGACGTATATCTTTCCAAATTATTTCTATGCATATAAAATGTTCACATAATTTTAAAAAACAATCATTTAGAATTGTAATTAAAAAATTTAAATGACATTAAATGTTCTTAAGAATTATAAATTATAATGGTATAAAGTATTACATTTGAGGATGTACACTCATTTATTTAGCCAATCTTCTATTTTTAAATATTTAGGGGCTTCCCTGGTGGCGCAGCGGTTGAGAGTCCGCCTGCCGATGCAGGGGACACGGGTTCGTGCCCCGGTATGGGAGGATCCCACATGCCGCAGAGCGGCTGGGCCCGTGAGCCATGGCTGCTGAGCCTGCATGTCCGGAGCCTGTGCTCCGCAACAGGAGAGGCCACAACAGTGAAAGGCCCATGTACCGCAAAAAATAAATAAATAAATAAATAAAAAATAAATATTTAGATTGTTTCCAAATATGATTACTTTCAGAAGAGAATCTGTCTGATTCCTTCATAGGATAAGCAATCTTTCATACAGTCTCCTTCCAAGGGGAGAAGTCACACTCTTTCCACAAGCATCAGTTTATTCTAGGACTGAAGATTTACATTATCCTGTTACATAGGATTATTACACTTCCTTCCCTAATGGTCCAATGGAGGAAAAAATAACCAGAACTCAGCGAGAGCTGCAGCTGTAGGAAAGAACCCAGTCAGTTTGAGAAAAGGCTTACTTCTGGAAATCCTAATCAGTAAGGTAAATGTGTGGATGTCTTACTTCCTCTACCTCTCCAAGTCCTCAGCAGGGTCCCAGCCATCTACCTGAATGGTGGCTCTAGAAATGTGCACTGCCAATCAACCTGCACCGTCATAAGTGGTGGCTCTGCTTAGGTGTGGCTTGGCCATTGGACCATTAGGCCTAGGGATCAAAACAGGTGGGATTTGTACCTTTCTGGTAAACCTGCTGAGCATGTGATTCAGGGATAATGTTCTAGGCCCCTGGTTCTCCAACTTCAGCACACATCAGAATCGCCTGAAGGTGCTTGTTAAAATACAGGTGGCTGGACCCTACTCCCACAATTTCTGATTCAGTAGGTCTGTGAGGAGACCTGAGAATTTGCATTTCTGACAAGTTCCCAGGTGATGTGGATGCTGCTGTTCTGGAGACCACACTTTGAGAAGCAGTCTTAGGCTCTCTCTCTCCAAACCATCACATTGCTGTCACTTCCCTACTTAAACCCCTTTTATGGTTTCCTTCTGTCTGCAGGACAAAGTTCAGACCACTTAGCAAGGCACATGTCTTTTTTTTTTTAAATTTGTTTTGTTTTGTTTAATTAAGTAATTTATTTTTGGCTGTGTTGGGTCTTTGTTGCTGCGTGTGGGCTTTCTCTAGTTGTGATGAGCCGGGGCTACTCTTCATTGCGGTGCGCGGGCTTCTCATTGCGGTGGTTTCTCTTGTTGTGAAGCACGGGCTCTAGGCCTGTGGGCTTCAGTAGTTGTGGCATGCGGGCTCAGTAGTTGTGGCTCATGGGCTCTAGGGGGCAGGCTCAGTAGTTGTGGCACCTGGGCTTCGTTGCTCCGCAGCATGTGGGATCTTCCAGGACCAGGGATCGAACCTGTGTCCCCTGCATTGGCAGGCGGATTCTTAACCACTGCGCCACCAGGGAAGTCCCAAGGCACACGAGTCTTTTATGATCTGGCCCTGAACTGCTGCTTCTCCAGACTCACTCTTCACCCTTGGCCCAGCTCTCTGCCCCAGGGAGCGGACCGGTGTGGACTATACCAATAGGTTTTGTGCTCTCTACCTTCTGTGTCAGTGGACAGGAGACTGGAGGGTGGGAAGAGAAAGTCACAGTATTTTCCCCCTGGGCTTCTTTCCTCCAAGGTTTGGCAGTGGCTGCATTCCTCTACTTAAAGTCCAAACCGACTGGGTTCTTTCCTACAGCTGCAGCTCTCGCTGAGTTCTGGTTATTTTTTCCTCCATTGGACCATTAGGCCCAGGGATCAGACTGACCTCCTGCTACAGTTGGCCCCAGGGAAGTTTCATCTTCCCTTTTGGGTTCCTTTAACTGTGCACACACTTCTGGGGACGATCTCTTCGTCACATTCTCCTTAACTACCCCCTTTTGATCATTCCTTCTCTTTCCTGCTGAGACTCTGGCTAATTCAGACCCTCATTTTACTTTCCAGTCTCCTTTCCCACCAACCTCTTTCTAGGCATGCGCTGACCACACATTTACCAAATACCATGTAGTTCACAATTCCTTGCTTGTCCCTCTGGCTGAAAAGTCCTTTTACCTTTCTTTATATGGAAAACTACTCTTCATCCTTTAATCCATAAATCTTCATAAAGCTTTTCCCTTCTCATTCAAACTTACTCCATGTCTCTGAGACTTTAAAAAATATACAGGTATATTGAGAGATAAACTTTACATACCATAAAATTCACTCATTTAAAGTGTAGAGTTCAGTGGCTTTTAGGATTTTCCCAGAGTTATGCAACCATTGCCACAACCTGATTTTAGAACATTTCAACACCCCTGAAAGAAACCATGTGCCTGCCCATTAGCAGTCACTCCCCATTCCTCTCAGCCCACTAATCTACTTTCTTTCTCTGTGGTTTTTCCTATTCTGGACGTTTCACGTAAATGGAATCATACAATAAGTGATCTTGGGTGGTTACCAAAGGGGAGAGGGAAACGGGGAGGAACAAATTAGGGTTATGGAATTAACAGATACAAACTACTATATATAAAATATATAAGCAGTGCAGATATACTGTATGGCACAGGGAATTATACCCACTATCTTGTAATAACCTATAAGGAGTATAATCTGCAAAAATACTGAATCGCTATACTATACACCTGAAACTACCATAGTATTGTAAATCAGCTATACTTCAATAAAATAAATTAAGAAATAAACGTAGAAAATAACAC
Organism: Mesoplodon densirostris; assembly: GCF_025265405.1. Lineage (NCBI taxonomy): Eukaryota > Metazoa > Chordata > Mammalia > Artiodactyla > Ziphiidae > Mesoplodon > Mesoplodon densirostris. Next base: position 43,674,586 of record NC_082664.1, read on the forward strand.
GAAAAGAACCATATCTCTCTCATAAATAAGGAACCTTTCTTTTTGGCCTTGAATAATAAAGGATATAATAAAGTCAACATGAAGCACAAACATTTTTCTGGTAGGCCCAGGATTTTTATTATCTAGGCAGATTACACTTAAAGAATGACCCTTCATGTTGTAGGCAAAGGCATTAATCAGTTTAAACAAAAACGACAGCAAGTCCATCAAAACTGAGCAATTATTACTAAGATTTTTAACACACTTCATAGCTTTTTTTAGATTCAAGTGTTAAAAACTAAGGCAAATAAAATACAGTTTCTAAGTTTTGTCCTTCAAATTCATTCCAGCATTCATTTTCTCGCTACAAATGTGTGGTACTTTGAGTTCTCTTTTGAACCAATTATAATATCTTACTGGTTCCCTCATTATTAATGAGTTAAATAAAATTTTTCATATGTGTTTATTTTATATTTGTATGAGAGTCGTTATTTTATTCCCTTGTAAACATAATTCTTTAACAGGTGAGACACTAGGAACAGAGTCTCACCACCTTTTGCCATGTGATTGTGTGACCAACAGCTCTCACAGGATGGGAGACAGCAATTTTCCTCTCTAAACTGAAGAATAGGAATTAAATCTTTTCATTCTTCTCGGTGCCCCCCTCACCCTTAGCCTATCATCAGCTATCTCAGAGTCAGCTGTTTTGGGTATTAGAAACAATTCTAGTATAGACTTTCATGGAGGAAATGAAAATCTGTGACATAGTAACAGGCTTCTGCTTCGTCCATCTTAAAAGTCGGGTTATTTTATTTTTTCTCTTTTTGGTTTTTTCTCTACATCTCAATTACCTTGATCTTGCTTTCAAGATTTTCATCTCCAAGAGCTTTTTTTTTTTTTTGGTCCTTTAATTTTTTATAGTATTTTGTTCTTGTATTATGGGTACAATATCTTCCCTAATCTCGATGATGATATTAATACTAATTTTTTTAAAAAGAGCTCTCCTTGTCTTATTTTTATTTCCTCAAAGCACTGACTATTTTTTTTTTTAAATTTTGGGGTGCAGTCTTTCATTTTCGTGTTAGGAGCTTTCACCAGAGAGTGGCATTCCCTGGCTGCTCAGGTCTGAGAGTAGGAAACTGAAAAACGCCCTGGAAGCTCTAGGTGTGTTGTATTTACCTGGCACTTCTTCCCTCTGCATTCCCCGCTTTCTAACACACCCTCTCTACTCTTCCCTGTTCCCAGACTGGCTGCCTCCCTCTTTCAAGATTCGATTCAAGCATTACCTTCTTTTGGAAGTGGTTTTGTGCCCCATTCTGCCCCAATACTTTCCCATACTCCTAGACCATCCCACCCAGATTGGGGACAATCTGGCTCCCGCGCCTGGTGCAGTCACACACGGCAAGCACTGGTGAAAAGAATGAACATACGAATCCCACCTCCAACATGCACTTTATATGCGTTACTTCTTTTTATCCTCATGATAACTTTGTGCCATTCTGCTTTTTTCATGGTTCTTTTCAATTGTGGAAAAATCAGAAGACTGACAACGGATAAGATGTTGAGCAAATGAACATATCTGCAAGCAAAAGAACAGCCTTCATATTGCCATGTAGGTTTAAAGCAGAGAAGTAAATGGTGAGGGAATGAGATTGACAAGGAAGAGGGAAGGCCTAATATGTACCTGGCACTGTGCTAAGTAAGCATTTGTATACTTTAAATTATTTCTCAAAACAATTCACTGATTTATAGACAAGAAGTTGAGGCTCAGAGAGACTAAATAGTTTGCCCAAGATCACACATCTGTTATTTAAAATCATGTCCCTTGGATCCCTCTAAGCCTAGCTCCAAGGTGTCTCTAGGGGAATCCAGACAGGTAGGGTGTTGGCTTTGGTGGGACTTTTGGTACATTGATTGGATGAGCCCTGTCCCAGCCCACTCAACTCCCTGTGCCTGTCCTTAGTGCCCCTGTATACTCTTTATTTAGAAGGTTGCTGTGCTTTTGGACTGAGGCTTTCAAAAGAGTCAGGCGAGCAGCCTTACTAAAGTCACTTGTCACTGAAACCCTTGATTTGGTTTCCTGTGTCCAGCCTAGTGAATGTCTCAACTGCTCAGGGCAAAAAGCCTTATATATATCAACTTTGTATTTATCAGCACATTTCTTAGTTATAGCAATCAACAAGACATACCCTTCTTTTGCTAATGGCTGCATTAAATGGCATCTCTCCCTTTGCATTAAGAAATCACATTATACTGGTCTGCCAATTGACTGAAATGAAAAGAGCATTTCCAACAGCTGTACCTTTTTAACTGCTGCTGCTTTTCTTTTGGGCTTAGCACTAAAAAGGCAGATGAGATGAACAGAATGGGACTCCTAGTTTCCTCGCCTTGCCCACCCCTACATGGGCACTGACCATGAAACTAAACTAATACATGAGCTTTTCAGGCCTAACTGTCATATGCAGCACTTAAGACACACAGGAAAGTTCTGGAACTCTTTTCCACAAGCCATTTCTCCACTTAGTAGTGTCAGAGAAGTCACCCAACAGATGTGACTGAGCCCAGCGCGCTGAGGAAATGGAGCATTTGTATTATGGGTCATCATTTTTTAATACTTTTTAATTTCCAGATCATTGGATTTAGGTGCAACCTAATTTGGGTAGGTCCAAGGCCAGATGACACAGTGATAATCTTCATTAGCAAAGCAATATTGTGTATTTTTCCACATCTGATTAATGGATTATTTCCTTATATATATTGTAACTTTCTCTATGTTTTGCAAGCCATTAATCATTTAATCTTTCCCTCAGGCATGCAACCACGCCTTATTTTTGTGCTTTTTAAGAGTATTCTTTCAACAGAGTAAATCATAGAAGCTAAAATGTATTCATTCTCTTCTCGATTTGTGGATCTGAACCACCATAAAGCATTCTGACTACATAAAGAAAGGAACTGTGTAAAAAGCAAGTATTATTAATGTATTACTTCCCCTGGGCACATTTGCCAACCAAAATATTAAGCTCCCTTTAAAGAAATGTTTGGGAATTATTAGTTTATCACTCAGTTAAAGGTTTATGTGTCTAAAAATATTCCAACCAAGCTTAATGTGTCTGGTAATGTAATGTCATATATAGTCTTCCAAAAGGGATATTTTGGGGTCTGCAATTTCTCCTGTTTGGGTTGTGATCTAATTTTTCTTAATTACTGGAATGCCAGAAAAGTGAGTTTTAGCGTATAGGTCAGTCTTGGATATAACTGTCAGTGTCCCTTTATGTTGAAATTATAAATGCCTAAATGGAAGAGTTTCTATTTACCACTTTTCTGTTTAAACATGTTGCCCATGTCTGCTACAAAAATAGATGAAATAAACCAAAATGTTTATTTAAATCCAAATAAAAATCATTGGCCCAATTTGTTTACCATAAATGATCAGAGTATTAATTTCTAGCTTAGCTTCCTTCTTCTATACTGCTCCTTTCCTCTTTGCTTTGAACTCAACACTTGAAAAATCATCTGTTCATTTTTGGTGTAGAATTGGAAGCCACACTCCCACCCCACCCCCTGCCTAAGCAAGATTACGGTGAGTTTGTGGACGGGCAACGCATGGCCTGACCCCATCTGTGCCCCTGGACAAACACTGCTCACAACAATGCAACAGCTGTCGCAGACCAGCCTCTTTTTTTCCTAGCAAATCAAGCAGGGGGCTGAGTCTCACTAACTGCACTGAACATCTACTTTTTTTTTCTCTGAAAGGGAAGGTGGCCCTAATGCAGCCTGTCTCCAGCCTACCCTTTCCCCCCTAGCTTGCCCATCCACAAGCAGTAAGTTAGTCAGTTGAGGCTTTGGAGGTGAAATATGATGCAGGAGCAGACAGGGAAATCTTAGACATGGAACAAAGCCATTTGAGAACGGTCGCATCAGCCTAGCACTTTGATTTTGTGTGTTTGCCTCTTAAATGCTTGTTACTATAGCGACCACGAGCAACAGATAGGAAGGAGATAATGGAAACAGTCAGTGGCTTTTCAGGAGGAGTGTGTATCACATTTTTTTTTTTTTTGAGTTTTACTTGCACTGACTGCTAAGTCAAGGATACCTACTTTAATTAATGGTTAAATTGGAATAGAAAATGAATCGTAATTAGCCACCTGACACTGACCATCTGAAACCTCAGAGTAATATTTTCAGTATTCCAGGTTTCTGCCAGCTGTAGAAGTATGCATGTTATAGAGCTAATCAGGAAAAGAGTCTCAAAAACCCACTTTAAGGCTTATTAATATCATTCTTTATTCTGACTTAAATTCTCAATGTCAGATTTATCCTGTTAAGTTTAAATTGTAGAAACAATTGATAGCAATTCCCCTTCTCTCTGCTCTTCTTAAATGATTAGATGAGCATTTCCCCATATCATTAGACATTGCAAAGATTCAAGCATATGAACCACAGAGTCTCACTCAGAAGTAATAAAGACTATAAAAGCTGAAGACCAACCTGCACAACTTTATAGTATTTCTCTGTCTTATAATCTATTTTCTCTTCAGTGGGCTGCATGTTGTCTACACAGCCATTACAAATTCTTACTTCCCCTTGCACCGAATTACCAGCTTTATAGTCAGAGGCGAAATTCTGCTTTGGTAAAGCCTGCACTGCAAACCCAAACAATACAGAGACTTACAAAAGATCTCCTCGAACTTAACAGAAAAGCAAAAAGTAAAACCGCTTCTCTGCTCCTGATGGAAGTGATTTTCAAGATTGCCCACAGAGAAGCCTCTCTCCATGATGCATGGAAAGGTTTCCAGAACATAATCTAATAACAGCAAAATAAATAGAAATACTAAATAAATAGACCGACAAACCCACGGCTCACATCACTAATGGAAATCCAGAGTGCTAACAGTATGCGGGTTTTTCCAGAGCATGTAAGGGGTATGCACCCAACCTAGGTAATATCATACCGAGGTGTGGAATGTCATTGTGCTTTTCCATGTGGAAAAAGTGATGTACAGAAAAGGGATATGGCTCACCTAAGGTTATGTTGCACAGAGGTGAGCTTATTATGGACTCAAGCATCCGACTGTTCAGCTGAGGCTTGGTCTTCTAATTCATTGTCTTTTCTAGCACCTAAGCTCTCTTTTCACCATGAAGCCTTATACTTTCCTTACATCTCATGGAGCCTAGTGTGGTGATCAGAAAATAATTACTTTAACAATAACTTTTAAAATGTATGCCAGTGATGCATATTCATTCATTATGGAAATACTGAAACTATAGTCAAGAGAAAAGAAGGAAATAAAATCGACTGTAATTCTATCACTTGCATTTTAGATACTTGCATATTACCCTTTCAGACATTTTCCTTAGCATATTCATAGTATACACATAATACATATAATAAATACCTAGTCTTATTTTCAGCAAAATAGGATTGTATAATACATAATTTTATGGAGGTTACACATGGAGGTTGCTAATATATAAATATGTTAAGAAATATTCTTCTACCACTTCATTTTTTTTTTTTTTTTTCTTTTTGCGGTATGCGGGCCTCTCACTGTTGTGGCCTCTCCCGTTGCGGAGCACAGGCTCCGGATGCGCAGGCCCAGCGGCCATGGCTCACGGGCCCAGCCGCTCCGCGGCACATGGGATCCCCCCAGACCGGGGCACGAACCCGCATCCCCTGCATCGGCAGGCGGACTCCCAACCACTGCGCCACCAGGGAGGCCCTCTACCACTTCATTTTTAATGGCTAAATAATGTTCTATTATATAGAATTCCATAATTGTGAACTTTATGGGTTGGGCATTTAGTTTTCTTCCCACTTTTATTTTTATTATTTATTTATTTTGCGGTACGCGGGCCTCTCACTGCTGTGGCCCCTCCCACTGCGGAGCACAGGCTCCGGACGTGCAGGCTCAGCGGCCATGGCTCACGGGCCCAGCCTCTCCGCGGCATGTGGGATCTTCCCGGACCGGGGCACGAACCCATGTCCCCTGCATCGGCAGGCGGACTCTCAACCACTGCGCCACCAGGGAAGCCCTGAATTTTTTAAATGAAAAATTTTATTAAGTAGAAACACTGAAAAATAGGGGGGTGAACATTTTTATAAGTAATATTTGTACACATCCTTAATTACAAATACATAATTATTCGTTGATTAGTATTAGTCTAATGATGTTTTTAAGCCCAGCAACTTATAGATCACGTGCACCATAAAAGCATATTCCTTCTGAAGGATCCATATCCTACCTCCCTAGGGTACCACACAAATAGTTATCTGTTGAAAGGGACCTTGAACTTTACAGTCATTGCTACCCTGGCAATATAGGCAGGCAGGATTTTAGCACTGGGGAAAGAGGAGAGATGATGAAGAGTTGAAAGTTCTGATTAAATAAAGAGATTCTTCATTAGTGAAAGAGTTCAGTGCCATCCCATATGGCAAATTCTGAATAGAAATATTCTCTGAACGCCAAAGGGATAGAAAATACTATCCATGCAAAGAGACAAATTGTGGGAAATAAACTGTGAAGGCCAGATTGTTTCTCCCTCTAAGAAGCCACATGGAGAAAGAAAACTCCTGATGACAGAATCCCATCAACCAGCAGGCCAGCCTTGAAATATGAACTTTCATGGGATATCATGAATCCTTCTAGGAACTGCAAATCTCCTTGATCTTTCTGCCTGCAGTGTTTTGGAGATGTTTACAAGTAAAACTGTATAACCTAAGACTTGCCTTTCAGGAAAAGAATAACTGGTAATCCGATCCTAGAAAGTTTTCTGCACTGGTTTTTTTAAAATAGTCAGCAAATGGAAGGATTTCCCTCCCACCTTGCCCACAAAGGGAAATGGGATGGGAACCAACACGTACTCAGTCACTTCTATGAGCCGGGTGCTACGGTAAGTACGTGCATCATCTCATTGCTTCCTCCCAACAGCCTCAATAGTGACTCATTATTTTTCCATTTTATATGAGAGGGAAACTGAGATTCAGAGAGATTAAAAAATGTACCCCCAATCATACAGTTGGCTAGTGGCAAAGACTAAATTTGAACATAGTTCTGCCAAACTGCAAATCACATGTTTTTTCTACCACACTGATGTATTTAAAAAGTCTTTACCACGTCTCACCCAGATCTTGGTCCTTTTTGCTGTAAAGCTCAGTCAGTTCGATGGGTGCGGTCTTGGAGGTTACAGTCTCACTGGAACCAGTGTCCTGGACATTTGCTTAGATCTCTTCTGTATAGGCTCAGATATACTGAAAAATAGAACTTAACCCAATGTGTCCCATTGCAAAAGAAATAACATGTGTGTGTAAAGAACACCAGTTCACAATTTCAAAATTTATAAAATCCGCAACTACTAAAAAAAAAAAAATCCCACTACCTTGGCCTTTTAAAACTCAACTTTATGTTTGTCCCAACGAGTTCCTTTATAGATGCACATTAAAAACAAATGCTAACAACACACTCTGGGGCTGGTTTTGAATTGTGTTCAACAAAAAGCTGACACACATTTTCAAAGCTGGCCTCTGCTTTCCAAAAAGTCTTTTTTTTTTTTTTTTTTTTTGCAGTACGCGGGCCTCTCACTGTTGTGGCCTCTCCTGCTGCGGCGGAGCACAGGCTCCGGACGCGCAGGCCCAGCTGCCATGGCTCTCGGGCCCAGCCGCTCCGCGGCATGTGGGATCTTCCCAGACCGGGGCACGAACCCGTGTCCCCTGCATCGGCAGGCGGACTCTCAACCACTGCGCCACCAGGGAAGCCCCCAAAAAGTCTTTTAAGGAAGTAGTTTAACTTATGTATAACTGAAACTTAGAGAAGGACGTGGTTATTTACATAGATTGGGATTCCCAAATTACCAACAATATCTAAAAACAGAAAAATTATTTTCTGTGAAGAGAAGACAAAATGAAGTAAAAATCAAAGCTTTCTTCTTATATCCTGTTTGGGTTTCTGAGGGTGGTAGCGGAGAGAGTAATTCTTTCTGAGGTCTACATAAGCTCATCAAAGCATAGTCATATTTATATCTGAAAAGCTAAGACTAACCACTCAGAGAAAAGTGGGTTGCAAGGTATAGAGTAAACAGGAAGATGGAGAGGCATCCTTTCAAAGATGGAGTACCCAGGTGTTCCTCCTGGTCACCTGTCACAGAGAAGTAGACAGCCATGGAGAAGGCCACTGAGAAGCCTATTTCATTTTCTCTCTTTCCACGTTTAATCTAACATGTTCCTCTTTCACAATTTAATGTAGCTACATTTTCTTAATCCCTAGCTAAGGAAGAATTTTGAAATGGAGTGAAGAAAATAAGAATGGCAGTATTTTATGTCTTTTATTTTACAGGGTACTTGGTGATGGTGCTGGGTTGTGAAACCTAAGAGGGATTTTAATAAGAGTTTGCAGAGGACAACAGAGGACAACTTGGGGAGGCTCAGCGTTGAGGGTGTTGTGAAGATGGCAGGCCCAGGGTTGAAAAGGAGGCGAAAAGGCAGCAAAGACAAGCTTCCTCTTACTCAAGTAAGATTTGCTAGGTCTCTAGTATTGGAGGTTCAACAATCTCCCGCTTTGTCTGTTACTATAAAACACCTTCACCCTTAGCATCAGCTCTTTACAGAACATACCTGCAAAAAGGCGGAAAGAAATAATCATGAAAAGTGTTTGTTTTTTGAATTATGAAAGCAAGATTAAGGACAGATGAACAGGGCTTCCCTCGTGGCGCAGTGGTTAAAAATCCGCCTGCCAATGTAAGGGACACGGGTTTGAGCCCTGGTCCGGGAAGATCCCACATGCTACGGAGCAACTAAGCCTGTGTGCCACAACTACTGATCCTGTGCTCTAGAGCCTGTGAGCCACAACTACTGAGCCCGCGTGCCACAACGACTGAAGCCTACGTGCCTAGAGCCTGTGCTCCACAACCAGAGAAGCCACCGCAATGAGAAGCCCGTGTACTGCAACGAAGAGTAGCCCCCACCTGCCTCAACTAGAGAAAGCCTGGGCACAGCAACGAAGACCCAATGCAGCCAAAAAAAAAAAAAAAAAAAGACAGATGAACAAGACATAGCAAATGTTGGTTACATACAGGTTGGCTGTTGTTGATGTTAGAAATACAAGGTTATGGGCCTCCCTGGTGGCGCAAGTGGTTGAGAGTCCGCCTGCCGATGCAGGGGATACGGGTTCGTGCCCCGGTCTGGGAGGATCCCATATGCCGCGGAGCGGCTGGGCCCGTGAGCCATGGCCGCTGAGCCTGCGCGTCCGGAGCGTGCGCGTCCGGAGCCTGTGCTCCGCAACGGGGGAGGCCACAACAGTGAGAGGCCCGCATACCGCAAAAAAAAAAAAAAAAAAAGAAATACAAGGTTACTACATTTAAAAAAATTAAATGGAAGTATTTTTTCCTGTAAGTGTAAATATGTAAATATTTAGTGTAAATGGTGGTTCATTTTTATAAAATGAGCAAATGGAGTGAATAACATCCTAATTTGACTGAAATATCCAGGAAATATAATTGAGGTCCAAATCAGTTTATTAGACTTACTCTATTTAAATAATTACTTTAATTCTTCTTCTACTTTAATTGTTAGATCAGTCCCATGCATTATTTTGGAGTTTCTTAACCCTATTCTACATATGAAGGTTTTACTTACAAATACCTGGTAGGCATCTGTACTTAGAAAACTCCTCTATCATTATAACATACAACATTATTAACAGGTAAAAATCTGATATGAGTTCTATGTACAAATACGACCGAACCACTTGAGGGATGATCATCTATTCCTCTCTTGGTGACAATCTCTCAGCCTTGGGCAAGAATGTGATCAACATCATCAAATATTTCTTTGGTACATGCAGGAGTGCTGTTTCTGCACTGGGCTCCATGCCTGCTCTCTTCTGGTGATTAAATAGAGTTGAAACTTCAACCCCTCAAAGAAAATTCTAAGAATTCACTTGTGAGCTGAGCTCTAAAAATTAGTATTTTTATATACTTAAATCTACTGTATAACTCACTTACACTGGAGCCAAATCACAAAAGTCTAAAAGTCTAAATCCTTAAAAGCACCAAGAAGAAGGTAGGCTTGCTCTTTTAAACTAAATATCAGGTGATTGAGAGCTTTCAGACTATGACTTGTTTTGTTTTGTTTTGTTTTTTGAGTAGAGTGGGGATGAGTATTTGGGCTTAAGGGAAGCAATCAGGGCTCTGAATAGCCTATCTCTACTTTCAATTATAAATATATATATATTTGTACGTTATACATACATAAATATATACAATATATTGAACATTCAGATTATTCTGTTGTAGTTACTTTATCTATCAGGATTTTAATTTGGGGGGCATCCTTAGAGTCCTTCAAAAAATAGTTTTATTCTCATATTATTTTCATCAGTAGTATGTAATTACACATCTTCACTAGGCTAAGTGAAATCCCGACACTTGGGTCTTTTCTTCATAAGAATAGTTTATTTCAGTATGTTCGTCTCCCTCTGGTTGTAAGATAAAAATTGGTGGCTTGGAATGGTTGTTTAACCATGATAGCATGGGGCCAACTGGAAAGGGAGGAGGGTCTAGAAGGAGATCTATCTCCAGAAATAGTGCCAACACTGAGAGGTAAACCTTGCAGCAGGGGCTGGCAGGAAATCCAGGTAAGCAGAATGCATAGTCTAGTGGTCTTCAAACATGAGTGTCTGTGAAAACCACTAGGACAGCTTGTTATAAACATAGGATTTTGGACCTCAGAGCTAGAGGTTCTGATTCAGTGGGGTAGGGTGGGTCAAAATAAATAATATTTTAAAACAATACTCCTGAGTGATTCTGCTACAGGTGATCTGTGGACCACACTTTAAGAAACACTGCTCTAGGGGGTTGCAAAATGGGTAACAGGTGAGATTCAGGGATAGTAATTGGCCACAGGAATATTGCATCCTGGGAGCGGGCTGTCATGGAAGATGAATAGAGCCTTGGCTGAGGAATTCAGATGCAGAAAATATTCTGAGAGCTAAACTGGCAAGCAGTGGTAGTAGGAAAGTCCCAAAGATTCCATTTCCCAACTGAGACCAGTCTCTAGCCTTTGGAAGGAGGACTATTAAGAATAAGGCAGTGCTCTATCCTGGAGGACAGGGGCTCAGACCAAGGGAACAAGGCACCCATCTGACCAGGGCATCAGGAGGAGACTGGGGCTTAGGAAAAAACTCTAATGAGTAATGAGTTGAATTGGGCCCCTCAAAAAAGATATGTTGAAGTCCAAACCCCCAGTACTCAGAATGTGACCTTTTTTGGAAATAGGGTCTTTACAGAAGTAATCATGTTAAAATGAGGTCATTAGGATGGCTTTAATCCAATATAACTGCTATTATAAAAAGGGAAAATTTGGACAGAGAGACAGAAACTCACAGAGGGAGGAAGTTGTGATGATGTGACTGTGACGGTGTGTCTGCAAGCTGGGATTGCTGGCAAGTGCCAGAAGCTACAAGAGTCAGGGAGGATTCTCTGCTAGAGATGTCAGAAGAGGCATGGCCCTGCCAACACCCAGATTTCAAACTTCTAGCGTCCCCCGCCAAACTGTGAGAGAATAAATATCTGTTGTTTTAAGCCAGCCAGTTTATGGTACTTTGTTACAGCAGCCCTGGAAAGTTAATACAACCTACACTTCTTCCCATCCCCATCACCCCTCCCCTGGCTCCAGCCACATGACCGTCTGTTGCCTGGATGCATCCAGCAGCTTCCTGATGCAGCCCTCTTCTCCAAATTTGTTTCTCTCCCCTCCATTCTCAACTCTTGGCCAGAGCAATGTTTCTAAACACAAACCTATCAGTTCATTTGCTTGCTTCAAATGCATTGGCTTCTCATTTCTTTTAGGATAGAGTGCTAACCTCATGTCATGGCTTATAGCCTTCTTATAGCACTGCCCACTTCCCCATCCTCATATCTTGTTATTTACTGTTTCTCTTACCCTTTGCCCACTCTACCCTCAAAACTAACACTTAGTTCTGAGAATATGTCATCTTTTCTTTCCTTTTAGGCATTGTAGATACTGAATGCTCTGTTTAGGACTCTTTCCACTGACTCTTTTGCTAAGTCACAACCATGCTTGAAGTCATATCTTGGATGTCATTCCTGTGACACTTGGGTTTGATGTCCTTCTTGGTATCCACAGCACCAATTAGTGCCCCCATCAGAGCACTTATGACACTTGGATGTCACTGACTTCTTACTTGTTGGTGTTTGACCCACTAAATGTAAGTTCCATGAGGGCAGGGACCAGACCAGTGGGGGCTTCAGAACTTCCATGATGAAAGGATTTGAGTGGCAATGTGGTTATAAGAAGGGTTAGGAATTTATTTGGGGTGGGGGTGGGGGGCTAACGGAGAATATGGGGTATCTAAAGTCTCCCCAAACTATTTGTTGTATTGCCTTTGGCAGGCATCATGCTTATCTTGTTCAGTACTGTGCCTGGTACATAATAGGTACTGAAACATGTTGACTAAGTGAATAGATGACTGAATATGTGGGAAGATCCATGATTATTTCTTGTGCTCAAGGTCAGAACCAGATGTACTGAATCTCAAATGGAACTAGAACATCTTAAAATCCTTCCTGCCTAAGGTCAGGATTGGTTGTCAGTGGCTCAAGCTGTTGGAAGAGGAGAGATGAAGAGACTGGGAACCAGGCTAAGCTCCATTCTGGGAAAGGCTGACTAGTCATTCCATACTCACTTCCTCTGGACTGGTCCTTCCTGCTGCTCATCAAATGTAAAGTTCTCATTATCAGCTCCTCACCAGATGCTTCCTTCTCTTGCAGCAAAATAAAAGGGTACCATTTCTCCAAGATGGATGGTCTACATAAGAATGATTTTACTGACCTCTAAAGACACCACAAAGCAGCCACCCTCTTATATTTTTATTGACTGGACATGACCATTCAGGATCCCATAACATTATGTCAATTTAGGGAATGGTAAGAGCTGCATTAAAAAGGGACATTAAAATAGAAAGTGATAGCACAAAAACTACTGTAATTGATAAACAAATTCAGCAAGGTAGCAGGATACAAGATTAACATAAAGAAATTTGTTGCATTTCTTTACACTAACAATGAAATATCAGAAAGGAAATGTAAAAAAACAATCCTTTTAAAAATTACGTCAAGGGCTTCCCTGGTGGCGCAGTGGTTGAGAGTCCGCCTGCCAATGCAGGGGACATAGGTTTGTGCCCCGGTCCGGGAAGGTCCCACATGCCGCAGAGTGGCTGGGCCCATGAGCCATGGCTGCTGAGCCTGCACATCCAGAGCCTGTGCTCTACAACGGGAGAGGCCACAACAGTGAGAGGCCCATATACCGCAAAAAAAAAAAAAAAAAAAAAAAAAAAAAAAATTACATCAAAAAAATACTTAGGAATAAACCTGACCAAGGAGGTGAAAGACTTATATGCTGAAAACAATAAAACATTAATAAAGGAAATTGAAGATGATTTCAAAGAAATGGAAAGATATCCCATGCTCTTGAATTGGAAGAATTAATATTGTTAAAAAGGCAATACTACCCAGAGGAATCTACAGATTTAATGTGGTCCCTATCAAATTAAACAATAACATTTTTCACAGAACTAGAACAAATAATCTTAAAATTTATGTGGAACCATAAAAGACCCAGAATTGCCAAAGTAATCCTGAGAAAAAGAGCAAAGCAGGAGGCATAACCCTCCTAGACTTCAAACAATACTACAAAGCTACAGTAATCAAAACAGCATGGAACAGACATATGGCTCAGTGGAACAGAATAGAGAGCCCAGAAATAAACCCACACACCTATGACCAATTAATCTTTGACAAAGGAAGCAAGAATATACAATGGAGAAAAGACAGTCTCTTCAGCAAGTGGTGTTGAGAAAGCTGGACAGCCACATGTAAATCAATGAAGTTTGAACACTTTCTCACACCATACACAAAAATAAACTCAAAATGGCTTAAAAACTTAAATATAAGATCTGATGCCATAAAACTCCTAGAGGAGAACATAAGCAAAACATTCTCTGACATAAAGCATACAAATGTTTTCTTAGGTCAGTCTCCCAAGGCAATAGAAATAAAAGCAAAAATAAACAAATGGGACCTAATCAAACTTATAAGCTTTTGTACAGCAAAGGAAACCATAAACAAAATGAAAAGACAACCTACGAACTGGGAGAAAATATTTGCAAACAATGCGACTGACAAGGGCTTAATTTCCAAAATATATAAACAGCTCATACAACTCAATAACAAAAAACCAAACAACCCAATTGAAAAATGGGCAGAACACCTAGACATTTCTCCAAAGAAGACATACAGATAGCCAATAGGCACGTGAAAAGATGTTCAAAATCACTAATTATTAGAGAAATGCAAATCAAAACTACAATGAGGTACCACCTCACACCAGTCAGAATGGCTGTTATTAAAAAGTCTACAAATAACATGCTGGAGAGGGTGTGGAGAAAAGGGAACTCTCCTACACTCTTGGTGGCAATGTGAAGTGGCAAAGCAGCCACTATGGAAAATAGTATGGAGGTTCCTCAAAAAACTAAAAATAGAGTTGCCATATGATCCAGCAATCCCACTCCTGGGCATATATCCAGACAAAACTATAATTCCAAAAGATACATGTACCCATATGTTCATAGCAGCACTATTCACAATAGCTAAGACATGGAAACAACCTAAATGTCCACCAACAGATATATGGATAAAGAAGATGTGGTACATATATACAATTGAATATTACTCAGCCATAAAAAAGAATGAAATAATGCCATTTGCAGCAACATGGATAGACCTAGAGATTATCATACTAAGTGAAGTGAGTCAGAAAGAGAAAGACAAATAACATGTGATATCACTTATATGTGGAATCTAAAATATGACACAGATGAACTTATCTATGGAACAGAAACAGACTCACAGACATAGAGAACAGACTTGTGGTTGCCAAGGAGGAGAGGGGGTGGGGGAGGGATGGGTTGGGAGTTTGGGATTAGCAGATGCAATCTGTTATATATAGAATGGGTAAACAACAAGGTCCTACTGTATAGCACAGGGAACTATACTTAATATCCTGTAATAAACCATGATGGAAAAGAATATGAAAAAGAATGTACATGTGTATGTATAACTGAATCACTTTTCTGTACAGCAGAAATTAACACAACATTGTAAATCAACTATAGTTCATAAAATAAATTTTAAAAAATAGGAAGAGATAGGGAGAAGAAACATAACTGAATGTTGGGCAGTGAAGGCAAACTCTGGAGGAAGAATATATACTGAGGTTGAAGAGACCATGGAAGAATCCTGACAATCACATTGTTAGACAGCCAACAGCTATTTATTGAGTACCTTCAAGAGGTACTGTTCTAGAACTAAAGAGGACATGGAAAGGGGGCCATAACTTCCACAAGTGCGTTGTATGCATTAATGGAGTATGTACAATGGAACGCTTGTGTGTAGCTAACACTGCATTTCTATGATACATATTTGCAAGAGGACTAGAGCAGAGGAAGAATCCAACAGCCATGTAACATTGTAGGTTCCCCACCTTTATCTTTTCTAATGTAATTGTAGGCTACACTCCGAGCCAAAAAGGCAAACTGCTTTCATTTCAAGTGCAAACCAAGAGGGATAATAACTCAGAATGAGAGCAGCTGGGGTTGAGAATTCTGAGAGTATCTAGATTCAATGAGAAGAATGCCATGATCAGTTAGGGGTGTCTGCCAATTAATGGGGTGGGGGGAGAACAAAGGCATCATATATTTGCATAAATTTTCCATCTCTGTTCTATCAATAGGTCATTGGCAGATACCTGAGTATCCTCGGGGGCATTCAGTTTCAACTTCCTTTCTAACAGTAAGCTGGAAGTTTGCACTTCTAGACATTCTTTTAATGAGATGGTAGATTTTGTCTTCTAGGTTGAAAAATAAGAGATTCAATTAAAAATGCACAGATACTTAACCTACTTCAATAAGGTGGCTCATGAATAATCAAAGAAATTAAAACAAGTAAAATACTCTTTAAAAAACCTATTAAATAGTAAAGATGAAAGAAAAAAGAAAATTCAGGAAATTGTACACTCTCATATAACACTGAACAGAGTGCAATTTATTGTAACCTTCCTGGAAAGTCATTAGAGAATATATAATCAAGAGCCCAAATGTTCATATTCTTTTACTCAGTGATCTTAATGCCCCAAATTTATCTTAATCATATCATCAATTATCTACAAGGTTCAGTTTAAAGATATTTAATGCAGCATGTTTTTAACCAGCAAAAAGTTAAAAATAACCTAAATATCTAACAAGATGGGGTTGATTAAATAAATAATGTTAAGTGCATTAAATAGAATAATATGGGAGCCACCCAAAATCCTCACAGATTACTATACATAAATTATCTATTCAGTGAAAAATGCAGGCTACAAAGCACTATATGTAGTATGATTGTAATTTACTGAAAACATTTTTCCTCTTTAATAGTGTGTACTAATTGTATTAATAGTGTGTCATAAGCACACATACACAAGACTAAAAGGTAATATACCAAATGTCAACAGTGATGATTTCTGGATTTATGGGTGAATTTCAATTATTTTTATTTTTCTGCACTTTCCAAGATTTTTCACACTGAAATGTAAAACAGAGAAAGAAGATAATTGCTTGTTAAAAATTTACCCATGCTCTAAGTTGCTCCTGGGTGGTCGTGGTCTAGCCAATCTACTCATCTCCAGCTAGAACTGAACAGAATTCTCTATCATAGTTTGTTACTTTGGCATGCATCGTACGAAGCATGCTACAAGTGACACTTTCTATAGGCAAAGAGATTGAAAACATTGGAGTGAAAGAGGGGACATAAATAATTAGGGTAAAGTCAGGCTGCAAGTCATTGGCAAGACCTTAAAGAAAATTAGACTCCAGTTTCCTAGACCCACACTGAAATCCCTCCACCACACTCTGTCCCATTGTTCAGACCCATTTGCCTGTCACGTGCCTGCTAATCAGTTAGAATTCAGTCTTTGCTGAATTGGATTATGAATAAAAAGGTTTTTTTTCTTTTGTCTCAACTGCTGTTGAAGTCTCCTCTGGGGCCTTCAGACTAAATGGCTTTCCGATCTCAAAGAGCCCTTCCTATTTTTGTGACTATAGGATGTTTGCAGCTGGAGGTATTTTATGTAGCCATTCTTTCCCAGGCAACATCAATGTTAACTTTATTAACGTGTTAATATTGACCTATTATATATTATTGGAATTTGTAATTTTGAGGTAACAGATACTTCTAGATATTGTAAGATTGTTATCTCACCAGTTACTATAAATGAAAATGACAAAACCAGGATTTTTTTTTTTTTTAATCCAAACAACACAATTGATTCCATCAGATTGGTAGAACTGGGTAAGGGGTATAGAAGCAGCCTATTTGTGATGTAACAAAGAAGGAAAGAATAGGCCTAGAAGCACAGAAATCTGTCCATTCTTTGTCTGACTTAATCTCCAACTTGCTCATAACTCAAACTGTTTTTTTCACTTTCTCAGAGACCCAGCGTCTCAGCTGTAAAACAGAATAATTTATGCCCGTCACATAAAACACAGGGTTGGGGGAGGCAGCCCACTCAAAGTGGAGATTAGTTCAAAGTGATACAAATACCTTACAAGTTCCATCAGTTTCTTAAAGAAGTATTTCAAATAGTAAGATATTATTAAACTACTTTAATACTTGATTAAAGGTAATACTACTATACCTTACACTTGTATAGAACTTTTTAATGAAGTAATATGGTAAAGTTAAAATATATTCTCAGTTAAATGTGTCACATATTAACTTCTAAAAGGCCTTTTTAGGTATTTAATATATAAAGTAACATTATTTAATACAAACATTGTGAGTGTATTTTGTGTGAATTTGAATTATCTGCATTTAAATAGCACAATATAAATTAAAAAATAAAGTTTTCTTTAATGCACAGAACTTGAGATGAGAGTCCCCAAATTAAAAATGTATCACAAATCACGTGACTTCAAAACTGGTGGGCCCAGTGGATTATTGATACTGTTGCCTGGAACGTGAGAACTTCATTTTAACCATTTAGGGAAACAGAAATATATGCTTTCTCTCAACAGGACTCATCCTGAGTAACACAGGTCTTGAAATAATTGTGAGCCCTGAATTAATCAACTCTCTGGGCATCTATCTTTCGCAAAACATGGTCCTGTTCCTCAAATAAAAACAATTATGGGATATTAGCATTTATTACCTTGAACGCCTCTCATTTTGATTTTGACTTTAGATAAAAAATTAGATCAAATAATGTCAGCATTTTGAATCCAGTTAAACATGCCATCTGTATTTGCAGTAATAGCTGGCCTATAGTCTTCAAAGCCATAGTAAGACTCCTACAACTTCCATCAGGAAAGTTGTTTATTCCTAATCCCAAACCGGCTCTGATGACTCAAAATGACAATGATTTCCCTGCTCAATTTCCACTGTACTAATGGCTTTTTAATGGTTAAATCCATAGATCTATATTTGGACCTCTTTTGCTTGGCTTCTCTGTATTATTTGCTTCTTGAAACCCTTCCCTTTGCTTCCTGGATATGACTCTCTACAGTTCTCTTACCACTCAGCACTCTGCTTCTGTCTTCTGCTTGTTCCTCCTTTTCTGCCCGTAAATGCTGGTGTTTCACAGGCTTCCAGCTATTCGTCTTTTTCTCTTCTAACTCTATATAAACTCTCCCTGAGTGATGTCACCTGTTCCCTTGACTTTAGCCTCCATACATACAGTCATGACTCTTACCTATGACTATCTTTAGCTCTGCACACCTAACTGAATAGCCTCAGGCACCCAAATTGAATGCGTTATCTCCACTGTCCTCAACTTCTTCTTGGCCTTTTTATCTTCCTATATTCCATCTTTGATCAAGGTCATCACTCAGGCTCCAAGCTAGAAGACAAAGCCATCCCCAATCACTCCTTCTCCCTCACCTCTTACCATCCAGTTTCTCATCCATCGTTAATAATTCTATTATAAAACTATATTTTAAGTTTGATTCCTCTTCTCCGTTTCCACTGCTACTACATTAAGCAGGCTTCCTTGTGTCCTGCTCAGCCTACTGCAATAGCATCCTAAACTGTATCCCTGCCACTAGCCTCTTCCTCCACATAGCTCACTCCCTATGCCACCGCCAGAGTGAGCTTCCTAAAAAACAAGGCTGCTCATGCTTTAAAACTTCCATTGGCTCTCTGATCAATAGAAGTGTTTGAATAAATGAACAATGGATTTCTTTAATAGAAAGTTAATATTGCATAATGATTAAGAGGCCAGATTCAGGAGTCAGGCATAGTTTGACTCAGGAGTTTATTATCTGAGTGACCTTGGGCAATATCTCTAAGCTTTAGTTTCGGCACTGCCTAACCAAAGGAGTTGCAGAGGTGAAAGATGATTTCTAAATGAATGAAATTAATTGAAAGATGCAATAATTCTGCTTTCATGAGTACTCGCTCTGTCTTTCCAGTCACAATATGTACTCACTTCCAAAAGGTTGATCAAGATTAGAAATGTTCACATATTTGGTTATAACCTTTACAAGGGCTTAGCTATTTCTCAGAGGATTGCAAGCACTTATTGAGACTCTAGCTCATCTTTCTTTACTCCACTTCCAAAAAAATTTCTTGCACATAGTTCTGTAGTCATAAATCATCTCGAGTATCCCAGGCCTGGACTCTCCAGAGCTGCAGATCATCATCTGAATATAATTCTCAAATCTCCGGGTGCCACTCTGCATATTCCGGCCCTGCATTACTTTGGCCTCTTCTTTGATGTTCAGAAGTTGGTGTCTTCACATGTACATTCTCAATGATCCCTTGTTTTCATTTTTGGAGAGAGATTTCTTAATGTGGACCAATAGCATTTCTTTTTCAGTACTTTTTATTCATAAGATATTCTGAGGCATGCACAGTTCTGGCGTAATCTTTCAATGAACTTAAATTAGAATCATAAAATAGCAGAGCTAGAAGGGGTCTTAAGAGACCATCAGATCTAGCCCTTTGCCCTTCAGCAGTTGTCATAGCCTTTTCTCTTTGGGGCAAATTGGATGATTTATTTGTTTTTGTCACACCTGAGCAGCATGAGTTTAGTGTAAAAAGAGTTTAAACTAGTTTAAGATGAGATGGGTTTGGTCAAAGAAAAGGCCATACTCTTTATGTCAGAGGAAATGGATGTTGGGAGTAGGTGAGCATATCTCACAGAGTCTGAACAACAAGTTTCCCCAGGGTGGACTGGAATTCCAGTGGTTCATGATCCTGTCAAAATCAAGTGGTAGAGAGAAATGGGCTCCAGATTTCCTCTACTGCAGCTGAAACTTACATATGCTAGTCAGTGCTAAAATGAGAAATATTAGGACCTTTATTTTCTCTCATATAAATTATTTATACAGGAAGGAAAATAAAGATTATTGATCATTGGGTTACAACTTCAAAAGGAACAAGTGTTCTGTGGAGAACTCAGTTTGGTTTTGTGTGGAAAAACAGACCATCCTGGGAGCAATGGTGATTATACCTGTTAAGCCACATGGTAAAAGAAAGCAAATTTGTTAGCCATATGGGATCAGTCAAGGGAATCTGATTGTTTTGTAAAGGTCTTGGTGTCAGTCCAGGACTATTTGATAGGGGCTCTGGTACCTGAAGCTGAGGTCTTTTATGTGTTTCTTGCACATTTACCATCTGCTTGAGCCTGTGTTTTTAGAGTTAATTTATTTCACATGTTATCAGACCTGGAAGAAACCTTACAGATCATCTGGCTTCTTGGTGGCCAATTCACGTGCACTCACGGGCCAGGTACTAAGGTAAGTGTGTGTGCTGCTGGGCATGGGTGAGAGGGAGTGGTGGGGACTAGGTTGGACTGGGGAGTGGAATAAACACTACCACCTCCCCCCAACACACAAACACTGTGCCTGTCAAAGGATATTTGGGGCCAGAATTGACCCATGGGCCACAACTTTGCAACTGCTATGTCTCTAACCCCCTTATTTTGTAAAGGAAGAAACTGAGGCCCCCTGTATGACTGATGGAAAAGCTATGAATAGAAGCTGGGTCTCTGTTTCTTAACTCGACGGCTTGGGGAAATGTGTCCCCAGATGTGCAAGAAATGCCATATCACTAAGAAATGCCATCACTTGGTGTGGCTGGAGTGCGGGCTTCAGAGAGAGAGGGTGGAAAGTGATAGGAGATGGGGGCTGGACCATGAACAGCATCCTCTGCTACTCCAATGAAATGAGACCCAATCTTGCAAAAATAGAAAACAAAACCCAAAACTTGGGGAGCCACTAAGTTACAACAACTTGTTGAGAGAACGTTGTACGGAGGGGCCGCAACTTCAATGTGGGAGAACCCCAGAGAGTGTGTCAGGCCAAGTCACACGAGACCAGGCCAGGAGGCCAGTATTTGGAGGTGTTCTCTGCTCTTCACAGACTTTGCTCAGCCCCCAGGCCAGTGCACAGCTCAGTTCCATCCTGTGGCAGTTGAGTCAGATATGGAACACATCCCACAAATAATCTCCCTTGTTGATAGAGTTGGGCAGAAGTGTTGCTGGGGGATGAGAATATCAGTGATCATATTCTTGAAATTAGAAGCAGACAACTTTAAAGATTCATTGGTCTTAAAGAGATGATCTGTATAAATAATTTATGGATCAGGAATAATAATTCTCCTAAATTCATTTCCTAAGGCCCTTATTATCCAAAGTCTTCTTTCTGCCTCCATCCTAAAATAATGTTCTCTTAGCAATCACTTTATCTACTCTAAAAAAATTATAAAATGGAAACACATGAATTGCATAAGAAAGTCACAACTTTTCCTCTTAGTGTTCCTGTCTTACAGTATGGAAGGCAAGAAACCATGAAGGTTCATGGTGAAATGACTGAAGGGCCTCAGCAGGTCCAGTCATCAGTATAGGGACAGCCTTCTCATCATCCTCTTTCAATGCTTAAAATGTGTTGTCTCTTTGTTCTCCATCTCCTGTGGGAAGACATCTGTGAGGAATGGGGGGAGATGCTTATAACCCCTATGGGCAGCATCATGTGACATAATCCGTCTTTGGAAACTTCAGTGTTTAATTAGCATCAAAGAAATGATGAGCATTTCTGGACATTTCTGAGCATTTCACTTACAAAAACACAGCTTTCTGGGAGATTACAAGTTATTTTTTTCTCCTCTACAGAAAGTTATGGTGGGAATGAAAATGTACTCTAAATTTGCTTAATTCGAACCTGCTATCAGCACTCTTCTACATAGGACATGTCATTTGACTTTTTGGGGACCTCCTATATATTGATCTCTTTACAGACAGTCCTCAACTTATGATGGTTCAACTTGTGATTTTTCAGTTTTATGATAGTGCAAAAGCAATATGCATTCAGTAGAAACTGTCCTCCAAATTTTCAATTTTGATCTTTTCCCAGGCTAGTGATATGCAGTACGATTCTCTCACCTGATGCTGAGCAGAGGCAACTCCCAGGCAGCCATGCAATCACGGGGGTAAACAACCCATATACCTACAACCATTCTGTGTTTCACTTTCAGTACAGTATTCAGTAAATTACACAAGGTATTCAACACTTTATAGTAGGCTTTGTGTCAGATGATTTTGCTCAACTGTAGACTAATTCAAGTGTTCTGAGCACGTTTAAGGTGGGCAAAGCTGCGCTATGATGCTCAGTAGATTAGGTATATTATAAAGGCATTTTCGACTTACTATATTTTCAACTTACTATAGGCTTATTGGGACATAACCTCATCGTAATTCGAGGAAGATCCATATTATCCCCATCTGTGAGACTCTGTGTCTTTACTTCTCTCTCTAACCTGGTTTAGATTGTACTGCCCATCATTTTAATCCCTCTCTTGTTAACTCCCTGGCCAGTCTGTCTGTAGTTGCACCAAGTAGATGAATGTTCCCTAACTGGGGGATACACATCACTGAAGACTTCCTATAAACTAGAGGGATGTACAGACCAACCATCAGGATTGTAGAGACAGAACTCTGAGATACAGTCTATGCATGTATGTGAGTGCTTCTAAAAAAATTTCAGTGTGATTCTGACACAAACTTTGATTAAGAACCACTGCTCCTACCAAAACCCCATGCTGGCTAATCTAGCTACCTGTCTTTTCTGTGATTGCATCAGGCAGCTGGAAAGTGCTAGGGAAATATCACATAACATGCTGATGATTATCACTACAATTTCATGATCACCAGCCTCAACTGGGTGCTCAACACTGCCCATGCATCCTGCCAAGTTGCCCTTGACTGACCCACCTCCTCTCCATGGTTACTCTTTCAAAGCTTCCACACTCTTTGGCTTCTCTTCTCTTCTTCTCTCAGTTTTAGCAGATTATTTTGCCTCTGATGTGGGAAATTCACAATTTATTTGCAATAAAATTTACAAACCTACCTATATCTGCACCCATTCTCATTTTCTCCGTCCTGTTGCAGAGGAGGAAGAATCTCTTCTACCCAAAGCTAATCCTTTCACATGTCCTCTGGATCTCATCCCTTCCCAAATAGGCAGGAGGCAGAATTCAATTGACATATTTTTTCCTAGTGACCTTGACTTCTTGGAGTGTCCTTCTTGAGCTTCTCTTTCCCTTAGCTTCTGTGATACTACATACTCTCTTGGTTTCTTCTGTACCTCGCTGTCTCTTCCTGAAATCATCTTTACTGGTTTCTCCTATCTAATTTTAAATGTCAAAAGTCCTCAGGGATATACCTTACCATTTTGTGTTCCACTCACCATCTTCTTCAAGCCTCCATCTTTGTATTGTAGTGTGTGTGTGTCCGTTCAGTCATAGAAACTCAGGTGTGCAAAAATACAGCTTTTCAAAAACATTTCTCATGTTTTTATTTCTATTGATGAGGGTAACTCGGTCTCTTTGGCTCAGGGTTTCTCACCCTCAATACTACTCATTTGGGACAGGATAATGCTTTGCTGGGAGAGCTGTTCTTTGTCTTGTAGGATGTTTAGCAGCATCCCTGGCCTCAGCCAACTGGATGCCAGTAGGTACATTCCCTCCCGCTCTGTACCAACCAAAAAACGTCTCCAGACGTTTTCAAATGTCTCTCAAGGAACAAAATTAACTCCTGGTTGAGAACCATGGCATTTAGGGGTACATAATCATTTCCTATTTCATCTCTTCTCCCTTCTCCTTTGCTCTCCCCAGGAGCAGTCAGAGGCTCTGGGGAATTTATGTATAATCTTGGCATTGAGAGAGAAACCTTGGCTGCAATCACTTTTCTGCTGGCATCCACTGTTGATGTAACTCAAAGACTGTTATCTCAACAGGCTCATCTCAGGGCAATTGCTCTGGTGGGTTCAGCCTTCTACCCTGTTGACAGGGCTCCAGACTCAGCTCTGGCTGGGGTCCGTTGAGCTTCTGAAACTCAGCAACATTTTCCATTTCATCTCCGACTCTGGCTGCCCACCCCCAGCCTCTGCTGTGAGAGTCCTCTCCCTCCTCTGCAATCCTATACTTTAGTTCACTCTGTGCTCACTCAAGTCCCTCCTTCAGGCACTGCAGGTACAAACGGAGACTTAAGGTGTCATATGTGTGATGTGAGTCTTCCTCACATCCTTTTTCTCCTGCACTTGCCCTGTCCTTCCCCTTCTACTGTGGCTTCTCCACTTTGGTGTGGGGTACCCAGGAAGGCCGTTTCCTCCCACCATTCCAGACAGGACACAGGGCACAAGTCCCCTCCTGTCTTGTCTTCCCACATCTTTCCGGGGGTTTCCATCACCCTTTCCCTCCTGGGATTTGGACCCAGAGGCAACAGCGTTAAGCGGCCCTTTTACAAAAGCCTCCAACACTCACTCCCTTTAAGTCTTTTCTCTCTCCCACATCTCTCTAGCTCTCTCCCTCAAGTGTCCTTATTTTTTCTTTGTGTTTCAGGAAATCAACACAGGACTTTATCATATAAACACCATGTTCTGAGCACTTCATGTTTTTTTCCTTCTGGTCCTCAAGAAAACATTTTTTGTTTTTGTTTTTGCCCTTTGAATCTGCCTCTGTCATAGGTTGAAGAACCTATTTTGAAATTCAGTACAGGTGTTTGAGCCTATGACTTGATTCTTTTGTTCTTCCTGAGATTTTTGGTGCCTTCTCTTCACTGGGGCAATAAGCCTCAGCATTAATGTTCAGTATAAATGATATAAGGACTGGAGAATAAAAAGAAATTACCAAGAAGAAGAGATAAAAAACATTATTCCCACTACATATGTCTGATTTTTTAACTTTTACACTTCACTTTGTAAAAGCATTTTGCAGGGCTCATCTTCTTGGAGGAGGAGGATGACGTTACCAGTTGCTGGCCTTGAATGGGACACATGGGGTTACAAAGAGCTGACCACTATCCCCTTTCTCCAAACTCTGGAGTGAATCAGCCATAAAATAGTTTGAGTCATCAGGGATCAGCTTTGAGAGGTATCACTGTATAGAACCTTCATTCTACATGGACATAACCAATAAAAAATTTGAAAGGAGTGTAAAGTGTGTATATATGTGCTTAAAAAGTTATTGGCAATGCCTGGTTGTTTCACTGCCAGTAATGGTCATTCACTTTTTTTCCCCTATAATTCTATTCAGCTTCATTCTTGACTCATTCGAATAGGAAGCCGACATGATGTCTACCAAAAATCATTTTAATCTCCAACTTCTATAAAACAATATAAGACACTCGTATAACTCATTTTCCTGGAATGAAGGTTGTATCAACTAAAGTGCTTCCAATTTTATTTTTAGAAACTGATTCATGCATTTTACATCGAATTCAGTCTCCTTCTTTTCTGTGACAGTTGAGGAGTTGTTTTAAATCGCAGCCAGTGGGTAAAGGACAATTTGTTTCTGATTTAGATTTTTGCTTTGAAGAGACCATCAGCTCTATTAGTAAAACAAATGCTGTTTTTGTTTCCTTGAGAAGCCACAACCTATATAGTCTCTGATGACAATCTGAGACAAAATGAATTGTGATCAACTAGATTTTATGTTCCAATGAGTCAAGCTGACACGGAGCTAAGGGACTGGTCCTGAAGAGTGACAATCACATTTACTGCACTGCAGAGCCAAAAATGCTTCGTGACCCCTGCCCGCAAGTGCTTCTTCATGGAATTCCCAAGCCCTTGCAGATCCATATGCAACCTTTCAAGATAATCTATACCTCAGCTGGTTCCTAAACCTCAAAATTACTGCCCATAGACAAAAACATAATTTAGAAAAAAAACTTTCATAAATATACACAGATGAAATATAGGTTGAAAATGGTATATAATTACTGGTATGTTACTGATCATTATTGATGCATTACGAGTTTGCTCTGATTAAACAGATAATAAATCTTCGAGGAATTAAATAATTTCTAAAAGGCAAAGTGACAGTTAATGATGGATTTCTATGTCCCACTAGGAAAAACTAAAAAGTACATTTATGTGGGAGGTAACTTTTTTAGTTTCTCAAAAGACAGGATAAACACTGACTATCATTTTTGGTTCGAATGTAGAGATTGAATAACAAGTAAATCTTTGGTAAACCCCTTGCAGTCTGGAACTGGCTCAGAAAAAACAGAAGGAGAATTCAGAAAAGCCACGAGGATGAGAGCTGTTGGCTGATAGATGACAACCCCCCCAGCATAACTGCTGAAGAGGTTTATGTGCAAACCTCAAACCACTTGTATTAACTGATCAGCCCTCAGCATATGTTACCGATCGATCATTTGTATCCTGCTTAGTGACTTCTTTTAAAATTAATATTGTTTTTAGGTTTGTATTTATTATTTTCCCCAACTTTTTATTTGAAAACTTCAAATAATGTTGAAATGAATAGCAGGATATCATTCACCTAGATTCACTAATTGCTAACACTTTACCACATTTGTGATAAATTTGTGCACCCTTTGTATACATCTCCCCCAGCTATTTGCAAGTAAGTTGCAGCCCTATATACCTCCTCAGAGCAAGGACATTCTTCCACATAAACAACAACACCACCATGATCACACCAGGAAATTTAACATGGTTATAAAAATATTATCTGATTACACAGAACATACTCACATTTTCCAAATTGTTTCCAAAATGTCCTTTATAGCATTTTTTTTCTGATATAGGTCCAATCAAGAATAATGTATTATATTTGGTTGTCTGATGTCCTTTTTCTCCTTAAATCTACAAGGGTCAGCATTTTCTGTAAAAGATTGTATATAAATACAAATATTTATGTATAAGTAATATATGATAATATAATATAAATATAAATATTTTAGGCTTTGCAGTTCATACTGTTTCTTTCCCAGCTAGTCAACTCGTTGTAGCACCAAAACAGCCATAGGCAATATGTAAAGGAAAGGATGTGGCTATTTCCATAAAACCTTTTTTATGGACACCGAAATTTGAAATTCATGTAAAACTCATATGCACAAAATATTGTTTTTTTGTTCTTTTTCAACCATTTAAAAATATAAGCCATTCATAGCTCATAGGTCATAAAAAAAACGGTAGCAGGATTTGATCCAGGGACCATAATTTGCTGACCCCATATCCAGAACAATCCTCTGCTTTTTTTTTTAAAGCAAACATTTTACTGAAGTATGTGGAAATATATACAATTTTAGGTGGACTGCTTCATGATTTTTCACATAGTGAACACATTCAATAAAACTCAGAGTAAGAAATACCTGTGACTTTATTTTATTTTATAAAACACTTATTGGGCTCACATAGGTTGACCCACTGGTGGTTAGTACCAGGGCTATGTGCCCAACTATAGATTCCTCCTAGAAATGTATTTGCCTGTTATCAGAGTCCTTAGATTCTGTCTACACAGCAAGGGGATCTGCAGAGATCCAAATGTTTCAGTCTTGACAATTAGCTGGCCTCTTGGGCCAGCCTAGCTAATCCTCACATTTGGAGCCATTTCAGCAGGCATGATAGCTCCTCTAATTTCCATTAACCACTTCATCCTCTCCTCCCTGGCTCTCTTCCAGCTCTAGGTATCACCTCAGAGGGCATCCAGGCAGGAAGGTACTATTTTAAGAATGAGCTCAACAAAAGGTAGAGATCAGCGTGACCCATAGTCTGCCAGGTCTGGGCTAAGTGAAGTTCAGCTTTATCAGCAAACCTGCTGTGAAAATTTAGAACCATGTCATAGTCTGGCTGGAGGGAAACCATCATTCCTGACGGTTAACAGCCTGATGAAACCACTTAAGGCAGTTACTGTGTCCTGTTTGTTACATTTTATTTACCATGGGGTGCAAAAATCTCTTGGCTTCATAAAAACAAAACTTGAAAGGGTTCCTTTAGACATGGGAATGGTCATGGGTGACTCACGGGATCTCCTCCTGAAACAGAAATAAGCTGCCTCACGAGTTCCCTCTGGTGGGTCCCAGATTTCCTATTTACTCCGGGCATTTTAAGTCTGTTTACAATATTTCCAGGGATTATTCTCAGAGTGAAGTGGGGATTAATGCATTCTTTCAGGACACAGAACCTAGCGTCAGTCTCAGCTTCTCTGAAGATGCTAGAATTGTGTGGATGGTTGTTTAGGAAACATGTCTAAATTTGAGGGATATACATATATATGATGGTCCAGCCTTGAGCCTCAGCACGTAGGCTCAGTTACTCAGTTTTACAGTAGCAAATCTGTTTGCAGAAGCTTAATCCCAGGGCTACATCCACTGCAGAACTTCAATCATCTCCTAGGGAATCTCACACTCACATTCCAAAGTAAAGACTGCATTTGAGAGGCCCGGCATCAACACTAAAGAATTGAACAGACTAGGGGGCCAGTTTCACTCCTGAGGTTCTCAAGTCCTTCCTTTTTTCCTACTCTCAGACCTAATTTTTTTTTTTTTATGCGGCTGCTTCCCACTAGCTATCTACCTTACATTTGATAGTGTATATATGTCCATGCCGCTCTTTTGCTTTGTCACAGCTTACCCTTCCCCCTCCCCATATCCTCAAGTCCATTCTCTAGTAGGTCTCTCAGACCTAATTTTATGTTACTCTCCTTCATCCCCCTCCCCCAAGCTATTTTCATTTGGCTGAAGGCATTTAATTATTAAGCTCTTCAATTCTATTAAAATTTTTTTCTATGTTCACATTCTACATAATAACATGGCACAATTAAACTAAACAACATGGCAGAGAATCCCTAATAGAGAAGAGAAACCAATCAGATATTATGTATTAGGGAATTCCACGTTGGGAAGAGAAAAAAGATGTGATGAATCCTGGTAGCTTTTTCTTCTTAGGTTTATTTATCATGATGCAACTTGAAGAGATGATGGGCTTTCTTCTTTTTATTTATGTTAGGACAGAGTGGTGGTTGTCAAGTAAATCCCATTCTCTGACTTTCCCACTTAGCTCATGTTTCCAGCTCAAAGCATCATAAATAACCAGTGAAGAAAAATACTGCCTAAACATTGAGACGATTTCCATAAACGTTCACATTAAAAATGCATGATTGGTATGAAGACTTAATTTTAGCCAAAGCGCAGTTTCTGTGTTTTGCTGTGGTCGTATTTTTCTTTGCATTGTCTGTCTTAGCTATTAAACTCTGAAGCCCACTAAAGATGAAAAATGGGCATTTATGGAGTTGGCGCATATGGCTTTAGCAGTTCAGTTGCTGACCTGGCATTTCCCCCTCTGTAGCATCAGCCATTGCATTCTCAGCAATGAGCTTTAACTAGCAAAACAACCTCAAACCTGAGAGGTGGTGGAGAGAAGAGGGAGCAGTAGACGTTCAGTGATGGTATAGAAGTTGACGATACTGTTTCTTTTGCCTGTAAATAAACTAACACACAGCTAATTGCTCTTTCTACCCCACTGATGGGAATTCTAGAGCTGTGCAGTTTTGCCAGAGACACTGAGATTAATGAGCTTTCTGAGTCAGAGCCTAGTAACACAGATGCAGT
Organism: Mesoplodon densirostris; assembly: GCF_025265405.1. Taxonomy (NCBI): domain Eukaryota; kingdom Metazoa; phylum Chordata; class Mammalia; order Artiodactyla; family Ziphiidae; genus Mesoplodon; species Mesoplodon densirostris. The sequence continues at coordinate 43,704,524 of NC_082664.1, forward strand.
GCTCATACAGTGATTTTCATTTCATTGAAACCAAATAAGAGCCTTAGTATGATACACAGAAGGACCTAAAACAGGCTATTAATTACTATTATGGCCGTTGTTGTTTAAGCAAGCTGAGGAGCTTCGGGTTAATTATTATTCTTTGTCATAACCTGAAATGCAGATTGTGAAATGGTTAAATTTGGAAATATAAGCAATATAAGTCCTTTTTTTTTAAAATTCTTGGCTACTAAACTTTTGTTAAGTGTGGGTAGGCTGCTGAGGTTTCTGTGGGAAATATCATGCTGGCCTTGGGAGGATTGCAAGACTCCCGTCGGGCATAATCCAGGATCTTAGAGCTTGGAGCTGTTTGGCTGTCTGGGAGGAAGTGTTGAGAAAAGTCCCCCTTACGTCCACTGGTAAGGGGCCACGCCAAGACTTACTTTCTTTGCCTTTCAGCACCAAAAATGTAAGGGGCTGAGATATTTTAAGTCAAACAAGTAAAAGTGGTGAAGAAAACATGGCCATGATAGGCTAAGGATAAAGAAAGACCCTACAGTTAGACAGGGATCAGTAAGTTTAGCGTCGCTGAGGAAAAAAGATCCAGGAGCATCTAGTTAGATTGGGGCCAGAATTTTAAAAGAGAAATTCTGATGATTTTATGAATAAAGTTCTTCCAAAGTATATTCCAAACTTCTTAAGGGTTGAGGTCCTTTGCTTTTCTGGGTCTTCCACATAGAACTTTCAGCAGCGAACCTCCCACATTGTAATGGTTCAATACATGTCTGTGGACTCATATGTTATTTAAAAAAATATCCTAGGACTTCCCTGGTGGCACAGTGGTTAAGAATCCACCTGCCAATGCAGGGGACACGGGTTCGAGCCCTGGTCCAGGAAGATACTACATGCCGCGGAGCAACTAAGCCCGTGAGCCACAACTACTGAACCTGTGCTCTTGAGCCTGCAAGTCACAACTACTGAGCCCATGTGCCACAACTACTGAAGCCCGTGCGCCTAGATCCCGTACTCCACAAGAGAAGCCACCGCAATGAGAAGCCTGTGCACCGCAATGAAGAGTAGCCCCCGCTTGCTGTAACTAGAGAAAGCCTACACGCAACAACGAAGACCGAATGCAGCCAAAAATAATAAATAAATTAATTAATTAAAAAAATATCCTTATTGTGTTTTGCCTCTGTGTATATTTTGATTATGGTGATGGTGAACTATGAAGTAGAGCTAAGTCCCATTCTGTTCTGTAAAGGATTCCTATGAATTAGATGTAAAGTGAGTCAAGAAATAGCCACACCTAGCTTCTGTCCTTCCATTCAAGAGCCTTTCTGATCTGAGATGTTAGGAGAGTCAACACTGCCACCTTCTGGTAGATATGTGTCATCTTTCTTTCAGCCCACTGATGGCACTCCCGCCCATTCATAGTTTGTGTTTACGTCAGTAAAGATTTAATTTGCTTTGAAGTTTTGCAAACTTTAAATCAAGTGTAAATAATATCTTAGATAAGACGGATGAATATTAAAGGCCTGGAAATAAGGCCCTTGACTTGGAGAGGGATATGATTTTGATATCAAAGAAAATTTTACCCCAGGCTCACTGTGATGTCAGTTTTAAGACTCACTACTTTACTGGGGGTATTCTAATAGACCTTTATCATGACCAAGAATGTTCTGGCACTAGGGTTGGGGATGATGAGAGTGGATGAAGGGAGAGTATGGTGAAAAATTCACAGACAAGTTGTAGAGACATGAAAAAAAATGGGTGAGTAAGGTGGTCAGACAGTCTGCCTAAGTGGTGAGCAGCTGAACAGGATTTTCCACACCGTGTTTTTAGACTTGCAGCTCACCTTACTCGGGGTTAAATATTTTCAGTTACAGAAGTAACTGTGACTAACTTCCAGGGATTAGTTCCCTGGAACCTCACCTGGACCCACAGCTTCCCTAGAGCAGGACATACAGTAGGTATCAACAAGAATTACTTGCTTGAATGAATGAATGTGAAAATGTCTTTGCTTTGGGGCTTCCCTGGTGGTGCAGTGGTTGAGAGTCCGCCTGCCGATGCAGGGGACACGGGTTCGTGCCCCGGTCCGGGAAGATCCCACATGCCGCAGAGCAGCTGGGCCCGTGAGCCATGGTCGCTGAGCCTGTGCGTCCGGAGCCTGTGCTCCGCAACGGGAGAGGCCACAACAGTGAGAGGCCCACGTACTGCAAAAAGAAAATAAAAAAAAGTCTTGCTTTTTTTTATAATTCATCTCTGAAATACTCTGCTGGTTCTGATGCTGAAGAGTAAATAGTTAATTTTCCTAACCTCTCTTGCTGATTCTCCAATCCAAGCCCGACGGCATCTCATAAGGGAAGGAAAGTACTCATAGGTCAATCCTATTTATTTTTATTCCACTTGATCCACATAAGGAAACACTGGAGACATTGGAATAAGCACACAAGATTCATATCTTTTCAAGGGAATGCTATAACCACTGGGGATTATTTGCCTATAGAAATATATGCACCTTCGTCTTTGACTAGGCTGTTTTATAATTCTGCAGAGATTAAAGTTAACTTGCAGAAAACTGAGAGCAATGCAAATATGTCAATAAACATAGAGATAAATTCTGTCCAGTAGAGAGTTGATTGACTTTCTTCCCCTCTCCCAGCAAAAAGCACCAGTTGTTTTTTTTGTTTGTTTGTTTTTGTTTCCATTTGCAAATTCTTTTCAATATTCCTGACTTATAAACGTCTCTACCTTTTGGCTTCTCCCTGGAACTGGTTGTTGTTGGAGCTGTACTCTCTCAACCACCAAGCGATTGTACTCTATCTATTTAATGGGATTCCCTGTTGATGCCTCATTTTACCAGTTCCCTCATTTAGTTAATGAGTCAAATGAAAGCTTTGACATATTTGTTTTGTATTTGTATGAAAGTCATGACTGTGCTTTTTTTTTTTTTTTTTTAAGTTCCTTTAACATTCAATATTAAGAAACAAATGGAGGGGTAGTCTGGGGTCTGGGGCCCTTCCCGCTTACCTGTGGAGGTGCACCACAGGTAATCCAAAGTTTAGCTCCCTTGCCCTCCTTGGAGCAGGGGGTGTGACTGAAAGTGACCGAGACTATATGAAAACAAAGGTAAGAGACTATCTCCATCTCAATGTGCTCTCCCTGTTGGGTGGCTCCATGCTCTTCCTAGTGATCCTGCCTCTGTGAAAACCATTTCTGAAGCTCCTCTGTTGGAAGTACTTGCAGAGCCAGTTGCATATTCTTTTGACTGTCCTTGGGTTTGCAGCATTGGGTGAATTTCACTAGTTATCTGGCTTTGGTATTGGTCAGATCTACTTCATAGTCTAGCTCTGCCATGCACCATCTGAGGGATCTTGTGGAAGTTACTACAGATCTTCCTGTACTTACAGTGGGGTTATGTACTGATAAACCTATCATAAGTTGAAAATATCCTAAGTCAAGAGTGCATTTACTACTCCTAGCCTAACTTGAATGTGCTCAGAACACTTACATGAGCCTACAGTTGGGCAAATTCATCTAATACAAAGTCTATTTTATAATGAAGTGTTGAATACCTCATGTAATTTATTGAATACTGTGCTGAAAGTGAAAAACAGAATGGCTGTGTGGGTGCAGAATGGTTGTAAGTGTATGGGTTGTTTACTCTCATGATTGTGTGGCTGTCTGGGAGCTGAGGCTCAGCATTGCTGCTGCCCAGCATCAAGAAAGAGGATCATACTGCCCATCGTTAGCCTGGGAAATTCACAATTCAAAGTATGGTTTCTACTGAATGGGTATCCCTTTCACATCATCATAAAGTCAAAATATCATGTCAAATCATCATAAGTCAGGAACCATCTGTAGATGCTTCTGGTTTATTCATCTGTAAAATAAGGCTGTTGTAAAGAGTGAATGAAATAATGCATAGTGTGCCTGGCACCTAAGTGCTCCCTAAATCTTACCTATTTTCGCTACGTAGAGAGAAAAGTATAGCCCTGCTTTCTTCCTTGACCCTGCTGAATTGTAGTTGTGCAATATCATTATGGGAGTGATGTTTGGAGGTCATAGTTAAGTCAGACAGGACTGCACCCAAGTGGGCCTGCACAGGGCCTGAAGGCTCCAGATGGCTGGATGGACTGGATCAGGCAATTTCCTGGAGTGTGTAGACAAGGTCTAGACCTTTCAATTACTTGATTTTGGGGAAGTCCAAGGAGTCCCAGGGTAGGGCCCAGAGGTCAAAATACGGTGAGTGGCATGTGGTAGCCAAGGACAGTGTCTGTGTACCAACTGTTATGGAATACTTCAATATTTAATAACTAGTATGGCTCTCTCTGTTAAGTAAAATTCAGCTCTTGGGAGAGAGTGGATGAGCTGAATTGAGGTTGGGGGATATCTTCCCAGACACCCCCAAGGTATTCTGTAGGGATGGTCATAGGCGACCAGATGATCAAGTAAAGTACTGCTGTGCCCTCCTTCTGATGGATTCTAATTGTGCGATGGAGCGACTAATATGGAGAAGTTCTTCAGTCATGGGTTTGTTCTACCATGCTGCCCTTCTAATACAAGCTTCAACTGTCAGTAGATATTACTGTTGAACCAGGACCGCAATAAAATAGAGGCTTCCTAAATATCACAATGGTACAGTCACTCTAGAGATGCCTCAAAGGTGGCAGTGATACAAACCTTACATCTATTCACTCCCTTCCCCTCAACCAATAATTTTTATGCAGTAGGAAAAGCTGATGCTGAAATTTGCATTTTAGGCACAGAAAAAGGAATTCTGACATTCATGAACCAATGTAGCTGAATCTTAATTTTAAAACGCTATAAAAGAAGGTTTTGATGATCATGTGTGTTATTATTTTGGTTACCTTCCAGTGTTATCGATGTTTAACTTCCAATATCCAGTAGAGGGCATGAAAGGAGTTGTTTGGCTCATTATTAGAAGACAGGATTTGAATAGCAAAATGGAAAAGCACATGGATTATATATTGCAATTTTCAGACAGGGAACAATAAATAATCTTTAAACATCAACCTGAAATATATCGCAACTTCTACTTTTTCTTATTTCCTATGTATGTCCTTCATTTAATATAAAATACTTGTCTCATTTCTCTAGAATTAGATCTCCTATTATATTTATAAAGCACATATGAAATCATTAAATAAAATATCAATGATTTAGGATGGATAAACAACAAGGTCCTACTGTATAGCACAGGGAACTATATTCAATATCCTGTGATAAACCATAATGGAAAAGAATATGAAAAAGAATATATATATGTATAACTGAATCACTTTGCTGTACAGCAGAAATTAACACATTGTAAATCAACTATACTTCAATAAAATTAAAAAAAATATACCAGTGATTTGTATTCAGATCTTTCAGAGACATACCAGAAAAATATACAAAACTTTAGTCCATGATGACGTGGTATCCACAGCAAGCAAAGTTTTACCTTCTGGAAGAAACTGTTCTTTAGAATACTGCATTACTCCCAGGATCCATAAACTCAGGACCCCTGTCCTGAAATCCAATCAATGGTACACAGGCTTCCTTCTGGGCCCATCTGCATCATACCTGTGCAATCTGGGAGCAAGGACAACTGATGCAAATGTGCAGATGCTCATGCTGCTTGCTAAGTCATGATAATAAAGTCCTTGGTCTCTGATCCAGGAATCTCATGTTTTGTTTTGTTTTTTTACCAGCATCCACAAAATTATGGCAGACTAACTTGTTATATTTTAAGTAAGCTACAATCTCAGGCCCTTCACAGTTCCTGACACTATTAAAAGCACCTTTATCACAGGTCCAGTACTTTGTTTTCCTTAGCCCAAGTTCTTGCCTGGTGAATTCAACAATGACAATTGAAAGAAGCAGGTAACTTGGCCAGGATCACAGAGCTAGTTTCAAGCTGAGTCTAGAACCCTGGATTCAGGACTTCTAGCCCTCTGCTCTTTTCTTTAGGCTTTGGCACTTGGCTAAACATCCCAGGCAAAGAATATGCAAAGAGAACATCATTTTAACGGGACAGTTAGACAATCTATCTTGCAAAAGAAATGCTTTCTATTGGGCTATTGGGACTTGACCCAAGTCATCCTCAGGCCATCTCCTCTAGTAGTTTTTCCATGTAAAGATTTACAGACCGTGCTTCCTCAGTGGTATTTTCATAGACAATTTGAGTTTATGGATTGCCCAATGATGTGCAGCGTGTATGAAGGAAAGCAGAGTAGAAACTACATCACCAACAAGCCTTGGGATAGATGGATGTGCTGAGCCAGTGCATAAGTGAGGAATTCTGCACAGGAATTTAAGGTGATGGAATTCACAGGTAGCTATTGGATGGACCGTGTGAGACAGGCTAGATTATGTTTGTGGCAGATGGTGGCAGGGGAGCAAAATCGGGAGGGAAATAGGAGAAGTAATTCCATTCAAAATACTATTTCCTTATAAGCTGTTCAGTGCCTTTTGGTCAGTGAAAGAAAAACTTAAAATCTTGGAAGTGAAAACAGCTGCAGAGCATTAAGCAATCATCAAGAGTTAGACAGAGGGAGCAAGAGGTTGGGATAGATTCTCAAAAACAGAGAACACTTGATTTAAAGTCCTGTTAGGAAACTTGGCTTTGTTTTGGACATTGCTCCTACTTAGGCATCAGAGTTGTAGTCAATAAAATACACGCATATTCTTTACTTTGGCTTAGTTTTGGACATTGCTCCTACTTAGGCATCAGAGTTGTAGTCAATAAAATACATGCATATTCTTTACTTTGGCTTAGAGTATTCCTGTGCCAGTAACATCTCTGGGAGGACACAGAGAGTCCTTTTTTAGTTAAGTTTAGTATAGTTAGTTCATCAGGTAACTTTAGGGTCAAGCCTGAGCAGACACAGAGAGGACAAATGGTGCAAAGTGTCTCTGTCCTTAAGTAGGTTACAATCCTGTAGGGGAGACAGATACATACACAAATAACCACAGTGGAGTGAGATATGTGTGATAATATAAATATGCAGGGGAAGGTCATAGGAGCCTGAATTCTATCCTGATGTAGAGCATAATGAAAAGGTTCACAGAAGAGATGACATCTATGCCACTGGTAGACTCTTTGGTTCATTTTTTAAATATGATCTAAAATGGTCTGGTTTTCCCTGTTAACAGCATGTCCTCCTCAAAAAATTTAAACGGGTGGTTTCTTTCTTCACCCCACCCCATGAAGAATTAATTTAAAGGCCATAATAAGTTGTCTGCCTCTTTGAAATGTTTTCCAACTATAGAGGTATAGATCAGATCCTTTATGCAGACAGTGTCAGAATTAGTGAATGATGGTGCAATAAGAGATTATTGATTTTGTCACAACTATGCTGAGGACCGGTTCATTTGCTTACTTCAGGTATGAGTTGAGCTTAACAGACTAGCCACTGAAGACTTGGTGACAGTGAAGAAGGTGCAACATCTTTCAGACCTAAAGGCTCATGTCGTGAGCACCTCTGATCCCGATGACAAATGCTAATTCGGAGCATTTAACACAGGAATGTAGTAGTTGCTAGCTTTTCTTGCCATTTTAGTCATCCCAGTTTCATCTACTAGGTTCTGTGTGACAGTGTTTAGTATTGCCTTGGTAATCTTCCCCTTGCTTTTAGGAGTCTCCTGTGGGCAAAACACTCAGACATTTGGACTTCATGTCTTCCAAGTTCTTTTACTTTTTCCTAAGGACTTTAAACATAGCAGGAACATTTTTTCCTCTTCAACTTCCTTCATCATTCTTTCCGGAAGAGAGGGTTTGTCCATTTAGTGTTTAAAGGTTGACTGGTTCTCCTGGGAGTTTAAGGCTACCAGGGGTGGCTGGGAAAGGCATTCCAAGTGGAAGAAACAGGATGCACATAAATATAGGAGTTTTCAAAGAATAAGGCATTCAATATCACAGGGGAACAATGGGCAAGGGCAGGAGAAGAGTGGGAAATGCGCAAGAGAGGGAGGAAGGGATCAGCTATGAGACCAGGGAGGGGAGAGTGAATCTGAAAGCTATTTAAAAAGGGAGGGCTTCCCTGGTGGCGCAGTGGTTGAGAGTCCGCCTGACGATGCAGAAGACATGGGTTCGTGCCACGGTCCCGGAAGATCCCACATGCCGCGGAGCGGCTGGGCCCGTGAGCCATGGCCACTGAGCCTGCACGTCCGTAGCCTGTGCTCCGCAACGGGAGGGGCCACAGCAGTGAGAGGCCCGCGTACCGCAAAATAAATAAATAAATAAATAAATAAGGGAAAGTAAAAAGAATTTCATAAGATAATTGATTTAAGGGGTAAATAATGGGCAGGTACAAACGATGACTATGAGGTTTCTGACTTCGGTGAGCAGTTAAGTGGGGAAAACATAAGAATGAAGGAACATGGAAGGGGGTGCAGGGTTGTGAGACCAGTGTAAGCCTGACATCAATGAGGAATGTCTAGCTGAAGATATTCAGAGGAATGGAAATGCAGATCAGAAATCGGGAATAGAACTTTGATGATATATAGTCAGTGGAAAACAGCAGTAGAGAACATGGGAGGAGATGCTCTCAGCCAATGAGCTAGATATCAGTAAGTATCTTTTCCACCCACACTCCCTGCCTTAGGCAGCTGTGTGTCTACCATTAGTTCAACATTCACTTGACAAACACTTTCTGAGTCCCCGTTGTCTTTGACATTGTGCCAAGCATGAGTGATTATATGGTGAATAGGACACACAAGGTCTCTGTCTCATGGAGCTCCCATTCTAGTCATGAATGGGCAGCAGGAAGAGTATATACAGTAGCGCTTAGGCAGGAAAAAAACCCTGATGTGGTTTACGAACTTCATCCTGAAATGAAGTTAGAGAGGCAGGCAAGGCCAGATCATGTGGGGCCTTGTAGGTTATGGTGAAGAGAACAGAGTTCTTTCTAAGCCTCCGTGGATTTGTAAACAGGGGGTTATCAATGTCTGATTTATCATGTTCCACTCCCAGCCACAGTGGGTTGGGTTGGGAGTGGGGTCCATTCTGAGGCTGAGAAAGCCTAGTGCAAAAAGATTAGCTGGACCAATCAGGATTCTTTCCTTCAGGAGCTGGTGTTGACAAACATGGAGGAAATGTGGCAATTGGCAGTGGTTGCTGACACTGAGAAAATGCTACAAGATAGAGAAAGAAAAACGATGGTCTGTGTGCAAACTGTATCTTGTGAGGAAGCAGAAATCATAATGTAGCATGAGTGATGTGGCAGAGGAAAGCGGAGCACACCCTGTTGTTTCTTTCCATTCAGAAACCTTTCTCCTTTATTGCCCCATGTGTGTAATCATAATAACTTTCCCCTGTTTGAATCTGCTTGTGTGAACCTCTCTCTCTTATGATGAAAGGGTCCAACTAAGACACCCAGAAGAAAGAGACCCAGGGAAAGAGAGAAGACGACAGGTTCACTAGTCTCTCCTCTGAGGCCCTGTGGGTGAGTCACTTGTACACATCTTTAATGTAGCACTTAAGTACAGATTAGATTATACTTTGTTTATATGCCTCTCTCATGATTTGCACGTCTTAGCTATCTTTGCATGTACAGCATTGATCATTATGTATAGTACATTAATTGGTACTCAGAAACCCTTGTTGAATTGAACTGAGGATGGAACCTTGAAAAATATTTGAAGGTTGAACTGATTTGGGGCGGGGGGATGGGGGGTGGGCAGGGAATAAGCCCACAGAGCAGATTTAGAAAAAGGAACTACAGCAGTAGATGGGGAACCAGAAAGGTGTAGTGTCTGGGAGGACAGTAGGGATACATAAGAAGGAGTGATCAAGGGATCCAAGGCTTTACAGAGTTTAATAATATGAGGGTACAAATAGGTACCAAATGGGTTTACCAACAGTTTTATCACAGAGGTGGAAGAAAAGGTCACATTGCTATCCACTGAGGAGGCAGAGTCCGCATGGGTGGATGATGTTCAACACATTATCACAGCATATACTGATCTTTTTTTTTTTTTTTGCGGTACGCGGGCCTCTCACTGTTGTGGCCTCTCCCATTGCGGAGCACAGGCTCCGGACGCGCAGGCTCAGCGGCCATGGCTCACGGGCCCAGCCGCTCTGCGGCATGTGGGATCTTCCCGGACCAGGGCACGAACCCGTGTTCCCTGCATTGGCAGGCGGAGTCTCCCAACCACTGCGCCACCAGGGAAGCCCAGCATATACTGATCCTATTGATTTCCTGCAATCAGATGTTACCAACCTCCATTCATATTTCACTATGAACCAAAGGATAAATCCTTGGTCATTGAGAAGAGATGAGTAATGCTTTCTATCATAAACAAATAAAACATTAAAGCTTTAATACACTCCAGTTGATATACATACTCATAATTTTTTTAAAAACAGGAAAAATAATTTGGTCTCTCACTTCACACAATGGAAATCTGAAATTTCTCCGGCTACTATGAAGACATCAGTCTGTTAAGTGCAGAGTGTTACACATAAAGTTTCATTTAGAGAGGTGTGTAACTGACACACCATAAGTGAATTCGTGAAATATGCAAATCAAAGTATTAATCACGCATGTTTCAAATAAAAGGCAGCCTCAGGTTTTCATATTAAGTAGAGTTTGCATTATTTTTCATGTTCTTATAGATTAATATTACATATAACATAGTTGGATTAAATTTATACTTTATAATTCTGAAGTTAAAAAGAAGCAAATGATAGTTGCTTAAAATAGTTTTTCCAGGTAACTTAATTTTCATTGGAAGAGATTAAACACCTAGGAGATTAGTCTGCTAGTTAATTCTAGTCACTTAGTCATATGTGTTTTAAATGTCAAAGTGACTGTCCCCTAATCCTGCCAACCCCTCTCCTCCCAGGGAACTATTTGATGATAGCCCTATTAGAGCACACAGGTTTGCTTTTTTTTTTTTCCTCCTGTTTTCTCCCCCCTTCTCTTCTCCTTTCCTTTCTGTGCTATCTGAATCCCCACTCATTTGGTTTCCTTTTTAATTATTCATAATTTCCTTCTGAATGCCATCAGAGAGTTCTGGGGGGAGAAAGTTCTGGAAATGAACAGTCTATGGGCAGAAGATTGGACATTGAAAATCTGACTTTCTGTGTGTTTTCTGCAGACTTCCATCCCAACATTAAGCAGGGTGTGGCTGTGTCTGAATGCGGGAGGAGCCCTGTGGCTCTGACCTCACTCCAGAGTCACTGTCCATAAGGAGTCTCTTCTCTTGGACCTTACTCGAGTCTGACTTTTCAGCTTTTCATTGTTTGCTTGCATTTTTTCCCTCCTTCACTGTCAGCCACAAGGAACACTACATCCTCTGTAGACTGCAGTTTTATAGAACTGCCCTTTCTTCTCTTTTATTGTTTTGCTATCTTTGGGGGCTTTGCATCTAAAACACAGCTCTGTTGAATTTTTCTTCTTCTAACGCTAAAATGCTCAAGCACTTGGGTTCCTATTAAGGACACCCTGAAATCTTGGCAGGTGCTATTTTCCCCTGAAGGCTGTGCTGTGAGAGAAATGGCCCTCAGCCATCAACGTCCTTTGCAGAAGGTTCAGGTCTGTCGTCAGGTGACTCTAGCCTTCCTTGTGTTCTGCTTGGCCTTTAATGTGTTTTCTACATTGCTCTATCTCCCATCAGGTGGATAAGCAGAAGTGGTCTATCTCACCTCACTTGGATAAGAGGTAGTGACCTCCCGTGGCTACTTTTTGTAACTAGATAGATAAGGCTGCCCAACTTCACACCTTCAGAAAGTTTTCCTCTGCCTTTTTACGACAAGAAGTGGCCTTTTGTCTTTCCCAGCTTTTTTTTTTCTCTCTTCATAAGCCAGGCTAAAAGATAAAGAATCTTCCACCATTTCAGTGGACCCCCATAGCCTGGTATAGGAGTGGGAGTTGAATGACAGTGACAGAGGTGACCTTTGCAGCTAAATTCCTTCTCCTGTCCCCAAGGACAAATGTGACACCATCATCCACAGCCATCAGCATTTCAGCAAGTTTAGCTGTGAGCAGTTGCCAGAGTGGGTGCAGGGTTAAGGGAGAATATTACAATGAGGAAGATTTGAACTTATCTGCAAACTGAAAGAATCCAGTAGAGAGGGAGAAGCTGAAGACAGTAGAGTCCTATCAAAAGGGTCACTTTTGAATCCTCCTACACTGTTGGTGGGAATGTAAACTGGTGCAGCCACTATGGAGAACAGTATGGAGGTTCCTTAAAAAAACTAAAAATAGAACTACCATATGACCCAGCAATCCCACTCCTGGGCATATACTCAAAGAAAACCATGATTCGAAAAGATACATGCACCCCGATGTTCACTGCAGCACTATTTACAATAGCCAGGACATGGAAGCAACCTAAATGTCCATCAACAGAGGAATGGACAAAAAAGATGTGGTACATATATACAATGGAATATTACTCAGCCATAAAAAAGAACAAAGTAATGCCATTTGCAACAACATGGATGGACCCAGAGATGGTAATACGGAGTGAAGTAAGTCAGACACAGAAAGACAAATATATGATATTGCTTATATGTGGACTCTTAAAAAAAGGGTACAGATGAACTTATTTACAAAACAGAAGTAGAGTCACAGATGTATCAATAGAAAACAAACTTATGGTTACCAGGGGATAAGGGTGGGGATAAATTGGGAGAGTGGGATTGATATAAACACACTACTATAAATAAAATAGATAACTAATAATAAGAGCCTGGTGTGTAGCACAGGGAACTCTACTCAATACTCTTTAATGGCCTATGTGGGAAAAGAATCTAAAAAAAGAGTGGATGTATGTACATGTATAACTGATTCACTTTGCTGTACACCTGAAACTAACACAACACTGTAAATCAACTATACTCCAATAAACATTTTTAAAAAAAGGGTCCCTTCCCCAGGCAACAACCTGATCTAGCAGTTGACACCTAACTTCCCGCCCCACCACAGAACAAATGATCTCTTGCCCATATTGATATTTTTGCTACCATGACTACTACTACTATTTGGGTGACTTTGGGAGGTTTGATGGAGATTATGGGGTGAGAAATAAAATTTCTCCAGCCACTCCTTGGTACCGTGATTGAAACTTTTAATCATCTGCTGAAGACTCTGGCATCCATCCCCTCTTTGACTGGGTGTCTGCAATCATCATTGTTCATATGGATGCCCATACAACTCCTTGATGTCTTCGTTCCTTGGTACCCTCATCTCCAGTGACCTTGTTCACTCTCCCCAGCCACCCCACTCATGCACTTGCCTACAAGACTCTGATGGGGTGATCTAGCTCTTGAATACCTCCTCATCTGCATCTTGCACCTCTCTCCCCGTCACTCTCTGTGCTCCTGTCTTGAACATCTTTCAGTTCTTCTAAGCCATGTTGTTTCCCAGCTCAAGGCAATACTTGAGAGAACACATACATTTTCTCCTCCTGAAACAGTTTCTCCCCCCAAGCTGGATCCTAGCTATGTACCTAGCTTCTGCTTACTCATCCATTAACTTTTAGCTTAAGCAATGCTTTCTCTCTCAGGAAAGACTTCACTGACACAAGTGACAGAGCGAGGTCTCCCTGTTTTACATTTTGAAGGCATTGGACATTTTGCCATTGTAACATATCTCACAACTTTGATGAATTAGTTTGACCACATAGTGGCTGGCATACAGTATCCTCAGCAAATAGCTGTTGAATGAACAAATGAATCAATGAATGAATGAAAACTCTGAAATAAAGAGGGAATTCAACTGGTTTTTTAAAAAACATTAATACCGTCTATCAACTTTATTCAAATCTCACTAGTTTTACAGGCACTTGTTTGTGTGTATATTTAGTTCTATTCAATTTTTTCACGTTTAGATTTGTGTGGCCACTGCTGACACAGAACGGTTTCATCACGAGGATCCCTCAGGCTATCTTTCATGGCCAAAATCATCTTCCTTGCCCCCTTACTCCTTTTTAACCCCTGGTAACCACTAATCTGTTCTCTTGTTATTTCAAGAATGTTATATTAATGGAATATAAAATGCAAACTTTTGAGATTGGCTTTTTTCACACAGCATAATTCTCTTGCAATCCATACAAGTTGTTATGTTTATCAATAGGTTTTTTAAATTGTTAAGTAGTATTCTGTGGTATAGATGTGCCACAGTTTGTTTAATTATTTACCTGTTGGAGGCATATAGTTTGTTTCTGGGTTTTGGCTATTACAAATAAAGTTGCAGTGAACATTAATGTACAGGTTTGGTGTAAGCCTAGCTTTTCATTTATCTGGGATAATTGCCTAAAAGTGAAATTGCCAAATCAGATGGTAAGCACATATTTAGTTTTTTTTTTAAAGAAACTGCTTAATCACAGATACACATATAGTTGATATTTTGCTTAATCTTGCTAGCATTTGTGTCCTATAAAAATAAAATTGTACCATATGCCGTCTTCTGAGACTTACTTTCTTTTACTCAACATTAGATTACCAAGGTTTCTCCGTGTTGTTGCATGTAGCCACAATTCATTCATTTTCATTGCTGTATAAATATTTCCCTTTGAGACTGTGTCACACTATCCAATCAACGGTGGAACATGTTGCACCATATTGTGAACAAAATGCATCATTTTATGAATAAGGTGTTCACATGCAAAATTTCTTTGGGCATATTCCTAGAAATGGGGTTGCTGAGTGTTAAGGAATTTGAATATTTACCTTTTAGATGAAAAACTATATTAGTTCCCTAGGGCTGCTTTAACAAGTAACCACAAACTTATTAGCTTAAAACAACCATGTGTGAGGTCTGGCCTCTCACATTTTGGGGACCAGAAGTCTAAAATCAAGGTGTCTGCAGTGGTAGTTTCTTCTAGAGGATTGGACAGAAAAATCTGTTTCATGGCTCTCTCCCAGCTTCTGGTTGTTGCCAGCAATCAGTCTTCCTTGGCTGGTAAGACACATCACTCCAATCTCTGTCTCCATCTTTACATGGCATTCTCCTTTGTGTGTGTCTGGAATTCTTTATGGAACAGAAACCTAGTGGAGGTGGAAAGGATATGACCTAGAAACAGGTAACTGGGGATGGAGGACACAGTGCACAGTGTGCTGTGTTTTACAAAATGCTCACATTATCTCAAATGATCCTCAAATCAACCCTGTGCAATACACATTCATTTTATTTCTATGATTAAAAGCTGGAAATTTTCCAGAGCTGGGGTTGCAACCTAGATTGTCAGAGCCTAAATCTGAGCTTTTTCCAAGTTGGATAACTTCCATGTACATGAAATTTAGGCCAGTCCTGCTGAATTGCCATCTGGATATTTGGATGTGTGAAATATTTGGTAATATTAACTGTTTAAAATATATTTTGCCCATTTCGCCCCCTTGGGTTAGAAACCTAACAGTCCTTTGACTCTGTTTGCTGATAATCGTGAAAGCAATGGCAGTATGCACACTTTAAATTAAAAATGGCAGAGACTTGAAGCCGAGAGCATACCAGGGAGACTGTAGAGCTTTAGAGAGCTGAGCCTTCCTGCTGGAAGGCCTTGTTTTTCTCAGATTTTCCATGGATGGTACTTATAAATTTTCACACCCAGACTTGATTCATCTCACAGCTTTTGCCAAATGTGTGATTCATCTTGTACTTCCTGAATTTTGTTGCCAGGTAGGAGAGGAGCAAAAGCAATTGCCAACCTTGAAGAACTTCTCAAGTTTCCTCCAAAACAACACCAGTCTTTAAATGATCAGGTTTCATTGATTCAGTGAATTTCTGCCACTGTTACTTAAAATACATCATTTTAAACATATTTTGCAAAATACTGTAGATTGCAGAATATAATTTCAAATTGTCAAACGAAGCTAACAAAATATTCAAACACTTCTGAAGTCTTTATAGGAAATACCTCTGGTTTCTTCTACTTTAGAGATGGTGACAAACTAGTGTCATGATGCAACACAACAGTAGTAGAAGGAGCACAGGTTAGTTGTTTCACATCTGGCTTGGGATTTAGTATTTATTGCTTTAAAAAGATGGAATCATTGAAAAGGACACTCTATTCACTTATTTTCTTTCACTTTACAGAAAGCAGAGAAACTTCTATTAATAGAGATTATAGGATATTTTCTTAGGAACAACTGAAATTTTTATATGGTTAACCATGGCCTGAATTCCAGGGACAGGGTCTTGCCCTCCCTCTTTGTTTCCCTGCTATCTTGTTAGGATTTTCTCCAGCTTAGCACTTCTATATTTTTTTCTTCACTGGGACTTTGAAGGCACAGAAAGCCAAAGCTTTGCTCACTTAATATTAAACCTGATGTCTATCTTAAAAATTTTTAAGATAACATATTTATACTTTTATTTCTAGTCCCATCGATTTAGCCAGTATTTCAAGCCTCTCTGTATAAATGGGACATTAACTACCCTTACCACCCTTGATCTTCCCTCCCCACTCCCCCCTTCCACCTGCTGGAAGTGATGCCTTTATACTGGTAATATATAGGCTTAAAAATTTTATGTTACAAGTCTCCACAGATGTTCACATCATTTGGAAAGGAAAAATAAAGAAGCAAACGATTGGTGAAGTGAAAGGAGACTAGATTGCTTGTCAGGTACCTTGGGCTGGGTTTTTTTTTTTCCTTACTTGTTTCTACTTGCTGTTTCTTTCTCCTATTGCCGGGCTATTTTCTACTCATCTTTCTGGTCTGAGCTGATCTGCATTTCTTCTAGACGGCCATTTCTAACACCATATCTTTTTTTTTTTTTTAACATCTTTATTGGAGTATACTTGCTTTACTATGGTGTGTTAGTTTCTGCTTTATAACAAAGTGAATCAGTTATACATATACATATATCCCCATATCTCTTCCCTCTTGCATCTCCCTTCCTCCCACCCTCCCCATCCCACCCGTCTAGGTGGTCACAAAGCACTGAGCTGATCTCCGTGTGCTATGCAGCTGCTTCCCACTAGCTATCTATTTTTACATTTGGTAGCTAACACCATATCTTAATTTTGCCCACTACTCTTATACTAATTGTTCTCCCTTAGAGCACCCACCATGCATTATCATTACATGTTCGCTTGGGTTCAGTTTCTTCTATTCTTCCCCCTAAACTATAAGCTCCACAAGACAGGGATCCTATCTATTCTGCTCACCATTGTAAACCTAGTGCCTAGCTTAATGTCTAGCATCCAAAAAATATGCATTGAATGAATTAATTTTTAGTCTCAGTTTAAAACTGAGACTTGAAATATTAATGGTACTTAGCTGGTTTAGGGTTGATATTGAGAACATTACAGCTGATGCAACAATGTCTACTCCACCCCCTTGGTCACCGTGTCACAGCAATACAGTTTGGGAAATTGGCCTCTGCTTCCAGGATACATACTAATTAGTCTAAGCCACATTAGTAATCCCATACCCCTTGTCACAGATGACATACTTCTAGTGCCAATTACTTGTTGAGCAGTAGAGAGCCCATGGCCTAAGTTGGCCTCAGTTTTGAGGGGGAAGAAATGTTGTTCCATAGTTGGGTAAAAAGAGTTACTCTCTCTTCAGCCAGCTGTGAAAGAGGAAGCATGTTGCCATATCTTATACTTATGAAAGTTTATAGAATTTTTTTTTAAATCGTATAATACAAATTTATTCTATGGCATTCTCCTCATTGAAGGTATTTTAAATAGGTTAAAATACATCAATATTTTATGAAAAATGAACACCTAGTAGAAGAATTTAGATAATACCAGTAATATGCATGATTTGATGCTGAATATTCATTCTTTTTCATTACAAACATCATTTTTTAAAAAGTAACAAAAAAGATAAGGATTGCTGCATTCTTCATATATCCTGTGTCTTACAAATTTTAAATCAACTTGTTCTTTTCTCAACTATACATGGTAGCATTATTTGCTCCTGGTTTCTTGAATGAGAATAGTATCAATTTTCTGTTTCTTAACAGTGATATTTAGGTCTTCTTTCTCTGATTTTTCAAGAAAATCCTTCATGCTAAGTTTGAATAGTAATCAAGGGTCTGGTCCAGAAAGTGGTGGGCAATTACAGATCTCTCTAATTTTGAAAGCCTGAGGGATAAGTCTATGGAAGTGCTCAGCTTGATTTCCATGAGAAGGGTGCGTGGATGGATAATGACCATGGAGGCTATCTGCAAATTCCACCTGCTGTCAAACCCTGAACTGGCTCTCAGGTCCACACAAGCCTTTGCAGCAAGCTGTGGTCCAATTCTGTCAGCTTCAGCCTCGAATGTTGTACTATACGGTCTATCAAAAATATACTCCTGCAATTTAAACTATATCCACTGGCCCCATAGTGTCAAACTATCCCAAGGACAAATGGCCCAAATCATTGTGAGAAAAATCAGACCTTGGAAGTCCCGTAAGTGAACCAAACAGCCTTTTCTACTGCTTGCCTAAATACTGCATGTGCTAGTTCATTGCCCAGAAGGATGAAACAGAGGCTGTGGATGTCACAGCAGAGAGCATAAAGAACCTGGGTCTTTGATGACATCTGCGAGACACCGCATCAGCAAGTTCTGATACATGACCTGTTTCAGAGAAGGGAGAGAATATTCCAGACATAGGGAACCGGTGAGGAAGGGTTACATATTTGAGAGACAGGAAGAGACTGTTGTGACTGGAATATTAAGCTGTGAAGAGTTTCCTGAGATGAAGCTAGAATGGTGAAGAGGGACCAAGTCATACAGAGGCTTGTAGTCATACTAAGTACCAGTTAAGAATTCAACCACTGGAACTGAGCAAATTCCAACTCTCCTATTTCCAGCTGGGTAACCTTGGGAAAGCTACTTAATCTCCTCTCTGAACCTCAGTTTCCTCCCTTGTAAATGAATGGCAACATATAAGCTTCTCCACAGTGTTCTTGGGAAGAGTAAATGAAATATTGCAAAGAACTTAGGAGTTTGATAAATGAGCCAAATAAATGAAATAGAAAGCAATAACAGTTATTACTGTTTTGGGGAAGAACTTATGTGAGATTATGATATTAACTATAATGATTTGGGGCACTAAGTTTAAGTAGAGAACATCATGATAAATTTCCATTTTACAAAGTTCCTTCAGCCTGCAAAGTGGGTACACTAGAGAGTGGCAGGTGTAGAAGTGGGAGACCAGATAGGAGAGGTTATTGCATATTTCAGGCAAAGATACCAGAGGTTTAGACTAAGATAGAGGAAGTAAAGATGGAGAAAAATAGGTTAGAATTACTCAGGAGCAGAACTGGCAGAATGTGAAAACTGACTGAATATGAGGGGTGAGGTAGAGGGAAGAGATATAGCTGACTCAAAAGTTTCCGACTTGGTGCATTTATTAAGCCAGGGAACCCTGTAGGAGGAATGGGTTGTATGTGAGTGCCTGGGTGAGTAGGGGGAGGAGTAGATAACTTTAGTTTTGGACTTGATGAGTATAAGCTACCTATGAGCCATGAAGATGGAGATACTTAGTCAGCAGTTGAATATATATAGCTAGTCTTCAGAGGAGAGGTCTGGTCTAGAGATATAATTTTGATTGTCAACATATAAATGGTTACTGGCGCCATGGGGATGGATGAAAATTGGGAAGAGAAAAAACAACCAGACACTAGAGGAAATCCAAAGATTAAAGGCCAGTCAGTGAGTCAGAAATGAGTTTGGTCGCAAATATTAGACCAACCCAGACTGCCTTGAACAATAGAGGGTTATGACATAAGAACAACCAGTGGCAACGTGGGCTTTAATTAGATTCAGCAGTTTAATTGCATCACCAAGTCCTCACTTTTCTCCACTTCTGGGTGCTGCCTCATGTGGTGTTAGCTTCCTTCTAAGGCTGGGTCCTTCTGCAGTCTCAGGATGGCTGCCTACAATTTCGAAGGCTACATGCATCTTTTTCCACACTGAAAAAGGAGAGTGGGTCTGCTACTTTCTCAGAGAAGGAGGAGGCTTCCCTCTCTGAAGTCCCCAGGGAAAGCTCTCCTTTCATTGGCTAGAGTTGGGTCACATGCCTATCTCTGAGCCAAAATTTGTAAACTTGAGAATGGGATTATGGTGATTAATTTGAACCATGTACAACCCACACAAATGTTGAGAGTGAAGTTAGGTTCTCTACTGCTCATTGGTTGTGAGCCCGAGGCTTGCCTATCTGGACAACACTGGTTCAGTTATCAAAATAAAGGAGTTTGGATATTAAGGAGGTTATCATAGTGCCCACCAGAATCAAGGAGTGAAACAGACTGAGAGGCAGACGGCTTGCGGATTCTGAAGGAAATGAGGAGAGGACATCATCTTCATGTTTTAGGATGGAAGGTATGGTCTTCTGGGATGGATACTGCTGAGACACCAAGTAAGGTGAGAAGAGAAAGGGAACTTTCTCTGGTGAGCTTAGTAAGGGGTGGTTATAGGGGCAGGTGGGGAGACAAACAGATGAGAGTTAAGGAGTGAAGGGAGGTGAGGAAATGGAAGGAGAAAGTGCAGACATCCTTTTGAAAAGACAAGGTAGTAGAGGCATAAAGAAGAATGGAGGGAGCATTTCTGTCCACTGCTCATATATTTTCTTGTTTTGAAGATGATAGAGTCCCCAGCATATTTAAGTGCTTATTGAAATAATCTATCACAGAGGGATAGGCTTTATATAAGTGGGATGGCGCACTTTAAATATGTGCTAGAATACTTCAGGTTGCTGGACCAGTATCCCTTGATATTTTGTCTGACAGATTCTGAAATGACTGTGAGGGTTCTTAGTCATAGCAAAGATACATTTGTCTGACAGGTGTGTGAAGAGTCCAAGATTCTCATGTGTGCTCTGGCACATTGGGAGAGAAACACCTGTGTAGGGTATTCAGGAGGTGAGAGAGAGGGGCTCCTAGCATGGATGAAGGAATTGACTTTGGGAAGGAGGCATGCCTCCTCCTTTGTGATGGGAAGAGAAGAAAATGAGTTTGATCATGCAAAGTTGAGGAGTTCTCACCTGGTGATTTATATTTTATCTAAACAAGGAGGCGACTGCTGTTGAGAGATGAGGGAGAAAGGGACTCAGAGGTCTGAGGAACATGGACAAGGTCTGAGAATATGAGAATGAGATGACTGGAGAAACAGAGTGAGATTCTTGGGCTATGGTACCTTCACATGAGAAGTTAGAGACCTTGAATTTATAACATGACAGATTTTCCTGGCTGTGTGATTTTCTTTAGCAATATTCATTTGCCCGTGTTCAGGAATGGGGAAGTTGAATAGTTAGATTCATCCCAGGTTGTTTGGTTAGGGTCTAGTGAAAGGATGAAGGGTCGGTAGGATTAGGGGAATAAATAAGAAGAGTGATGGAAATGAAGGGCCCTGGAATCTAAGCTTGATATTGAGAAAGTGAAAACAAGTAGAGAGTCCATTGATGGAGGTCTCAGTGTAGTTAAAACATAGCTGCAATGGTAGTGATTTATGAGCAAGCAGGAAGGATGGGCAAGAGGATAAGAGGAAAATACAAGTACTTAAATTCATGATTTTGGTGGTAGAGAAACTTCAGCTATTGACAGTATTCTGTGCATGACTCTTATAGCGATTGGCTCAAGCGAGGTGGTGACAAAGGTTCATTGGAGATGAGGAATGTCAGAAAAGTCTTGGCTGATAAAGGGCCATCTTTGGATGTTGAAGATCCCCAAGAGGATGGCATGGAGACAGACACAAATATTTCAAGTGCTCATGACCAAGGCTGGCTCTGAATAACATAACAGTAATGGAACGATCACTGAATCCAAAGTCCAGAGAACTGAGTTTTCATCCCACCATGGTTGCTGACTACCTAAGTAACTTTGGGCAAGGAGCTTAATGCTCCCAGGTCTTCATTTCTTCACAGAACATGAAGGAATTGTGATCTCTAAGATTACTTCCAGGGGTAAATATACTACTATTCTATGATTTCATTATATTAAACTGCTGGGCTTGAGTGATTCACTCTTCTCTCAAGTTCTGGGCAGACTGAGAAATAGATGTAGGAATAAGAAACCTATTAAAATAACAGCACGATTACTGGTAAGGCCGGACTGGACAGTGTAGCTTGGACTAGGATCCAAGAGTTCCTTCTATTGCCTTGAATTACATCTACCCACCTGGTCCTGGTGAAGCAGCTGGACAAGCACTGGCCTTTAGCTGCAGGGACAGGTCCTTCCCCTGTGGGCTCACAACGTGGAAGGGAGGTGGACACCAGCAGTGGCAGAGGGAACAAGAGGCCCAGGTGGGCAATGGTTGCTGCCTAACAGAGGGCAGGTCTGCTTATTAGTTTTGGTCACTTTCCTCCCTAGAAGGAATGAATAGAGGAAATGAGGGTGAAAGCTTTCTTGATTTAATTGTCTCTTTTATCATCTGAGGCAGGAACTTGGGGAAAAGAAGAAAATGTTTCCTCCTTTATGACACATGGATTAACAACCAAAATTATAGTTTTAAGTTACATCTATGCAGTTGTCCTTATGTATAAGAGATATGCAGAGTTAACATGGAAAAAATTTTCTCGAATGATGCCAGAGTTCCAAGAACAATTTTCCATAGTTTTCCAAATGTTCCATTTGTAACTTGGAGTCAAGTCAGAATTATGAGGTTTCTAAGCAACATAACCAGAGACAGTAAACAGGGTTTGAGTCACTGTAAAATAAATTAAAACAAACAGCTCTCCTTCTGTCCTAGCTTTACCCAGGTCAGCTGAGGTGTGGATTTAATTTCTGTGACCTACTTTGGTGATGTTAACAACTGCAACAAGCATGATAAAAAGCGGGCTGCAAGCCAGTGAGAAAAATGCATTGAGTGTTCAATCACAGTTCTCTGGATACCAAATCTTTTTTTTTTCACTTTTTGTTTTATATTGGATTACAGTTGATTGACAATGTTGTGTTAGTTTCAGGTGTACAACAAAGTGATTCAGTTATACATATACATGTAACTCTTGTTTTTCAAATTCTTTTCTCAGTTAGGTTGTTACAGGCCACCAGCTCTCTCTCTCTCTCTTTTTTTTTTTTTTTCCTTTTTTGCGGTACATGGGCCTCTCACTGATGTGGCCTCTCCCGTTGCGGAGCACAGGCTCTGGACGCGCAGGCTCAGCGGCCATGGCTCACGGGCCTAGCCTCTCTGCGGCACGTGGGATCTTCCCGGACCGGGGCACGAACCCATGTCCCCTGCATCGGCAGGCGGACTCTCAACCACTGCGCCACCAGGGAAGCCCTCCACCAGCTCTCTTAAATGGTATTCTGTTAAGCTGACATCCTTGCTACTCCTGGTTCTGAGACTTTAGTAGGGGGACCCTGGAAAGCAACTAGCCGAATGGACCATAAATCCTAGAACAACACAGTAGCTACCTCTGTACAATGGGGGATACCACACAGGCCCTGCCTCTGTCGTAGAAGTAGGCAGGCACTTTAAGGGTGACACCAGAGGGATGTCAGGAAAGTTCTATTTTTTCTTCAAACTTCTTCCCTATTGGTATTTCTAAAAGTCCACCATCAGATACTTATATGGGGATGATGAAGGGTAAAACACTGTTTGAGGAATACTAGTTTAAATTTGCGTTTGTTCTAAAAATAGAACTACCATATGACCCAGCAATCCCACTACTGGGCATTTACCCTGAGGAAACTATAATTCAAAAAGAGTCATGTACCACAATGTTCATTGCAGCTCTATTTACAATAGCCAGGACATGGAAGCAACCTAAATGTCCATCGACAGATGAACGGATAAAGAAGACGTGGCACATATAAACAATGGAATATTACTCAGCCACAAAAAGAAACGAAATTGAGTTATTTGTAATGCGGTGGATGGACCTAGAGTCTGTCATACAGAGTGAAGTAAGTCAGAAAGAGAAAAACAAATACCGTATGCTAAGGCACATATATGGAATCTAGAAAAACAGTACTGATGAACCTAGTGGCAGGGCAGGAATAAAGATGCAGATGTAGAGAATGGACTTCAGGACACGAAGGGGAAGGGGAAGCTGGGATGAAGTGAGAGTAGCACTGACGTATATACACTACCAAATGTAAAATAGATGGCTAGTGGGAAGCTGCTGCATAGCACAGGGAGATCAGCTTAATGATCTAGAGGGGTGGAATAGGGAGGGTGGGAGGGAAGCTCAAGAGGGAGGGGATATGGGGATATAGGTGTACGTACAGCAGATTCACTTTGTTGTACAGCAGAAACTAACACAACATTGTAAAGCAATTATACTCCAATAAAGATATAAAAAATTTTGAGTTTGTTACTTAGGAGAATTTACATATTAAGTTGTTAATCTCTAAAATCTTAGTGTGAATTAGGCTTGGCAAATCCCATCCCACAGGATAGCTAGCTGAGAGCAGGCTCCCTAAGTAAGGGGCAGGACAACATGCATTTTGAACTGCTGGGGCATGGGAATGGCTGAGGGGGATGAGGGGCAAGGTTTAGGAATAACAGCCCTGAGGGAGGAAGCACCACAGGGAAACCAGGAGATGGGTACTAACTAAATAAGCAAGATAGTGCTGCTTGAGCAGCGAGGAGGACATCAGTGATCGCCTCCACTTTTCTCAACCTCTGCGTAAAGTCAGCTTAGCTCCCTGCAAACGCCCAGAAGAGCACCATGCCCACCCATGTTAGAGATGGACACCGGAGGTGGAAACTGCAGCAGCCTCCACCCCTACACCAGTGCTGGCCTCAGTACTGTTCAGAGGTTCAGTTTACACACACACACACACACACACACACACACACACACACACTTGCAAAGCAACAACCATGAGAACAAGTGAAATAGAAATAACAATGACACCAATTTAAGTATTAATATAAAATGGAAGCTCCCTAGAATACCAAGTGGCAAATATGCCACCCGATCATCATTGATTGAGTGATTTCAGAACCAAAGTACGAATTATTCTTTTTCACTAAAATCAGTGCATGCCCCCTCCTGGTACTCCCTTCTGACCACAACTTGGGGAAGCTGCCCTTTTTATCTTGTTCTACAAAGTGCTGCCAAGTGGAGAGAACAGAGAGAGCTGGGAAACTGGAAAACTCCCCTTAACTGGAGCTCAAGTAATTAGAGCTTCCATGTAAATGGATACTTTTTTCAGTAGTTTTCCAAAAACTACAAAAGAGCCATGATACATGGATTTGAGCATTTCAGAAAAAACATTCCCAGGGCAAGTTAAAATGTGGTGTGAACGAGTAGATGACTGTGCAACATATTTTCTGTGGAGTTGGAGGCATGAATCCCCTTCTTCATCAACACTCCTCTCCAGACGATATTCTGGGCTTTGCTGAGGGAGAGTGGAAGCAGCAGGGTGAGACTGGTTCCCTTAGTGCACTGAAACGTGACTCAGAGGCCATGTAAGTTTTAGCATTATTGTTACTTAAATAATTTAACTATATTAAGTTCCTTGACATATTATACATACATATATAATATTAAATTCCTTATAATTTAAAAGGGATTTTTAAAATTCACCATGCCCTGCTTACCGAGGCAGGAAAGTGGGCTCACTGAGTCTAATGATTTTTTTAAATAAATTTATTTATTCATTTATTTATTTTTGACTGCCTTGGGTCTTTGTTGCTGAGTGCAGGCTTTCTCTGGTTGTGGCGAGCGGGGGCTACTCTTCGTTGCGGTGCGCAGGCTTCTCATTGCGGTGGCTTCTCTTGTTGCGGGCCACAGGCTCTAGGCATGCGGGCTTCAGTAGTTGTGGCACGAGGGCTCAGTAGTTGTGGCTCATGGGCTCTAGATTGTTGGCTCAGTAGTTGTGGTGCACGGGTTTAGTTGCTCCGCGGCATGTGGGATATTCCCGGACCAGGGCTCGAACCCGTGTCCCCTGCACTGGCAGGCGGATTCTTAACCGCTGCGCCACCAGGGAAGTCCGAGTCTAATGATTTTATAAAGTGTTCTCCAGCTTGTTACATAAAGTCATGAGAGAGAGAGAGAGAGAGAGAATTTGCCAGCATTTTCTAAAGCATCCTTTACCTAACCCTGAGGTAACCACGATATTCTATTCTCCAAGCACTTCAGCTAATTGTGGTTTTATTGTACAAATCAAACAAAGTATTTCTTTTATTCAGCTTAGCACAGCTGCTGCACATGCATGATGTGTTCATTTCCAGGACACTGGGAAGTCTCAGGAGACTAAACTGGCAGGCTGCAGAGAGAAAACTAGTGGTGCTGAATTTCGATGTCACTAAATTTTCTGAGTTATTTAATCTCATCTCTCAAATAGGCAAATCATCACTCTCTTTGGATGACTCATGCAGGAAATCAAACCTCTTTGCTTCAGTTCAGTTTGTATTTTCCTCAAGTTAATTATCTTAGTCACATGTAGTCCTATTCCCAGACCAGCCCCTGTTGTAGTATTTAATTAACATGGTCATTGACAAGAAAGGTCTTGGCTGTGCTGGAGGTTTTCTGTTAGATTCTAAGTTCCCCAGAGGATGGGTTTGAACCAAGCATTCAAGGTTGATTTCCATCTTTTTTTTTTATTTTGACAACTTACTTTGTACTTTTATTTATATATACTTAAAGTGTGTTAAGGAAGTAAGAAGAGGAACTACAGCTACTGGCAGAAATTGTGGAAGCTTAATTAGTTGTAATATTTATTTATGTTTTCCCCCTGAATTGTTCTTTCTCCAAGATTTGTTAATATTACTCAGAGCTACTGGAAGTCCAGCCCAGGATTCTTTGTGGTGTGGAAAGCACAAGCTCCAGAAGCTTTCCCTATCTTTCACAAAACTTCAAGCCCATTGATAAGGTGATGCTGGGTGTCCAGAAAGAGAGAATGTTCTTGAGAGATCAGGTGGAGACACACAGGAGAGATTACTGGGGATTGGGAAGGGATGAAGGACTGGGGATCCTGCACATTCCTCTGTGCCCATCTGTGGAGTCACAAGGGGACTGGTATGTGGCTTCCAAGGGGTCCGGGGAAGTGGCCACAACAGGGAAGGCTGCATGGTGCATGCAGGGAGGCAGGCCCCAGATGGTGGACCAAGATTTAAACACCTTGCACTGTCGAGACAGGTTGTGGAGAACGCAAAGAGAGAAAGGATCTCCCTGCCGGTCCCCTTTTACTCCTGGCCCTGGCTCTTGTCCCCTACCCCACCCGACTCTATGGAGAGCCTACTACTTACAGGAATCTTACTCTGCCCTCATGGTCAGTTCAAGTCTTATCTCCTCTGCTAAGTCTGTTCCATCCACTCTAGTCCACTTATTCAGCTCATCCTTAGAACTGCTCCCACATTTACAGATAGCCCCACACATTCGAGAAGCATTTGATGATCGATTGTCCTAAAGTCTTCTCTCGTTCCTTCATTGCACAGATACTGAAGTCCTGCTGGGTGTGCCATGGTCTGTTCTAGGGGTGAGACAGAATGACAGCTCCTGCTCTTTAATGTGTATCAGGCTCTTGCCCCAATCTACGGATAAGTCACAAGGAGGAAAGAGTCCTGTGACTCTTCAAGGAGAAGTGGTACATTGCAAACCCCCCAGAACACACCGGAATATCTGGGTAATTAAGAAAGGATGGTCCACAGGTGTCAGGCAGGATTCTATAAACCACTAATCTCGGGCATAGTGAGATCTCAGACTTTTTTCTATCTTAAAATTTGTATTTGGTTATAATTGCTAAAGACATGCATGTAAATATTGACTTCTGATGTATGTCCTTTGACCTTAGAGTTGAGTTTACAATTCTCCTACAGCTCAGTAAAAAGGCTGGTAGTAATTTCTGATGTGCTTATAAAGCAGATGACCCTTCATGTACAAGGAGTGTTCTTTCTTGCTCCAAGCTGAATGTATCCAGTGGTTAAAGGAACTTTCTTATACTCAGGAGACAGGAGTTGGCATATCCATTAAGGCTAAATATCTTCCCAGGCCTAAATGAGACAATGGTTTGAAAATCTGGCTTTCCTGCCAATAGAAAGATAAAGCATAGAAGTAAATTAAGAGTGGGTGGTCTTTTTTAAATTACTTGCATTGTCAAAGAATTTTTCCCCACAATATTGAAAGCCAAACATGTCCCTGGAGAGAGGTCTTGGATCCACAAGGAACAGTGAAGAGAGAACAGTAGATTGATGGTTTCTAAGGAAAGCAATTATCTTACATTTGGTATTAGAATCACTGGTTCAGACCAGTACTTATGAACCACTCTTCCTGTTGATTATCATTTTGTGAGGCAGAGATCACAACCACGGAATTAGGAATTGTCTTATTTATTTTTCTTACAATGGTGTGCCAGTAGTAAAGTCTGGAAGAAGCAGGGTATTGGGAAAGAGATATTTGTAATCATTTACATGGTAAAGAAATAATTATGGGTCTCAAATAGACCCTAGAGGGATACCAGATGTTACTAGTAATTGAGAGGAAACCTGGCTGGGTATGTATGTGAAATAGCATCTCTCCTTACCAATGCCACCCTTGGCAACTGAGGATTCAGAGAGAAAAATTAGGGCTTTCAAAGCTTCACCTGCAAGTTGGCATGTAGTATTTTGCTTAAAAAAAAGGGAGAGGGAACTAAAGTATAAAAAGACTCTCTCTTCCATTGTGCCTGCATTTTATATGGCAGAAAGTTTCCTACTAAGGAAATAAAGCTAGGATTGACATCTCATGCCAAAAAAAAAAAAGTCAATTGCTTAAGGCTATATGCAAAAAAAAAAAAAAAAAGAGAGAGAGATTTTTGTCCTTTCTTGGAAAGCTGACCCAAGACAAACTGCATCCTTCACTGACAGACACCAGATGAAAGGACCTTAGAAGAATGGCAAGGATAATTGTATTATGCCAATTTTATTCTAACTTTACAAAATAAGTGATATTTTATAGCCACATTTTGGGTCTTTGTGTTTCTTTTGGCTCTATGTAAATTAAACCACATTAGAGAACTCATGGGACCCTCATTTTTAGAGTTTTATCCTGTCATGTGTTTTTAGTTTTTCTCCATGACATGAGAATTTGACTTGAAGAGGTACACTTTTCAGAATTTTGTTTCTCAAGTTATATATATCCTTGAAGATTTTGTTTCTTGATAGGGACAGAAATGGAGGTATTCTGGGTTTCCTTTTAAGCAGGATGAATGATAGGGCTGACACAGTGGATGCAGTGGAGTCAGGGAAATGCCAGCCCTTCTGGAATGTGCCATTCCTGTCCTGGCATAATAATGCTAGGTTTTCTTGAGAGATCTTGTTACACTTCTGTCTCTGTTGGGTGGCATGATGATGTCTTAATCTTTGTAGATTTCTCACAGATGCTCCTCTTGTTTCAGCCAAAAGCCATTATTTAAGTTTATTACGTTAATGACTGAGAAATAACTTCCAAAAATTGAACTAGACAATAATAAAAATTAGCACAAGGCCAGAGGATATTAACTAAAAACAGTATGAGTCACAGAGCACACAGGTAAATTAAGTTTTGTGAATTTGGAGACCCCAAATAGAAAACAAACACACTTCATTTGCTTGGGGAAAAAGAGGAGGAAAGAGAAAATTTTGCATTGTTTTAATTATTTGTTACTATGAAATAGTGGATTTCAACCATCATGGGACTGCTAACATCCCACACATAAGGCAAATTCCAAGACAGTCTGGTTAGGGACTGAAGACTTGCTGTCTTCAAAACGTATTACAAACCATTTATTTCTATATGCTGCCCAATGCATGTTCACAGCAGCTAATAATATAAGCAGCTGGCCAAACAATAAAATACTTGTGTGCTACATAGTGTTCTCTAGGGACCTGTTTGGTCATTTGAGGTTTGTCCTTACCTGACATTGCTAACAAGTCTTCTATCCCCATATTGTGTCTTTGTGTACCAAGGTGGATTCTTACCTGGTTATTAATGATGAGTCTCACTATGGTCTATACTGCATTATGAAATTATATTTTATTTTTAATCTTTCCTTCAAATCAATATTTGTTACCAATATGAGAAAATCTGTGATTTTTTTCCCCTCCATTTCAAATCTTGGCTTTTAAGTAGCTGGTCAAAGGTAAACTATATACATTTATAAAACCATCAAATTATTCTTTCTATCATTTGTGGTCTCTTTTTTTGAAGTCTTGCTTTTATGAACAGTTTGAGAAACAGGCACAGAGCAGCCTCCATGAACCTGGTTCTGTTGTTCATTATATACTACAGGCAGGGCTAGAAGACATGCCAAAATTAAATAAATAAAATGACGATCACCCCCAAACCAGTTGGCAAGGCATTAACTTAGGGAACCTATGCAATAAGTTTCACTATCCTCGAAATAATTCAGGTGAGATGGCCTGTCTCCTTCTATACTTCCTGGTTACCATTTTTTATCTTAAAATCCATTTTATCCTGTCTGCATGATCATGTTGCAGGACTAAACTGGTGGGCCTGAAGTCCGAGCCCATGAAGGTAAGCTGTGCCTGGGAAACTGACCTTTCCTTCCCTTGTCTCACAGGAAACATTCAGAAATGTGCTGGGGTTGTTTTGTATCTGTTCCTTCACCTGGTGAACAGGTTGTGCTCAGAGCAGTTGGCAGCAGGTGGGAAAGAATGGTGGGAGTGAGGGTGGGCAGAGGAATGAAGAGAAGCTTCCTCTGCCTCGTGGAATCCTCACTCAGTGCTGATGATAATCCTTGTGGGAATCTGGGAGCTGAACCTTCGTTTGAGAGCATGCTGGCTTGTCTCTGGCTTTGTGTAACCACCTGCATACATTTCTGTCCGCTTTGCCATTAAAACGCTTTACATGTTTTAACTGAGTCTGTTGGAATTTTCAGTTGGATAAAGAGGGCATAGGTACTATCCTGGTACCCAAGGAAAAATCCCAAAGCATTACAGTTTGTATGAGATAATCTACTTAGTTGTATATTAGCCTGTGCTTCTGTATCCTGTCGTTTGACCCTAAGTTCTAAAGTACAACTGAACTGACTTATACCTGTATGTACCATATTAATAAATATAGGCGATGTGCCTTGTTACAAATGTTGATAAAAACAAGACCATAATGTAGCACCCTATGAGGCCTGAAAGTCTCTGCATGATTAGAATAATGTTAACAAACAAGAATGATTTCACACCTAAAAGAACTTGCTCTATTACCATTTCTTTCCAGAAGAAGTATGGAACAAGGCAGGTGGCCCTGTAAGTCACTGGACACTGGGTAAATATTGTTGCCTTTCAGTATAACCTATCTCTGTCTGAATTCTAGACTACCACAAGTGTAAAGCATACATTTATTTTAGTATTCTTCTGTATTCCAAATAAAGCTACTACAATCTGACCTATTCATGGCAATGGGGCAGGACAGAGCCATTCTCTAACACTCAGAACATGATAAGATCTGCCCATAGAATGTACTCAATGAAATAAAGTCTGAGCTGAACTAGATGCAAGCATATGCAAAGTAAAATGTTATTGGCTTCATTATTAGCTTCAGCTAAGTGAATGGAACAAACTGAAGTTTTTTTAAATTATTAAAATAAATTTATTTATTTATTTACTTATTTTTAATTCATTTTTGGCTGTTGGGTCTTTGTTGCTGCACGCGAGCTTCCTGTAGTTGTGGCGAGCTGGGGCTACTCTTCGTTGTGGTGCGTGGGCTTCTCATTGCAGTGGCTTCTGTTGTTGCCGAGCACGGGCTCTAGGTGCGCGGGCTTCAGGAGTTGTGGCACATGGGCTCAGTAGTTGTGGCTCGCGGGCTCTAGAGCGCAGACTCAGTAGTTGTGGTGCACAGGCTTAGTTGCTCCGCTGCATGTGGGATCTTCCCAGACCAGGGCTCAAACCTGTGTCCCCTGCATTGGCAGGCGGATGCTTAACCACTGCGCCACCAGGGAAGTCCCCAAATTGAAGTTTAAAGACCTTTTTTTTTTTTAAAGCTTGCGAGTGCTTCAGGTATACTTGGATGGCTGCTTTCAGTTCCTTTTTCAGTGAACCAAATTTTTGTTTGATATAAACTTGTGGTTTATTTTTTTACCCCTTGTTTTTAAGCTTACAGGTTTTCTGAAATTATTTGGGGGCTACTTGGTTTGGGAGTAGGGATGAATAGAATTTTAGAGGTGAACCCCCTGCCTGGTTCTAACCAGAGCAGCTTTGATCCTTCTCATTTACAGAAGTTCCATGTAATGCTTTCCTGTTGCGGAGAGGGAGATTTTCACTGCTTAAAAATGTTCTTGAAAAGAGCTTGTAGAAAGCATTGTGCTAAAAAAACAAACAAACAAAAAATCCCCCCCAAAACCTGTGTAGTTAAAGTAAACCATCATACAATGCATTTTTTTTCCCCCTAGAATCCAACTGGATTTTATCTGACACAGAATACAATATGGGTGCAGGAATAGCAAACTGAAAAGACAAAGCAGAAAAAACACGGTTCTATCTAATTTATAATTAAGTAACAGGAGGGCAAGTCATTAAATGGCTAATGAAACAGTTGAGCTTCATGGAAGAATTCTCTTTTTCTAGTGCCCATACTTTTGGAATTCCCACTCTCTGTTGTCCAACGGACACACCTGCCGTGTTTTGAGCCAGCAGGAGATGCAGTGGAAGCGAAAGGCATGGTTACAGACTCCCCACGCAACGGTGCACTCTTCAGAAGTAGCAGACGCTTGGTTGGCTTGACACTCTATGCAAAGATCCATAATGTGGTTCCGGCAGATGGCACCGTTATCAACCACAATATCCCAGGCCCAGAGGGCTACTGCATTCCACTTTTTCACTTCAAAGCGCCTCTTGCCCGCGCCGCTGTTCGTGCCGCTCGGGGTATCCACATCCATCGCTGCCGCCATTTTGGAAACACACGCTACGTCGCCCGGCTACTTACAATGCATTTTCATTAAAGGAGTTAATACTTCTTAAGGCCCATGGAGATGAGCCAAAGTTAGTAAGGTGTATAACCAAGGGGCACAAAGCTGAGAGGACCTGAATGATGAAGGCAGCGAAGGTGTTTGGGAAAGCAGCTCACAGGTGGGGAAACCTGCCGCTGTCGTGCGTGGAAAGTCCACGGGGAGGTCTGAACACTGGCAATGATGATCTTGATTGACTGTCATCTCTAAAGAGATGACTGCGTGATTTCACTTGAAATCAGTCAAAATGTGATATAGAACCTAAAGCACTCCTTAAGTCCACCATTAGGTTTATGTCAGAATCTGATTTATTTGATCTGTAGATTACAATTCAAGGATTGCCGCTTTGGGGGAGGGTCTTTGTGTTAATGACAGAAAATATCAATTTGTATGCTTTATTCTCAGATTTAAAGGGAGTAAATTTGGGATTGAAAAAGACACTTTGAGAATGGATTTCTAGCTACTAATAGACTATCCTAGGGCAAACTGTTAGGCCACACATTTTTTTTTTTTAAGTCAAAACCAAAGGAACATCTTTGTTTATTGGATGATAAAGTGGTACATTCCCCTTTTATCTGTTCTTACAAGGAAGGCTATTAAATTGTTTTACAAATAGACTTGCCCAGCAGGTTCCTATATGGGAACACACACTAAGAGGTATTTAAATCATCACATGGAGAGAAAGAGGCAGCATGAAATGATTGCCAAGGAAGACTGATGTGTTGGGTCTAGTGGAGTGAAGACAGGAACCCGTCCTGCCCCACAGGATAGCTTCCAGCTCTGGCCTGATGCCTTAGACCAAAAACAGGGTCCCAGGGACATATGGTGTCATCATCAAGGGGTCACTCTGCTAAGGGAAGATGTAGACTCAGACCATTTAGTTGAAACCTTAAAAGGAGACGTGAACTTATTTTGTACCTCCAAACTGGTCAAATGGGACCTAACAGTTGTCATTTCTTTTTTTTTTTTTTTTTTACACATAAGGGGACAAAATTAGCTAAGTACACATACAAAGAAGATGTTGAGATAAAGTGTTATAAAATGAGATGAAGTGGTGTAATAAAAGTCAAGAGTGATTAAGATGAGGAAAAAACCCTCAATAATTATAAAAATAAAACAACCAAATTAAAAATATGGAGATTGTATGAATAGCAATAAAAATAATTAGTTTAAGGAATATTCCAGATGGTTAGTATTTCATTATATATCCTTCTAGATTCTCCATAAAAATGGTATAACACCACACATAGTTGTTTGCAAGTTGTTTAACTTAAAATTTTACCAGATGTGTATTTTAACACCAACAAATATAGATCTACATCATCTCTTTTAAAGGCTGTATAGGATTCAACTGTATGCTGTAGTGACAGATTTCACCTCCTGATTGTAAGGATCTAACTTGGGGGCTGGGACTATGATGGTGAACAGGAGTCTGTCTGTAAGTGGGAATTTTCCTCTACAGATGCTTTTCCTCTTGCTGTAAAAAAACAGTAACCAAGACCATACACATATTCAGAGTTAAGATCATGAGAATTCTCATGATTAAAAGATAGTTTTGTGAAGGTCAGCAGGACCCAGGCAGAAGAATATTCTAATTTATTAGACTTGTCTCCCTATGTTAGATAAAACAGTTGAGCCAATGTTAGTTTGACCTACTCCTCTCTTCCTGAGTCTTAAAGTGAAATATATACCAAAGAGAGTTAATGCCCCTGTTCCTTCTGATGTAATAGCTTTGAACTGGGATAAAAAGCTATCAATTCTGGTGGACAGAAATCTGGGGAGCAAGCTCTGGATACACTGGGGCTGTTGCAGTCAGTATTATCTTTATCCTACTTGGATGAAACCCTGCTCAAACTTTTCCTTCTAGATCATTCTAAGTTGAAAATCTTGTGAACTTTCATAGATGACCTATGACCCAGGAGAAGAAAAACACATTAATTCTGATATTAAACACATTAATATCTGAATCCATGAAAGTCTTTCACTAAAACAAAAGTGAGAGGGTTGCGAGGGGTGGGGAATGTCACTGAATAGCTGTAGCTTTCATTTTGTTCTAAAAAGAAGAAAATTAGAATTATTTTTCTTTTTAAATGTCTGATGGTAAAAAGACCTTAAAACAGCTGAATTATTCAGTGGGGCTAAAGAAAATTAAAACAGGCTGGGGGCCTCCCTGGTGGCGCAAGTGGTTGAGAGTCCGCCTGCCGATGCAGGGGATACGGGTTCGTGCCCCGGTCTGGGAGGATCCCATATGCCGCGGAGCGGCTGGGCCCGTGAGCCATGGCCGCTGAGCCTGCGCGTCCGGAGCCTGCACGTCCGGAGCCTGTGCTCCGCAATGGGGGAGGCCACAACAGTGAGAGGCCCGCATACCGCAAAAAAAAAAAAAAACAAAAAACAAAAAAACAGGCTGGATGCATCATAATTCATTTAGCCAATTCTTTATAAATAGACTTTTAGTTTATTTCTGGCTGTTTTTAGTTTCTAGGCCTGCAAGCACACTTGTACATATATCTTGTCATATTTATTTGATTACACCCTTATGGTAATTGCCTTAAAACGCAGTTGCTGAGTAAGAGTTTATAAAACTTTAAGGTTTTTTGATGCGTATTGTTAAGTTGCCTGCCAAAAAGATAATAATTTATACCTCCACAAAAGTATATAATAGTTGTTTTCTTAATATTGTCACCAATACTACCTATTACCATTATATTAAAAATAATTTAAAAAAACTTGTCTAATCTGAAATGTGAAAAATAGTATATCATTTTTTTTTTAAGATTACTCCTCAGAACAGTGATTGTGATCATTATTATGCTAGCAGTAATTTAGGACTTACTGTGTGGCCAACCACTGTGATAATCAAGCATCTTATTTTCTTCTCAGAATAGTGCAATGAAGTAGGTGCTATTAATTCATATATTCACTGACCAGTTATAATTTTTCTCACTGAATCTCTGTTTGTGTCTTTTGCCTATTTTGGGGGGGAGGGGTATAGAAATGTACCTTAAACACCAAGGAAATCAACCTTTTTCATATAATCTCCTTTTCTGGGGGATATGTTTTCACTGGTATTTCTATTGGTCAAAAATAATTGATAATTCAGAAAGCATGGGGAAAACCCTGACACTGAATACAAACAGAAACAAATGAACCTCAACATGTATCAAAACAATAACATAACTGCACAGAGCAAAAATAATTAATCCAAGTGACTTTTGAATATAGTGCTTTGATGTACACCCTTAGTGGAATATATTCCAACGACAAAAAGGACTTAAAGAAATATTAAACACTACTTAATAGTAGTAGAGATATTGATGTAGTCACTCTGAAATTATTTGTGCATATCTTAGAACTGAGCAAATGAGTATGGATGGATACATAGATAGATACTTATATTGATATTGATGGAAGCAGGCTCTTACCGAAAGATTAAGGTGTCACAAACATAACGTAGGACAAGGAGATGAAGAATCTTGTAGTGTTTGATTGGAATTGGAAGTATGAGTATGAACTTATGATTCATATGTAGTAGTCTTGCTTCTCTAAGCTACCACCAAACTTGTAAACATGCTCCAACAGGAAGCAAGCTGAACAAACAAGCTGTTTGTTCCCCGAGAAACATTTACTCTCCAGTGCCCTTCAGATGTGGCTGCAGGGGCCAGTGGGCAAGGAATTACCTCCCAGAACTAGGAGTCTTAGACACTAGGGGGTTCCTCTCAGAGCTAAATCAGGGAATTGCTCCATCACCAGGACAGGGATCCTCATGATTGGTGAACAGAAGGACTTGATTACTGCTATGGAAATGGTGACTGTGCTGTGTTTCCTCCTCTTCCCTTTTCTGTTCCAAATCTATCACTGTTGGTAGGAATAGAACTTTTCTTAGACTGTAGGCAATCAGACCAAGAGGAGCCACATAATGGAGAGAAATGCTCATTGCCAAGAGATCTGGACTATGAACTTGATGATATCTTGGATGGGACTTTGGGAGTATCTTCTGTGGGAAAAAGGAAAGTAAGTCATGTGCACTTGGATATTTGGGTGGCTAAAGGGGCAGTCTGTGGAAGAGACTGCTTTCTAGCTGTCCCTAATACCAATTCTCCTTCCTCTATAATAAGAGAGATCTTGAATTTTCTCGAAGTCCTGGCATCCCCTGCACCTAGATATGGCCATGAGGCTAAGTTCTGGACAATGGTATAAAAATGGTGGTGGTGTGTGTAAATTTAGGCTTGTGCCTTTAAAGTGGAGGAGGTGTGCTCTACTCTGCCCCTTTTTTTCTACCTTGCTTCAACTGTGGATAAGGTGGTGAGCCATCATGGGCCATGAGAATAAGTGGAGCATCCTAGAGATGGTACAACCATGTAGAAGGAGTCTGGGTCCCTGAATGACCTCATGGAGTAAATCTGTTAAGCCAGGATTGCACCATTTACTTCCAGTCTGGTGAACAAGAGAAAAATTAACTTCTAACTAACTTATTCAAGGTACTGTTATTTTGGATCTCTGTTATGTACAGCTGAACCTATGTTCCAATTTACATATGTAAGATTACATATTAGTGATTTTGCCATGCTACAGTTCTGAAATGTATAGAAATAAAACTATTTTTTGCATAAATTTTTTGTTGAGAAAGAAAAGTATTAGTTAAAACAGTTTCTCAGCTCACAAGTTCATCACCCTAGTCACTAAAAAAAAACAACCCACAGTTTAATTTATAATAACATCTTAGATGAACTGATTAGGAATTCATCTCGAAATGAGAAACATATATATCTTTTCATTTTTCATGCAAAACAGTTATGCACATTCTTTCAAACAGAAGTTTGAAAAAATGTTTGTTTGTACTCCTTTTATAAATGGAAGCTTTATATTCTCAAGTATTTTAATTGGTGACTTGGAAGGTATCTTTTCCAAACAGAAACATTTTTTGAAGCCTAGAGACATTCAAACACCTTCTAAAAACCCAAATGGTTTACATTAAAACCACAAATTCAGACTTACAAGTTTAGAGTTCTTTTAGAACGCTCAAGAACTTATTTTTAAAAGGAAACAAACAATATAACATATACATAGAAAATATAAATTATTAAACATGCTAGCATACATATAACTAATGAAGACATGGAACTTTCCCCTCTTAATCATGAGATTTAAAAATCAACCTTTTCTGTCTATCTTGAACAAACTGACATTCTTCTAATTGTATATATAAAGCAGCTCTTTGGCATCAGGTTGGGACAGCTTCACTTTTTTGCCAAGGAACTTTGGACAATCTTTTAGATTCAACTGAGAATCCCTACAATTTCTTAGCTGAGATGTTTTTTAAAGGGCTTTGTTATTTTCTCATACAGCAAAAATAAGAAATCCATTGGATTTCAGTTAATGTACTCCCTTGGATCTCAAGTTCATGCCTAAAAATGAACAACCAAAATTATCACTGGAACACCAATTTTTATTTTTGAGGATCCACAATATTTACAGTCACATCAAATAGGTTAAAGTATGGATGTGTACTTCCTATTCACAAAGGAGTAGAAAAACACAGTCAGACAGATGCCTCAAACTAAACATTAAGCTTTCTTGGCCAGGGGTGGGGTGCATTGGGGTGTGTGTGTGTGTGTGTGTGTGTGTGTGTGTGTGTGTGTGTGATCAATTCAAACACAGAAAGAAGACAATCAAAACGGGAGCTTTGTCAAGGATTTCACTGTGTACAGACCAAGTCCTTACCTAAGGTTTCATTTCTAGTCAGTAGGTCCACTTGAGAAGGTGAGTCAGGGATGGCAGACAGGCACACAGGTCTAGAGAATTCAGAAATTGAGCATCAGTTATTGTGCAGATATGATCCTAATTCCCAGCTGACATCACAGAGCACGACTGGCTATATCTCATTTCACATGGTAAGATACACTCAACACTGTGCATTTATATTTAATCTTTACCCTATTCATCTTTTTTCCTGGGACTGTGTCTAGCAGGTTTAGTTATAAAAACATGGGCAGCATGAACCTGGACCTGAGTTAGACAGATGTCAGGCAGCTTCACTGAAAGCCTACATAAAGCTTTCAAAGGGCCTCTTATCTTGGAGTTTGGCATCAGGCGATGTAGCAATGAGAATTCTATCCTAGGCCTCATTATATTTGTCACAGTCCTTTTGAGTCAATACCAAAACATACAGATGCATTTAAATACAAATGTAAATAAAAAATAAGCACAATTTTATACCCTTCCTTTTCTACTTTACACATCCATATACCTTTCCACGTCTTATATAGATTTACCACATTTTTAAGTCTGCTAGATTCCACTTACTAACAAACATTATTGATTAGGCTGTTTCAATTTCTCACTATTATTAACAATGTTCCTGGTAAGAGCACCCCTTCCCAAGCTTTAACTATTTTATCAAAATATGAGAGATAGCCACAGATAAGGACTTTCTATATAGATGCAGATGTGGCATGGCACAACTCCAGGGGTTGCCATTAACACTAGAGTCTCTGTAGATGGTGGGCTCTGGAGTCGAGTCATGCAATCTCCCAGGCTGTATGTGATGGCCTTGGCTACAGAATTCTATATCCTCTTAGGAAGATAACCTCTCCCTCAGCTCCTGGGGCAATGTCCCCACTCCCACTTCTCCAACATTCTTCCTTTGACTCTTCCAAGATTCCTGATAGACTAGTATCAAGGAGGACACCAAAATTAAATTGATTTTCCACCTTCCCTAAGACTAAGGAAGACTAAGAAGATTAAGAGACCAAGAAACCGCTAGGATGAATTCCATCATTTGTCAATTCCCTAAATCTCTGTTCCCCTCCAACTCTGACTCTGCGAGAAGTTCAACCCTCTGAGTTCCTTCCTCATCACTCTGACCCTTGCCTAGCAGAATGCCTTATTAAGACCTAGGAATGACACCAGCTAGAGGCAGTACTTGGTGGGGTTACAGTTGCTGTTCATATATTGGGGTAATGCCATGAAATTGAGCGTAAGTAATTAAGTTGGGAAGTGAACATGGGAAATACTGGTAAGGAAGTGGAAAATTGAGATTGAGAATTGAAGGAAGACTGTCAAGGATACATTTCCAAGCATGTGGGCAACTGAGGCTCAATCCCACTGAGGAACTTGGGAGACCATACAGGCCATGTGTAAGGGTCATCCTCTCTGAGGGGTGAGGAAGCTGGAGGATTTATTCACCAGCTCCCCATGTATCATTGTTTTGTTGTTGCTTTCAGGGACATTTAACTCTTTGAGACTTCTGCCTTGCCATGCTTGATGGCTGGGCCTGTTCCCAAAGCCAGACAAAAGTCCTCAGAATTTTACTACAGAGAGATACGTGTTAGGACAAGTCCCAATGTCTGCCTCATGGGTCATCCATGACTAGATTTTTCAGATATGTGAGCTAATACATTTCTTATTTTTGTTTGAGAAAATTTGAGTTGGGCTTCTATCACTTTTAACCAAATGAATCCTGACTAATCGATCCATATAGCAGACATATACTGCATACCTATATATAATATACACAGTGATATATAATCACTAAGTATCACTGTAAAATTATTGTGAGAGATATCAGATGAATAAGATTCAGGACCCATACCAAACATAATAATTCTGTGATTAATAATAGTTACCGTTTATTAATAGTTACAGTTTGAATTTTGTGGTCATCTACAATATATCAGTCCCTCTCTACGGTTTTGATTTGCATTTCTCTGATGATGATGCTGATGGTGAGTATCTTTTCATGTACTTTTTTAGCCATTTGTATATCTTCTTTAGAGAAACGTCTAATCAAGTCTGTTGCCCATATTTGAATTGGGGTTTTTGTGTTTTGGTTGTTGACCACTGGTCTTTTCTTGTGTCCATTGTTCTGCCATTTCCAGAACGTCATGTAGTTCGAATCATATAGTATGTGGTCTTTTCAGATTGGCTTCTTTCACTTAGCAATATATATTTCCCCTATGTCTTAAATGGCTTGATAGCTCATTTCTTTGAAATGTTGAATAATATTCCATTGTATAAATTTATCACAGTTTGACTATATTCACCTATTGAAGAGTATATTGGTTGCTTCTAAGTTTTGGCAATTATGAATAAAGATGTAATAAACATTTATGTGCAGGTTTTTGTATAGACATAAGTTTTTAATTAATCTGGGTAAATAGGAAGGGACATAACTTATGGTAAGAGTCTGTTTAGATTTGTAGAAAACTGTCAGACTGTATTCCAAAGTGGTGATGCATTTTGCACTCCTACCAGTAATGTATGAGAGCTACCATTACCCCACATCCCTACCAGCATTTGGTGTTGGCAGTGACCACACTAATAGGTGTAATGGCATCTCATAATTGTTTTAATTTTCAATTCTCTAAAGACATAGCTGAACTTAAGACAGGGAGATTACTCTGGATGATGAGAATAGGCACAATTTCACAAGGGTCCTTACATGTGAAAGAGGGAGGCAGTGAAGTTAGCATCAGAGGGAAATTTGAGATGCTGTACTGCTGACTTTGAAGATGGAGGGTGAGGCATGAGCCAAGGAAAGCAGACAGCCTCCATAAATTGGAAAGACAAGGAAACAGATTTTCCCCTGGTGCCTCCAGAGGGTGCAGTCCTGCCAACACCTTGACTTTAGCTCATGAGACCCAGTTTGAATTTATGACCTCCAAAATTGTAATCATAAATTTGTGCTCTTTACATCACTGAGGTTGTGGTAAATTGTTACAGCAATCATGGGAAACTAGTACATTGTAACTAAGCAGAGGGGGACTGTTTATAGAACTAGCTCCTCCCAATATTCCAGAAAGAATAATGATGTTGACATGAAATTACTCAAAGTGTTCTAAATCACCACTCAGATGCTGAAGGAGTATTGCCTAAGCACACCATGAAAAATGAAGGTAAAGAAAAATCTTCTTTTAAAGGCAGGACTGCTTTAAGATGTTCTATTTTAGTGGAAGCTTAGCCTGATGAGCTCTAGCCTAGTCTTGGGTGAAGACTTCCCTGGGGGTTGTTTTCTCCTAATAGTATAATAAGTGTTTCTTGACAAATCAATGGATGCATTTTCATTTTTCATACTCTCATGGTGAATCTTAGAATTAATTTTTTACCTTATTCATAAACTAAAATATAAATAAAAATGAATTTGATAGATCCTACTTAACTCAGGTCTCTTTCTTTTGAAATCTAATATTATTCTTTAGTTTAAACACAGACTGGAAAACAATATTATCATACCAAAATCTGGAAGAAAATTAAAGTACTCACTTTTATTCTTTTTACATAAATTGAACTATTTGTATATAGAGAGATTAAATTTATTGTCCTTTGAAGAATATCTGTTTATTTATCTACCTATGTATCTGTCATCTAACTATCTATCTATCTATTTCTATAATAGTACACTTGGTATTTTAAAGTATTTACTCCAATTGGTATATTGACTTCAATATTTAATACTTGAGGAAGTGTTTTGTTTTTTTTTTTGCGGTATATGGGCCTCTCACTGTTGTGGCCTCTCCCGTTGCGGAGCACAGGCTCCAGATGCACAGGCCCAGCGGCCATGGCTCAAGGGCCCAGCCGCTCCGCAGCATGTGGGATCTTCCCAGACCGGGGCACGAACCCGTTTCCCCTGCATCGGCAGGCGACTCTCAACCACTGCGCCACCAGGGAAGCCCGAGGAAGTGTTTTTAATTGTTAGGACTATGACATTTCCATAATATAAGGCTATTTTTTAGTTTTTAAATCAATTAGTAACAAAATTATCCCAAAGTCCCAGGGGCTTATACTATTGAGATCTGATTCAGTTTCCAATGGAAGAGATTGGTAGGGAGGTAGGTTTGATCTGATGAGACCACTACATAAAAATCAAGGATATTTACAAAGAATTTCTCTGAGAATGAAGATAATCATTTGGCTGCCTTGTCTTTAATATTAAGAGTCAGATCTCATCAAGATAATGGTTATCTTTCTACTCAATAGGTAGTTTTTATTCCTTCATACTGAGCAGCACAGAGAGCAAAAGGAAATGAGGATTAGAAAAAGAGACCTGTGGGTAAATAATCCATCCAAATTCATCTGGATTTGGCAAACTAAGTAACAATACATATTTTTGAACCTACAATAATTATTTCCCTAAGAATAGCTGTATTGGACTCATCTGCCTCTAAATGCCAGCATGTGACTGATTAAATAGTGGTATTTGATGAAGTCCCCTCCTCAACTTTTTTTTTTTTTTTTCTTTTTGCGGTATGTGGGCCTCTCACTGTTGTGGCCTCTCCCGTTGCGGAGCACAGGCTCCGGATGCGCAGGCCCAGCGGCCATGGCTCACGGGCCCAGCCGCTCCGCGGCATATGGGATCCTCCCAGACCGGGGCACGAACCCGTATCCCCTGCATCGGCAGGCGGACTCTCAACCACTGCGCCACCAGGGAGGCCCTCTCCTCAACTTTTAAGTTAACTAACATCCCCAGAAACAGAATTTCCCCCCCCCTAAGTTTTCAAATGTTTCATGTCAGGATACAACTGGAGGTCAAATTTCATTTTGCCATGAATAT
Organism: Mesoplodon densirostris; assembly: GCF_025265405.1. Lineage (NCBI taxonomy): Eukaryota > Metazoa > Chordata > Mammalia > Artiodactyla > Ziphiidae > Mesoplodon > Mesoplodon densirostris. The sequence goes on from NC_082664.1 coordinate 43,747,813, forward strand.
TTTGGGATTGTTTACTTTTGTATATTTGTTTAAATATAAGATTGCTCTTTTTCTTTATGGGGAAGAGACCTTTTAAATTTTGTTTTGTTTCATTTTGTTTTGGGGGAGGAGACATTTTATATTAAAGCAATCTGACCTCCTTTGTTTGTCATTGCACTGGTCTTTAGCTTTTTTGTTGTTTGTTTGTTTTTTATTCTTTTTTATTTTTTTATTTATTTTTATTGTTTTATTTTTTGGTCTTTAGCTTTTTAACAGAGTCGTTTGCTTCCTTAAGTCTCTAGGTACATACTGTTGATTGCTTTTATGTGCTACTACTTGACGGGAGAAAAGATATTTCAAGCTTTGGAGACAGACATTCAGGAAGAGTTGAAAAATTCCTGAAACAGCCTTAATGAAGAACTATGTCAACATAACTTCAGAAGAACTTGAAATCTTTTTGCAGGTAAGAGATAAAGGGGTTTTGTTTGGAGAGTTATAAATTTGCCAATTGTGTGAAAGAGAGCTGTAGATAGAAGACTTTATAGAATGCCTTCCTGTGTGTTTTTACCTAAATAGCACTAATTTTCTGTCATCTGAAGAGTGATGGGAAAAAAAGACAAGGCCTTATAGTAATGGGAAACATAAAGACAACAATAAAAGAATGTAAAGGGGTAAGACTGATACAGATAAGAGGAAAAATTACAGAGCAGACGTCACAAGGGTATAGGAACTACATAAGATATCCTGAGGGTTAGGGGAGAAAAAATAGCATTGGACTAAGTGTACCACTGATAACAATTATAAAACAAAACACTTATTACAAAGAGAATGGAAAAGAGAGCAGGGTAAGCTAAGGAGGCAGAAGCCAAAAGGGGATGACCATTTAAAGAAAGTACATAAATACACTACCATGTGTAAAACAGATAGCTAGTGGGAACCTGCTATAAGGCACAGGGAGCTCAGCTTGGTGCCCTGTGATGATCTAGATGGGTGGGATGGCGGGGGGTGGGGGTGGGGGTGGGAGGGAGGTCCAAGAGGGAGGGGATATAGGTACACATATAGCTGATTCACTTTATTGTACAGCAGAAACTAACACAACATTGTAAAGCAATTATACTCCAATAAAATTTTTTTTTAAATATTAAATTACATTAAAAATATAATAAAAATAAAAAATAAAGAAAGCATGTGAGTTGAGTTCCAAATTTACTTGTCCTTTCCTCTGTGAGCACTATCCCATTAACCCAGCTTGGTGAGGGGAAAATGAGCCCTAGCAGAAAGCCGCAATTTTACTGGGCTGAAGCATCAGGAAGTCAGAACTTGGGGACTCTAACAGTGATTGGAATTTGAGAAGAAAATCACAAAGAGGAGAAATCTTCAGAGTGAGAAAGCCCCCAAATTCTAAATCTGCTATGAATTCCTCTCAAGCTTTTGGTCCACTCCTAAATTGTGCATGTGTAAAGCAAGACCTCAGAAAAACAAACAAAAGCAGCATCTGTGATTGTAAAGAGCTATGCAGAGACTTCAGCAGCAGTCTAGTGCAGGGGAGACAAAAATCAGAATTTAAGGCTCAACAAGTTAGAGGAATTTGGTAAACACCCTAGGCTTTCTGTAAGGATCCCAGAAACAACACACCCTAGAAGTAAAACTGAAAATAAAGCAAGCCCTAACAAAGTATAAAATTAACTCTCGACAGATCAAGGGTGATCTGTTGGTATTCCATCTCCCTGCGAAATAAAACCCAAAACCATCTTTTAAGGAACATAGCAAAATTCAGATTTTCTACAAGTTTTCATGTAAAATAGCCAACATCCAATTAAAAATTAGGAAGTATGATTACAAGTAGAAACAAGTGACTGGAAACTAAGTGAAACTACAGACATTAGAAAGAGACTCACCAAAAATTTGATATGAAGTTACTATCTAAAGTCGTTAAAATAGGGGGTGCCTTCAAGATGGCAGAGGAGTAAGACGTGGAGATCACCTTCCTCCCCACAAATACATCAAAACTACATCTATGGGGCTTCCCTGGTGGCACAGTGGTTGAGTCCACCTGCCGATGCAGGGGACATGGGTTCGTGCCCCAGTCTGGGAGGATCCCACATGCCGCGGAGTGGCTGGGCCTGTGAGCCATGGCCGCTGAGCCTGCACGTCCGGAGCCTGTGCTCCACAGCGGGAGAGGCCACAACAGTGAGAGGCCCACGTACCACAAAGAAAAAAAAGGAAAAAAACTACATCTACATGTGGAACAGCTCCTACAGAACACCTATTGAATGCTGGCAGAAGACCTCAGACTTCCCAAAAGGCAAGAAACTCCCCACGTACCCGGGTAGGACAAAAGAAAAAGAAAAATCAGAGACAAAAGAATAGGGACAGGACTGGCACCTCTGAGAGAGAGCCATAAAGGAGGAAAAGTTTCCACACACTAGGAAGCCCCTTCACTGGCAGGGATGGGGGGTGGGTGGGGGGGAAGCTTTGGAGACACGGAGGAGAGCACAGTAACAGGGGTGCAGAGGGCAAAGCAGAGAGATTCCCGCACACAGGATCGGTGCTGACCAGCACTCACCAGCCCGAGAGGCCTGTCTGCTCACCTGCCAGGGCGGGCGGGGCTGGGAGCTGAGGCTCGGGCTTTGGAGGTCGGATACCAGGGAGAGGATTGGGGTTGGCTGCGTGAACACAGCCTGAAGGGGCTAGTGAGCCACAGCTAGCCGGGAGGGAGTCCAGGAAAAACTCTGGACCTGCCGAAGAGGCAAGAGACGATTGTTTCAGGGTGAGAGAGGGGAGGGGATTCAGAGCACTGCCTAAACAAGCTCCAGAGATGGGCGTGAGCCACGGCTATCAGTGCAGACACCAGAGACAGGCATGAAATGCTAAGGCTCCTGCTACAGCCACCAAGAAGCCTGTGTGCAAGTACAGGTCACTATCCACACCTCCCTTCCTGGGAGCCTGTGCAGCCCGCCACTGCCAGGGTCCCATGATCCAGGGACAACTTCCCTGGGAGAGCACATGGGGCACCTCAGGCTGGTGCAACGTCATGCCGGCCTCTGCCACTGCAGGCTCGCCCCACATTCTGTACCCCTCCCTCCCCCTGGCCTGAGTGAGCCAGAGCCCCCTAATCAGCTGCTACTTTAACCCCGTCCTGTCTGAGCAAAGAACTGACGCCCTCAGGCGACGTACATGCAGAGGTGGGGGCAAATCCAAAGCTGAACCCCAGGAGTTGGGCAAACAAAGAAGAGAAAGAGAAATCTCTCCCAGCAGCCTCAGGAGCAGCAGATTAAATCTCCACAATCAACTTGATGTACCCTGCATCTCTGGAATACCTGAATAGACAACAAATCAGCCCAAAATTGAGGCAGTGGACTTGGGGAGAAACTGTAGACTTGGGGTTTGCTTTCTGCATCCAATTTGTTTCTGGTTTTATGTTTATCTTAGTTTAGTATTTAGAGCTTATTATCACTGGTAGATGTGTTTATTGATTTGGTTGCTCTCTTCCTTTTTTATTTTATATACAAATATATTTTTCTTTCCTTTTTCTCTTTTTATGAGTGTATGCGTAAGTTTCTTTGTGTGATTTTGTCTGTATAGCTTTGCTTTTGCCATTTGTCCTAGGGTTCTAACTGTCCATTTTTGTTTTTTGTTTTTCTGCTTAGTATAGTTTTTAGGGCTTCTTATCATTGGTGGATTTGATTTTTTGGTTTGGTTGCTCTCTTCTTTCTTTCTCTCTCTCTCTTTTTAAAATTACTTCTTTTTTATTTTTAATAATTTTTTTCTATTTTAATAACTTTATTTTTTTATTCTCTCTCTCTCTCTCTCTCTTTCTTTCTTTTTCTCCCTTTTCTTCTGAGTCATGTGGCTGTCAGGGTCTTGGTACTCTGGCCAGCTGTCAGGCCTGAGCCTCTGAGGTGGCAGAGCTGAGTTCAGGACAATGAACACCAGAGACCCCCTGGCCCCACTTAATATCAATCGGAGAGAGCTCTCCCAGAGATCTCCTTCTCAATGCTAAGACCCAGCTCCACTCAACGATCAGCAAGCTCCAGTGCTGGACACCCTATGCCAAACAACTGGCAAGACAGGAACACAAACCCACCCAAGCACAGAGGCTGCCTAAAATCATGATAAGTTCATAGACACCCCAAAACACACCACTAGACCTGGTCCTGTGCACCAGAAAGACAAGATCCAGCCTCATCCACCAGAACACAGGCACCAGTCCCCTCCACCAAGAAGCCTGCACAACCCACTGAACCAACCTCGCCCACTGGGAGCAGACACCAAAAACAATGGGAACTATGAACCTGCAGCCTGCAAAACGGAGACCCCAAACACAGTAAGTTAAGCAATATGAGAAGACAGAGAAATACACAGCAGATGAAGGAGCAAGATAAAAACCCACCAGACCAAACAAATGAAGAGGAAATAGGCAGTCTACCTGAAAAAAATTCAGAGTAATGATAGTAAAGATGATCCAAACTCTTGGAAATAGAATGGAGAAAGTAAAAGAAAGGTTTAACAAAGACCTAGAAGAGCTAAAGAGCAAACAAACAATGATAAACAACAATAAATGAAATTAAAAATTCTCTAGAGGGAATCAATAGCAGAATAACTGAGGCAGAAAATGGATAAGTGATCTGGAAGACAAAATAGCGGAAATAATTACCAAGAGCAAAATAAAGAAAAAGAATGAAAAGAATTGAGGACAATCTCAGAGACCTTTGGGACAACATTAAATGCACCAACATTCGAATTATAGGGGTCCCAGAAGGAGAAGATAAAGAAAAAAGGGACTGAGAAAATATTTGAAGTGATTATAGTTGAAAACTTCCCTAATATGGGTAAGGAAATAGTCAATCAAGTCCAGAAAGCACAGAGAGTCCCATACAGGAAAAATCCAAGAAGAAACACGCCAAGACACATATTAATCAAGCTATCAAAAATTAAATACAAAGAAAACATATCAAAAGCAGCAAGGGAAAAACAACAAATAACACACAAGGGAATCCCCATAAGGTTAACAGCTGATCTTTCAGCAGAAACTCTGCAAGCCAGAAGGGAGTGGCAGGACATATTTGAAGTGATGAAAGAGAAAAACCTACAACCAAGAGTACTCTACCCAGCAAGGATCTCATTCAGATTCGACAGAGAAAGTAAAACCTTTACAGACAAGCAAAAGCTAAGTGAATTCAGCACCACCAAACCAGTTCTGCAACAAATGCTAAAGGAACTTCTCTGGACAGGAAACACAAGAGAAGGAAAAGATTTACAATAAAAAACCCAAAACAATTAAGAAGATTGTAATGGGAACATACATATCAATAACTACCTTTAATGTAAATGGATTAAATGCTCCAACCAAAAGACATGGACTGGCTGAATGGATACAAAAACAAGACCTGTACATATGCTGTCTACAAGAGACACACTTCAGACCTAGGGACACATACACAGTGAAAGTGAGGGGATGGAAAAAGATATTCCATGCAAATGAAAATCAAAAGAAAGCTGGAGTAGCAATTCTCATATCAGACAAAATAGACTTTAAAATAAAGACCACTAGAAGAGACAAAGAAGGACACCACACAATGTCAAGAGATCGATCCAAGAAGATATAACAATTGTAAATATTTATGCACCCAACATAGGAGAGCCTCAATACATTAGGCAAATGGTAACAGCCATAAAAGGGGAAATCAACAGTAACACAATCATAGTAGGGGACTTTAACACCCCACTTTCACCAATGGACAGATCATCCAAAATGAGAATAAATAAGGAAACACAAGCTTTAAATGATACATTAAACAAGATGGACTTAACTGATATTTATCGGACATTCCACCCAAAAACAGCAGATTACACTTTCTTCTCAAGTGCTCATGGAACATTCTCCAGGATAGATCATATCTTGGGTCACAAATCAAGCCTAGGTACATATAAGAAAATTGAAATCGTATCAAGTAACAACACTATGAGACTAGATATCAATTACAGGAAAATATCTGAAAAAATACAAACACATGGAGGCTAAACAATACACTACTTAATAACCAAGAGATCACTGAAGAAATCAAAGAGGAAATCGAAAAATACCTAGAAACAAATGACAATGAAAACACAATGACCCAATACCTATGGACACAGTCAAAGCAGTTCTAAGAGAGAAGTTTGTAGCAATACAATCGTACCTCAAGAAACAAGAAACATCTCAAATAAATAACCTAACCTAACCTTACCTAAAGCAATTAGAGAAAGAAGAACAAAAAACCCCCAAACTTAGCAGAAGGAAAGAAATCATAAAGACCAGATCAGAAATAAATGAAAAAGAAATGAAGGAAACAATAGCAAAGATCAATAAAACTAAAAGCTGGTTCTTTGAGAAGATAAACAAAATTGATAAACCATTAGCCAGACTCATCAACAAAAAAAGGCAGAGGACTCAAATCAATAGAATTAGAAATGAAAAAGGAGAAGTAAACAACTGACACTGCAGAAATACAAAAGATCATGAGAGATTACTCCAAGCAACTCTATGCCAATAAAATGGACAACCTGGAAGAAATGGACAAACTCTTAGAAAAGCACAACCTTCTGAGACTGAACCAGGAAGAAATGGAAAATATAAAGAGACTAATGACAAGCACTGAAATTGAAACTGTGATAAAAAATCTTCCAACAAACAAAAGCCCAGGACCAGACGGATTCACAGGGGAATTCTATCAAACATTTAGAGAAGAGCTAACATCTATCCTTCTCAAACTCTTCCAAAATATAGCAGAGGGAGGAACACTCCCACACTCATTCTACAAAGCCACCATCACCTTGATACCAAAACCAGACAAAGATGCCACAAAAAAGAAAACTACAGGCCAATAACACTGATGAACACAGATACAAAAATCCTCAACAAAGTACTAGCAAACAGAATCCAACAGTACATTAAAAGTATCATACACCATGATCAAGTGGGGTTTATCCCAGGAATGCAAGGATGCTTCAATATACACAAAGCAATCAAGGTGATACACCATATTAACAATATGAAGGAGAAAAACCATATGATCGTCTCAACAGATGCAGAAAAAGCTTTTGACAAAATTCAACACCCATTTATGATAAAAAAAAAAACCCTCCAGAAAGTAGGCACAAAAGGAACGTAATAAAGGCCATATATGGCAAAAACCCCAGCCAACGTCGTCCTCAATGGTGAAAAACTGAAACCATTTCCACTAAATCAGGAAGAAGACAAGGTTCTCCACTCTCACCACTATTATTCAACATAGTTTTGGAAGTTTTAGCCACAGCAGAGAAGAAAAACAAATAAAAGGAATCCAAACAGGAAAAGAAGTAAAACTGTCACTGTTGCAGATGACATGATATTATACATAGAGAATCCTAAAGATGCTACCAGAAAACTACTAGAGCTAATCAATGAAGTTGGTAAAGTAGCAGGATACAAAATTAATGCACAGAAATCTCTTGCATTTGTATACACTAATGATGAAAAATCTGAAGGAGAAATTAATGAAACACTCCCATTTACCACTGCAACAAAAAGAATAAAATACCTAGGAATAAACCCACCTTAGGAGACAAAAGACCTGTATGCAGAAAACTATAAGACACTGATGAAAGGAATTAAAGATGATACAAACAGATGGAGAGATATACCATGTTCTTGGATTGGAAGAATCAACATTGTGAAAATGACTATACTACCCAAAGCAATCTACAGATGCAATGCAATCCCTAGCAAACTACCAATGGCATTTTTCACAGAACAAAAAATTGCACAATTTGTATGGAAAAACAAAAGACCCCGAAGAGCCAAAGCAATCTTGAGAAAGAAAAACAGAGCTGGAGGAATCAGGCTCCCTGACTTCAGACTATACTACAAAGCTATTAATCAAGACAGTATGGTACTGGCACAAAAACAGAAAAATACATCAGTGGAACAGGATAGAAAGCCCAGAGATAAACCCACGTACATATGGTCACCTTGTCTTTGATAAAGGAGGGAAGAATATACAATGGAGAAAAGACAGCCTCTTCAATAAGTGGTGCTGGGAAAACTGGACAGCTACATGTAAAAGGATGAAATTAGAACACTCCCTAACACCATACACAAAAATAAACTCAAAATGGATTAAAGACCTAAATGTAAGGCCAGACACTATAAAACTGTTAGAGGAAAACACAGGCAGAACACTCCATGACATAAATCACAGCAAGGGGCTTCCCTGGTGGCTCAGTGGTTGAGAGTCCGTCTGCCGATGCAGGGGACATGGGTTCGTGCCCCGGTCTGGGAAGATCCCACATGCCGCGGAGCAGCTGGGTCCTTGAGCCATGGCCGCTGAGCCTGCGCGTCTGGAGCCTGTGCTCCGCAATGGAAGAGGCCACAACAGTGAGAGGCCTGTTTACCACACACGCACATACACACCAAAGAAAAACCACAGCAAGATCCTTTATGACCCATCTCCTAGAGAAATGGAAATAAAAACAAAAGTAAACAAATGGGACCTAATGAAACTTAAAAGATTTTGCACAGCAAAGGAAATCATAAACAAGATGAAAAGACAACCCTCAGAATGGGAGAAATTATTTCCAAAAGAAGCAACTGACAAAGGATTAATCTCCAAACTTTACAAGCAGCTCATGCAGCTCAATAACAAAAAAACATACAACCCAATCCAAAAAATGGGCAGAAGACCTAAATAGATATTTCTCTAAACAAGATATACAGATTGCCAACAAATACATGAAAGGATGCTCAGCATCACTAATCATTAGAGAAATGCAAGTGAAAACTACAATGAGGTATCACCTCACACCAGTCAGAATGGCCATCATCAAAAAATCTACAAACAATAAATGCTGGAGTGGGTGTGGAGAAAAGGGGACCTTCTTGCCCTGTTGGTGGGAATGTAAATTGATACACCCACTATGGAGAACAGTATGGAGGTTCCTGAAAAACCTAAAAATAGAACTACCATACAACCCAGCATTCCCACTACTGGACATATACACTGAGAAAACCATAATTCAGAAAGGGTCAGGTACCACAATATTCATTGCAGCTCCATTTACAATAGCCAGGACATGGAAGCAACTGAAGTGTCCATCGACAGATGAATGGATAAAGAAGATGTGGCACATATATACAATGGGATATTACTCAGGCATAAAAAGAAACGAAGTTGAGTTATTTGAAGTGAGGTGGATAGACCTAGAGTCTGTCATACAGAGTGAAGTTAATCAGAAAGAGAAAAAAATACTGTATACTAACACATATATATGGAATCTAAAAAAAAAAAAAAAAAAGGTCATGAAGAACCTAGGGGCAGGACAGGAGTAAAGACAGAGACCTACTAGAGAAAGGACTTGAGGACATGGGGAGGGGGAAGGGTAAGCTGGGACGAAGTGAGAGAGGGGCATGGACATATATACAATACCAAATGTAAAATAGACAGCTGGTGGGAAACAGCCACATAGCACAGGGAGATCATCTCCGTGCTTTGTGTCCACCTAGAGGGGTGGGATAGGGAGGATGGGAGGGAGACACAAGATGGAGGAGATATGGGGATGTATGTATATGTATAGCTCATTCACTTTGTTATAAAGGAGAAACTAACACACCATTGTAAAGCAATTATATTCCAATAAAGATGTTAAAAAAATAAAGACTTTAAAATAAGTGTGTTTAATAGCTTGAGAAAATCTAGGAAAGGATAGAGAATTTTAGGAAATGTCTGGAATTCTAAAAGAGCATTAGACCACTTTTATGGAGATGTAAAACAGATTAGTGGTTACTAGAGTTTAGGGATAGAGGGTGGTGGTGGTAGACATGACTGAAAAGGGTAGCATGTGGGATATCTTTGTGTTTTGTTGATAGACTAGCTCTGTATCTTGCTTGTGGTGGTGATGACATAAATCATTATATTTTTTTAAAATAACAAGTTTATTGAAATCTTATACAATTCAGTTATTTAAAGTTTACAATTCAATTGTTTTTAGTATATTCAGAGTTGTGCAAGTATTGTTTTATGCTTTTTGTTTGTTTGGTTTTTTTTTTTTTTTTTTGCTGTCAGAGTTTTGCAAATCTTACAAAGAGCATTGAGAAGAAATCAACCTTTCTCCCCTCCCCTCCTCTCCTCTCCATTTCCTTCCTTCTTCCTTTCCTTCCTTCCTTCCTCCCTTCGTCCCCTTCCCCATCCTGCCTCCCTCCTTTCCCTCCTTTCTTCCTTTAATAACTATTACGTGTATCTGGCTCATGTTTAATGAATGATGCTGAGCTTGACGTACCTTTGGGATTTTTATGTGAAAGGCGACATTCATCCCTATGCAGATTTCCCCGATTTTTCTTTTGAGTTTTGGGTATATATATATATATATTCTTTTTCAGATTCTTCTCCCTAATAGGTTATTACAAAATATTGGGTATTGTTTCCTGTGCTACACTGTTTCTTTAGCAGTCGATATCATTTATGTCTTTCAGAAATTCTTCACAAATCAGATTTACCTGTGCTTCTTGCTTTTCAATATTGTGTTTCATTATTTTGTCTAATTTTAGTGTCATTTTAATAGAACTTTAGGTGAGCAGGCAAGCAGAAAAGCATCCATTCCACTACTTTAAATCATGGGTAGCCCTAATGGGGTCTTTATGCCTTTCTTTGTATACTGTGTACAAATTATTATGGTGCCTGCCATTGCAATCAGAAATCCACACACTCCTTCTTATAGATTCAAAGACATGGCCATAATTAAAACTTGCTAATCTGTACTCACCTAACATAACGATTTGCCACAGTTGATTACTCTCTCCCTCTTCATAACCTTCTTCACATGGCTTTCAAGACCTCACATTCTAATTCTGATTTTCCTCCTATATTACCAGTTGTTCCTTCTTAGTTCTCTTTGCTGGTTCCATTCTTCTCAATAATTTCTTACTGTTGAATAACTCCTGGGCTCAGTGCTCAGACCTTTCCTGTTTTCTATTTAAACTCATTTCCTTTGTGGTTCATCTATCCCATGGTCTTATATACCATGTACAGGCCAGTAACTCCCATATTTGTATTTTCAGCTGAGGCCTTTCTCACAAATTCCAGATTGCATGTCCACTTGCCGGTTGGAAATCTCCACTTGAACGTCTAGCAGGCTACTCAGACTCATCATTTCCAAAAATGGACACCTGCATTTTTCCTTTCGGAAGGAAAATTTGTCACCACCCCCAACCACCTCAGCGTTCCTCACCCTTGGTTGATGGCAACTCCATCAGGTGAGAAGACTGAGAGTCATCCATGACTCTGCTATTTGTACACTCAGTGTTAATCTCTCATAAAATCCTGCTGGCTGGGGCTTCAGAAACATGCTCCGCATCACCATCACTGCTGCCTTCTGGTCTCACTGAGCCAGCACCTGGTTGGTCTCTTCTGGAGCATCCAGAGTTCTGCAATATTCTCCTAACAGATCTGGCTTCAACTTTGCTCTCTATATTCCCTTTTAAATACAGCAGCCAAAGTAATCCTCTTGGTATCTTTCCGGTATGTAAGTCACTTTCTCTGCTCATTACCTTCCAGTGACCCTTCCCGTTTCATTCAGATTTATATTTTTGAATTTTATTTATTTATTTTTTATACAGCAGGTTCTTATTACTTATCTATTATATATATATTAGTGTATATATGTCAATCCCAATGCAGACTGAAAGCTCCAGTTCTTTGATCTTACATTATCTGGTTCTCCTCCTCTGCTTCCTCTCTTACTTCCTCTTCCTCTTCCATTATTCTGCCCTCAACCTTTCTCTAGTCACGCTGCTTGAGGTTTCTAGACTATTCCAGGGTCTTACTTAAGGCTCTTACCTTTGATCTGGTTATTTCCTCTGCTAGGAATGCTCTTTCCTCAAATACTTGTTTGGCTACATTTCTCACTGCCTTCAAGTCTTGTTCCATTTTCTATTCTCAGTGAGGCTTTCCCTGACTACCCCCCTCTCCAACACTTCTATTCCACTTTGTTCTCCTTACCTCTTATTCCTTCTTAACATATTATATAACTGTGTTTATTTCCCCCTGCTAGAATCTAAATTCCACAAAGGTGGATTTTTTTTTCTACATTGTTTTAAGGGAAAGGTCGCACATTTCATCAAATTAATGCTTACCTTTTTTGTTTGAACTTGTAGATGCTGAGTTTTTCTATAAAACATGGAATAATCCCCTTATTCCATGTTTATTTTAGTTGGGATTTTAGGAACTCTTTTTCATTTGTGGCATCTACATTAGGCACAATAGGTGAGTAAGGTGCTTTATTTTTAGTTTAATTTAGTTTTATTTTTTATTTAGGATGTCAACCATTTAAATTTTTTATCATAGCACGGAACTTTGTCTACATGAACCATAACCCTTCAACCTGCAAATTCAGAACCTGCTTTTATTTTTAAGATGACATTGCATCAATACATGCAGCTTTCCCTTTATTTCGTATTTTTAAATAAATTGTCTCTTTCATAACAAGTTCTATGTGCCTATTCTCTTCAGTGGATCGTCTTGGCAATGGCATTTCTACCTAGTCTTCCAACATACTGGTGAGATAAGAAGCAAAGCTGGAACCAGCCAGATTTTCCAAGATTTTTGATAAACTACGATGTCTAAAAGTTTCTCTGGAATTCAGCTATATTTTAGATAGAGAATTGTGTGACTTAAAAACTGAAAGTTACCATAGGTTTCTGCTAAACTTCAGACAATTCTACGATAGTTTGTTATCAACCAAGAGCCAGTAGGATTTACAAAAAGAGTAAGCATAGCTTAAGATAGCTGTAGCCAAAGACTCTCAGACGATTCCTGGGAAATACTAGTTTAGACTGCCCGAGACCTCTGGCACTGCCATGAAATTTTCCTTCTCACGGGAATAGAGAAGATTAATAAGTGACGACTGTTATTCTCAGGTATGGCATACTGAGATCTATTTTCCCTTACTAAAAATAGGATGCGTATTTGCACTTATGGAGGATAAGTTGCAAGTTGCAACTTATGCCTGCAAGTTTCCAGCAAAATGATCATATTTGTTTTGAAACCATTCTTGCTTGCATATTATAGTTCAGTAAAAGAATTGGGAGGATCTTGCATTTCAGGGGTCCACATGAGGTCAGAGTGTTGGGATTGGATGTCACCATGACCCATGGTTTCTGTCTTGAGGGGAAATTCCACACTTCTCACTTTTCTGGTCATTTCCTTAGGGGAAATTCCTGGATGTAAAATAACTGCATAATATGTTTTCTCCTAAAACCTGTGTGTGCTGCTGGGACTCTCTCTCATAAGAAAACATCAACAACAAAACATCAAAAGTGCATGTTCCAAAGATTACTAGTATTGAGCAGATTTAAATTTGTTTCTTATCATCCATCAGGTTATGGGTCAATTGCGCCCAGAACTCCTACGGGTCAGATATTCTGTGTCTTCTATGCTTGACTGGGGATCCCTCTAACTATCATATTCCTGAAATTTGTGAGTAATGCAATATTACGACCACTTTCAGGATTTGAGAAATACTTTCAGAATATGGAAATGAAAGAGGTAATGTTTACTAAATGATTTTTTTTTACATATGCTTAGGTTCATAACCTTAAATAGAATAAGCACACAACACTTACTACATTCTTGTTAAACACATGCTAAAAGAATCTATATATATGTGTAGGTATACATGTACGTATGTGAGTGTGTGTCCTTGCTCTATTTTTTATGGAACTCCTAGATCAAGAAAAGGGTATTCAGACCAATATAACTATATAGTGCTTTATGTCTCTTCTTCAGAAAACAGGAGTAATATTTCAAAAAGTACTTGTAAATAATATAGTATAAGTGCAATTTCACAACCATGATTTTATTTGATTCCCTGAACTACCCCCTGAAGTAAGTACAGTAAAATCTAACATCTGGATTTTCTAGAGGTAGTTATCAACTTAAATTCTTCTGATCATAGGTTCTGAGCTGTTTTCTCTCACAATGTATTTGTCAACACTGCTAAGGGCAAGACTTTATTTAAGGCCATTATATATATATATATATATATATATATATATATATATGTATATATATATATATATATATATATATATATGTATACATATATATATATATATATATATATATATATATATATATATAAAATTAGAGGAGGCTATTTGGAAAACTGTTAGTCAATTTTGTGTTGAGTTGGGAAAAAGTGAGATACAGAGAGATGACACGGATGGATAGTCCATTCCTGATAGTGCAGGTGTTCCAGAAAGAGAGATGCTGAGAAGACAAGGACGGGTAAATTGTTTGCTCTTATTGCCTTGAGGAATTCCTGTGAACCAGGCTGCACTTTAGCAATGATCCCTTACACCTAACTAATCCAGTTTAAGGAGACTACTGAGGCAGCATGCTCCTTTCCCTTGAATCCAGTTTAAGGAGACAACTGAGGCGGCATGCTCCATATTCCCTATGAATATGTCTGTATTCATATCCCCTGGCTTAAGAGTGATGATTAAAAGGCCAGCTTGCTGTCTAAACAGGCCTGGTCTAAACCAGCTGCCCCAGGCCTTCTTAGGAAAGAGCAGTGCTGAGTAAGAGTAGGTCCTGGCTGGTGTTTCTTCCCCAGTCTCAATGAAGTGGTGTCCAGAGAAAGAAACTCCTGGGAAATTATTTGACCACCTACTCTATAGCGGTAGTCAGTGAATTCTCTTGAACTTGACTCCTTCCTACAGGTAATCCTCTCTTGGAGGTGGATTCTGGGAGGAATGGACAAAAAGGAAGGAGCTTTGAGCATTCCTTAGGGACCAAAAAACCCCATGTGAAATAGTTCAACCAGAGAAGCTGCCTTCCTCTTCAAGGAAGAAGATCAGACAGCATCTGCAAAGATTTTGCCCATTTTTTCCTAGAGCCATGTTATCAATCCTTGTAACTATGTCTGAGATCAAGGTTTTGGCCATTTCAGAGACCCAAGATCTCTTGAATGTTGCCTTTCAAAACCTATACAAAGCCAAAGTTGGGCCTTATTACATGCTTACAGACATGTCTAAACAAACTCATCAGATAGTCACTCAAGGGCACCAAATAATAGTATAACCCAGATAAAATTATATCAGTGATATAGAATGCTCTGAGCTTGTCACCATCATACAAAGTTAAACAAAAGGAGCTATTAACAGTAATTCCACAGAAAATGAAATCCTCAATATCAATCTCCCCTTTTTCCCAAAGCTCTTTAAACAGTTCCAAAATACATATTAAAAGACAGCTATCTATTTCTTCCATTTTCCTCTAATTCTGATCTATTCTGCTATGGGTATCTTATATAGGTTGGAGTATCTCCAAAGTTGATAACGAGTGTCTTTTTCCAAATTTGTGGAGAAAGAAGACATGTAAGAATTTCATAATATCAGTTCCATATCCCACCAAATTTAGAAAGTACTGCAAATCCCACAATCCAATGTAATCATTGCACTAAGCATATAATATGTGTTAAAATTTAAGGAAATATTTACGAGATGTCCCTTTACTGTAATAAATCCAAAAAAATATGTATAGCTCTTAGCATAGTTTCTGTCCCATATGAGGTACTCTATAAGTAAAAGTTTAAAACATGTTATATCGAATATTGTTTTACTTGTCTGTCTCTCCCCTTATTCCTCCCAAAACTATAATCTCTGTGTGTACAAACTGTCTTATTTTTACATTGTATCTTGAGTATTGCCCATGGTGCTAACTAATAGGAAACACTCAATAAAGGCTTGTTGAATGAATTTTATTTATACCATAAAAAGCATTTAATCAATTAACATGATATAGAATTATAAATGGATTATCCAGTTTTTTAGATGGGAAAATACATTTATTTTCTATTATAATTTGAGGTATTGGAATGTCTCTTAACAGAATATGATTATTTTATTTGCTTCAAAAAGTTAATGTCCTCAACTTCCAGATGGTGATTGTCCATCCTACGCTTTTGCATAGCCACCCAGAGCTGGAGGTGAGAGTAAGAAGGTTACAAAGCAAAGAAACCTTTTAGTCTGAGACCTAGGGAGGGCAGCAAGAAAGGGATTGTTTTACATTAAAACAATGTAAAGTACAATGCATGAAGACAGAAAACAGAAATAAAGGATTAGAAACAGAGACTCACAAGAAAGATGATGATTCGGTTGATAGAGCTGGGATATACTCCTAGATGCAAAGGAAACCTGCAAGTCAGAGTATGGTGGGATACACCAAGCAAGTCCTTGGTCAGGAAAGGATTTGTAAGGGGAATGGTTGAGTTGACAATAGCTCTCTGATTGCTGTTGGGTTGATATTACCTTCCTACCTTCCCACCTTCCCTCCTTCCTCTCTTTCCTTCCTCCCTCCATCCCTCCTCTCCCTTCCAGCCCTCCCTTCTCCTTCCTTCTTTCTTACCTTTGTTTTTCTTCTTTTCTTTAGAGACAAATTAGAACTTACACACTCCTCTTTTTCTTGGTAACTGGACTTTCCATTTTCATCCTGCTACCACCATTACTTTTCATGCATACAGAGGGCTGGACTTACAAGGAAGGATTATATTTTGCATTCATTTCCTTAAGTACCATTGGTTTTGGTGACTATGTAATAGGTAAGTCAACTGATATTAATCTTAGAATTGTATTAACACTCACAGCCACAGAATCAATAGGATTTGAAGTAAACATATAACCAGAAAGATAGCATTTATCATATAGTAGTTAGGGTAGAGGACAAAAAAATTTTTTTAACTTCCATCACCTGACAATACACAAAAGAATCCAAAATAATTCCTTTCCAACAAGCTATTTGACCCACAGAACTCAATTCAATCTAATATAAAATAGCTGGAGTAAGTGAAACTTGAACTAGTTGATTTTTTTCTGTCAGTCAACTAGTCACTCAACCAACCTAGCAATCAGTATTTCTTGAGCCTTTCTTACTATAAGAAAGTCTTAAGTGATGTGTGCTGGGGAATCAACCATGGCTAAAACTTGGCCCTGTCTCTAAGGAGCACACATTGAAGTGGGGAAGATTTAGACATATAAATAGATAATTATAATCCAGGCCACAAAAAGCCATAATTGAGTTAAATATACATAGTGTTATGATGGCTCCAAGGAAGAAGAAAATGTTCTTGACCATGAGGATCTACTAAGGCTTACCAGATGCATCAGGTATGGCTAAATGTGAGTCTTCAAAAAGAGGTATAAATTTAGCAATCAGGGAGTGAAAAATAACTAATACTTCAGGAAGAATACTTATAAAACTTTTCAGCTCTAATGTTTACCCATATCTAATTAAGTTACCAAAAAGGACATGTGTAGACATATGGGGGTTTGTTTTTTAATCACGAGGTCACAGAAATGGAATAATCTGTATTAGTCCCTTTATTTAGAAAGGTAATACTGAAAAGAGAACATGGTATATGTGGTATATATGCTATTGGGTTGGCAATAAAGGCAATCACACTGAAGAATGCCTTGTGCTAGCCCTCCACCAATGCCAATATTTCGGCAAAATTTGGAATGGTGGGGAGTGGGAGAATTATTTGGCTGAATGATCTTTTTTGAGGGGTTGGCACATCTGAATTCCAATCCATCCTGTAAGTCCACGCTGTCATTTAAGGAATGAATAATTTTACTTTGTGTTTACAATTCCCCACAATCTCTGGCAGGTCTGCTTTGTCCATACACACCCAGCTCAGGTATGGAAGCTGCCACATCTCTTCTGCTTATTTATGAAGAACTCATTCCTCTCTAAAATTTAGCTAATCAAGGTTTCTTGCATCCATTGCTTTTTTCTGGGACCACTAAAAATGATTTTCATTTTGTCTGTTTTCTCTTTTGCTTTCTTTTACTATGGAATAGAAAACCTTTTTATCCTCTTATTATCTAGCTAGAACTGGATGTTTTATTATAAATTTGGAGGAATTTTATTTATGTTTTATTATAAATTTGGAGGAACCTGGTTAAGGAACTCCAATTAACATGTCATTTGAAACTGAAAAACAAAGCCTTTTCAACTTTCATCTCAGTGAAATTATGCTGTCTTTCATAAAGTTAAGCTTGCTAAGATATGCCACAGACTGACATTTTATTCTCCTTCCCCTTGTCCTAAAATAATTTTAAATGCAGTTAAAATGTGTAATTTTGCTCAACAGCCATATTTTATCCTGTGCTCCTTGGCAATCTTTATTGAAGGACATGCTCTCTTTATTAGCAAAACCCAGAATGCCAGCAAAGTTCATATGATTATTTACATTTTGAAATAAAGTATTAGTTTCAAGGATATTTGAGGCAAAAAAATAGCATAGAGATTGGGGGAATAGGGCTAATGTTTATTGAGGCTCAATAAAGTGTGAGATGGTTGTTGGGATTGTGCATATTCTTTGTGTTTCTAATTATTAGTTCAAATTGATTTTTACAAAAGTTATAAAATATCTGGCATGTTTGTAGCCATACAGAATGAACCAATGGCAGAGAAGGAATATATATTTGTGGATGATCACATTACTTTTTAAACAAAATTTGAGTTTCTTCTAAAAGTTTTTTTTTATTAGTTTCTGCTTTATAACAAAGTGAATCAGTCATACATATACATCTGTTCCCACATCCCTTCCCTCATGCATCTCCCTCCCTCTCACCCTCCCCATCCCACCCCTCCAGGTGGTCACAAAGCACCAACCTGATCTCCCTGTGCTCTGCGGCTGCTTCCCACTATCTATCTACCTTACGTTTGGTAGTGTACATATGTCTATGCCTCTCTTTTGCTTTGTCACAGCTTACCCTTCCCCCTCGCCATATCCTCAAGTCCATTCTCAAGTAGGTCTGTGTCTTTATTCCTGTTTTACCCCTAGGTTCTTCATGACATTTTTTTTAAATTCCATATATATGTGTTAGCATACGGTATTTGTCTTTCTCTTTCTGACTTACTTCACTCTGTATGACAGACTCTAGGTCTATCCACCTCATTACAAATAGCTCAGTTTTGTTTCTTTTTATGGCTGAGTAATATTCCATTGTATATATGTGCCACATCTTCTTTATCCATTCATCCGATGATGGACACTTAGGTTGTTTCCAGCTCCGGGCTATTGTGAATAGAGCTGCAATGAACATTTTGGCACATGTCTCTTTTTGAATTATGGTTTTCTCAGGGTATATGCCCAGTAGTGGGATTGCTGGGTCATATGGTAGTTCTATTTTTAGTTTTTTAAGGAACCTCCATACTGTTCTCCATAGTGGCTGTACCAATTCACATTCCCACCAGCAGTGCAAGAGTGTTCCCTTTTCTCCCCACCCTCTCCAGCATTTATTGTTTCTAGATTTCTTGATGATGGCCATTCTGACTGGTGTGAGATGATATCTCATTGTAGTTTTGATTTGCATTTCTCTAATGATTAATGATGTTGAGCATTCTTTCATGTGTTTGTTGGCAGTCTGTATATCTTCTTTGGAGAAATGCCTATTTAAGTCTTCTGCCCATTTTTGGATTAGGTTGTTTGTTTTTTTGCTATTGAGCTGCATGAGCTGTTTATAAATTTTGGAGATTAATCCTTTGTCAGTTGCTTCATTTGCAAATATTTTCTCCCATTGTGAGGGTTGTCTTTTGGTCTTGTTTATGATTTCCTTTGCTGTGCAAAAGCTTTGAAGTTTCATTAGGTCCCATTTGTTTATCTTTGTTTTTATTTCCATTTCTCTAGGAGGTGGGTCCAAAAGGATCTTGCTGTGATTTATGTCATAGAGTGTTCTGCCTATGTTTTCCTCTAAGAGTTTGATAGTGTCTGGCCTTACATTTAGGTCTTTAATCCATTTTGAGCTTATTTTTGTGTATGGTGTTAGGGAATGATCTAATCTCATACTTTTACATGTCCCTGTCCAGTTTTCCCAGCACCACTTATTGAAGAGGCTGTCCTTTCTCCACTGTACATTCCTGCCTCCTTTATCAAAGATAAGGTGACCATATGTCCGTGGGTTTATCTCTGGGCTTTCTATCCTGTTCCATTGATCTATATTTCTGTTTTTGTGCCAGTACCACACTGTCTTGATTACTGTAGCTTTGTAGTATAGTCTGAAGTCAGGGAGCCTGATTCCTCCAGCTCTGTTTTTCGTTCTCAAGATTGCTTTGGCTATGCGGGGTCTTTTGTTTTTCCAAAGAAATTTTGAAATTTTTTGTTCTAGTTCTGTGAAAAATGCCAGTGGTAGTTTGATAGGGATTGCACTGAATCTGTAGATTGCTTTAGGTAGTAGAGTCATTTTCACAATATTGATTCTTCCAATCAGGAGCATGGTATATCTCTCCATCTATTTGTATCATCTTTAATTTCTTTCATCAGTGTCTTATAATTTTCTGCATACAGGTCTTTTGTCTCCTTAGGTAGGTTTATTCCTAGATATTTTATTCTTTTTGTTGCAAAGGTAAATGGGAGTTTTTCATGATTTCATTTTCAGAATTTTCATCATTAGTGTACAGGAATGCCAGAGATTTCTGTGCATTAATTTTGTATCCTGCTACTTTACCAAATTCATTGATTAGCTCTAGTAGTTTTCTGGTAGCATCTTTAGGATCCTCTATGTATAGTATCATGTCATCTGAAAACAGTGACAGCTTTACTTCTTCTTTTCCAATTTGGATTCCTTTTATTTCCTTTTCTTCTCTGATTGATGTGGCTAAAACTTCCAAAACTATGTTGAATAATAGTGGTGAGAGTGGGCAACCTTGTCTTGTTCCTGATCTTAGTGGAAATGGTTTCAGTTTTTCACCATTGAGGACAATGTTGGCTGTGGGTTTGTCATATATGGTCTTTATTATGTTGAGGAAAGTTCCCTCTATACCTACTTTCTGCAGGGTTTTTATCATAAATGGGTGTTGAATTTTGTCGAAAGCTTTCTCTGCATCTATTGAGATGATCATATGGTTTTTCTCCTTCAACTTGTTAATATGGTGTATCACATTGATTGATTTGCGTATATTGAAGAATCCTTGCATTCCTGGAATAAACCCCACTTGATCATGGTGTATGATCCTTTTAATGTGCTGTTGGATTCTGTTTGCTAGTATTTTGTTGAGGATTTTTGCATCTATGTTCATCAGTGATATTGGCCTGTAGTTTTCTTTGTGACATCCTTGCCTGGTTTTGGTATCAAGGTGATGGTGGCCTCATAGAATGAGTTTGGGAGTGTTCCTTCCTCTGAAATTGTTTGGAAGAGTTTGAGAAGGATGGGTGTTAGCTCTTCTCTAAATGTTTGATAGAATTCGCCTGTGAAGTCATCTGGTCCTGGGCTTTTGTTTGTCGGAAGATTTTTAATCACAGTTTCAATTTCAGTGCTTGTGATTGGTCTGTTCATATTTTCTATTTCTTCCTGATTCAGTCTTGGCAGGTTGTGCCTTTCTAAGAATTTGTCCATTTCTTCCAGGTTGTCCATTTTATTGGCATAGAGTTGCTTGTAGTAATCTCTCATGATCTTTTGTATTTCTGCAATGTCAGTTGTTACTTCTCCTTTTTCATTTCCAATTCTATTGAGTCTTCTCCCTTTTTTTGTTGATGAGTTTGGCTAATGGTTTGTCAATTTTGTTTATCTTCTCAAAGAACCAGCTTTTAGTTTTACTGATCTTTGCTATCGTTTCCTTCATTTCTTTTTCATTTAGTTCTGATCTGATCTTTATGATTTCTTTCCTTCTGCTAGCTTTGGGGGTTTTTTGTTCTTCTTTCTCTAATTGCTTTAGGTGCAGGGTCAGGTTGTTTACTCGAGATGTTTCCTGTTTCTTAAGGTGGGATTGTATTGCTATAAACTTCCCCCTCAGAACTGCTTTTGCTGCATCCCATAGGTTTTGGGTCGTCGTGTCTCCATTGTCATTTGTTTCTAGGTATTTTTTAATTTCCTCTTTGATTTCTTCAGTGATCACTTCGTTATTGAGTAGTGTATTGTTTAGCTTCCATGTGCTTGTATTTTTTACAGATCTTTTCCTGTAATTGATGTCTAGTCTCATAGATTGTGGTCGGAAAAGATACTTGATACCATTTCAATTTTCTTAAATTTACCAAGGCTTGATTTGTGACCCAAGATATGATCTATCCTGGAGAATGTTCCATGAGCACTTGAGAAAAATGTGTATTCTGTTGTTTTTGGATGGAATGTCCTATAAATATCAATTAAGTCCATCTTGTTTAATGTATCATTTAAAGCTTGTGTTTCCTTATTTATTTTCATTTTGGATGATCTGTCCATTAGTGAAAGTGGGGTGTTAAAGTCCCCTACTATGAGTGTGTTACTGTCGATTTCTCCTTTTATGGCTGTTAGTATTTGCCTTATGTATTGAGGTGCTCCTATGTTGGGTGCATAAATATTTACAATTGTTATATCTTCTTCTTGGATCGATCCCTTGATCATTATGTAGTGTCCTTCTTTGTCTCTTCTAATAGTCTTTATTTTACTAAAAGTATTTTTTAAATCTTATGTTTATTTTAAGAAATTTCCAACAGCCATGAAAGAAAAGAAATGATCAAATTAACATATGTCCCAAAGTTTTATGGCACATCTGTATTCTAATCCATCCTGTGAGGTGTTCAGAATTCAGCTCAATATATTTGCGTAGATACTTTTCAAACCATACATAGAAGTAGAGCTTTTTTACCTTCATGTAATAGATATGTTACAAAAATATTTAATGTAAATTAAAATGTGTAACTATAATTCCATATTCTTATTGAATATGATATTCATTTCAGAAGTGCTACTTTTTAGTTTCCATTCTAATCACTGGTCTTTAATAACCAGTGATTAGAATTTAAAAGTCAACTTTTTATGGGTTTACACTAATGTGATATAGTTTACAAGGAGAAGAGAAGATCAGAAGCAAAAGTCATCTTCCAATAATTTAAATTCGATTTACTTTGTTTCCTTTAGGTATAAATCCTTCTTAGAATTATTCACTAATTTACATGGAAATAATAATACTTTGGTGTACATTTGGTCTTACTTGGATTGCTCTTCTGTTTGATTTATCTTCAAAAAAATTGGAAAAAACTAAAATAAAGCTTACTTGCAATATGTTATGTCAAACAGAAAGAAAGTCGCCTGGGTAAAGTTCTTGGTATTTCTGGCCTTCTTTGCATGAATAACCAAAAAGAGTATCTCAAACTTTTTTTTTTTTTGAAATAGTGGGACAAAGTGATGCAAAAGAGAATAAACATTTTTTTTCAGTAACCTGCCATATGGGTGACATCCACAGTGAAGTTTTGTAATTCATATTTTATTTTGAATTATATTAAATAACTAATTGAAAATACAAAATCTTAACTGTCCATATTGAACCTTTCATTTTCAAAGGCTTCCATAATGTAACATTTGATATATACAAAATGACTTATGCAATCATGTAACTTAAAAAGTGTAATAAATTCCCATGAATCCACCATACAACTTGTGAAGTAGAATTAATGACAATACAATTGAAGCTACCTGTGTGAAACTCCCCAATACCATCCTGCTGGCTCCCCAGAGGCAACAATTATTTCAACCCATGTTAGTTCATAGTTACCAAGTTATTTTTTAAAGTAGTCACTCAATTTAGGCTCACACCAGAAGTGCATTTGAGTTTTCATTATTAATGAATAATAATTCATTATTAATAATTATTATAATTATAAAAATAATTCATTGTTCCATATTTTCACTTTAATTTGATATTGTCAGATTTAAATTTTTTACCCATATAATGCATATAGAATGCGATCCTGTAGTTTTGATTTGCTTATTCATAATTACTACAGAGGGTGAGTACTTTGTATTTCTGGCCATTGTTGTTTTTTCTTTTGTGAATTGCCTCTTCATGAATTTAGCTCACTTTTTCTACTGGGTTGTTTGTCTTCTAATTAGTAATTTGTAGGAGTTATTTTCTTTTTAATAAATTCTGAATACTAATCTATTTTCAGTTATATTTATTGTAGATATATTCAGTTTGTGATTCATCTTTCCACTCTTTATGGTATATTTTGATAACCAGAAGCTCTTAATTATAATGTAGTTTATCTTTTCTTTTATAATCACTGTTTTTCCCATCTTGTTTGAAGATATTTTCTGATTAATGTATTTAATCATATTAGTTGAGAACCTAACCAATGTAAATGACTGCCCTAAGCACTGTGAAGAATATGAAATAAATAAATATATGTTTTAATGATAATTAAATATCATCTAAGGTACAGAATAATGAATGCCTGTTGTGTGCCATTCACTGTGGTAAATATTTTGAATAACTAAAACATATTGAGAGTTTATATGCAAAATGTTTTGCATTCATCATTTTATCTAACCCTAATAAAAACCTTAGACATGGGTAAGTAATACCATTTTACAGATGAAGCAATAGATCTATGAGAATTTACCAAAGTCACTCAGCAAGTAAGATGCTGAACGTTGAAGTCATCTTTCATATATTGTAAGAAAAACATAAAATAATCCAAATTTAGCATTTACATTTTGAAGACTTGTTAAGTACAGAGCATTGATTTATGTCTTCTGATGTTCACACATTACTTATATAGATAAATGAGTACCATAATTAGGGTCAAAATACTTTGAGATCAAAGAGAGAAAAGACTAGGTTATGACTGAAAAGAATCAGAACCAGCATCCACAAGAAGGTAGCAGTGACCTGAGGCTGGATGGTCAAAGACTCTAGCAGGTGGAGCAGGCTGGGAAGGTTGGAGTAAAGGCACAGGACTTGACAGTGCCCAGAAAATGGCAAACTGAAAAGAGACTAGTAGGGCAAGAGATGAAGTTGAGGACACAAGGAATTTTGATGTCTACAGAATGGAGCTGCATTGTGGGTGGAAGGAAGATACATGTGGGACTTAAGAGTGTGGATGGGTAAGACTGAACTGAAAGAGATTAGGAGAGAAGAGAAACTCTGAAGGTTTTGTGATGCTCAGAGTCTGTTAATCACAAGGACAAAGTTTCTCGGTGTTGGCCAATGGATGGATGTGGTAATAATGGGGAGCAGGAACTCATCATTTAGACAGGATCAAAATGTCTACTCAGGTATGAAAGTCTTAAAAGATGAATGAGTCACTGCCCAGTATTGTGCTAGAGAAGAAGCCAAGGCCTTAATTTTCTGGTATAACTGCTTGAGTGAGGGATCTGGCCAGAAAAGATTTACCATGGTTTTGGGGCTTCTCCTCCTTGGGTAGGGGGCAGCTTTGGCATGGTATCATAAATACTTTAGGAAGTCCTCACACAGTCTGTGAAGATTGGGAGTAGTGGCTGTCTTGTCTAACGCGCAGATACCAACACAAAGAGTCAAGGAAAGTAAAAAAAAACAAAAAAAACAAAAACAGGGAAATATTTCCCAAACAAAATTACAAGATCAATATCCAGAAACTGACTCTAATGAAATGAAGATACATGATTTACCTGACAAAGAATTCAAAATAACTATTACAAAGATGTTCTACAAGATCAGGAGAACAAATCAACAAAGTGAAAGCTTCATCAGAAACAGAAATATAAACAAGTACCAAACAGAAATAATGGAACTCAATAGAATAACAGAAATGAAAAATTCACTAGAGGAGTTCAAAACAGACTAAAACAAGCAGAATTAAGGATCAGAAAATTTGAAGACCACTCATTGGAACTTATCCAGTCAAGGAACAAAAAGAAAAAGGAATGAAAAATACTGTAGAAAGCTTAAGGAGAATATGGGACACTACCAAGCAGATCAATATATACACGATGGGAGTTTTGGAGACAGAAGAGAGAAAAAGAGGCAGAAATCTTAATCAAAGAAATAATGGCTGAAAACTTCCTAAGACTGGAGAAGGAAATGGACATCCAGATCCATGAAGCCGAAAAGAATCTATATACAATGAAATCAAAGAAATCCACACCTAGACACATTATAAAAGAATTGTCAAAATTCAAAGACAAAAAATTCTTTTTTTTTTGAGGCAATTATTTAATAAAGACATTGCCACTGACGTACATCTTAGAAATGTGTGAAAGAAATTGATGAATGCTGTTTGGAAGGATGGGCAAGAGAGATTCAAGAACAGGACTCTATATAAAGAAAAGTGTATTCCAATTTATTCTATTCTTTTGAATTTAGAAAAAGTCATCCTTAATAGGTACATTATCATTTTTTGTGTGTGTAATGAGAATGCCTAAGACCTACCCTTAAAGAGAGAATTTTAGAAGCAGCAAGAGAAAAGCAACTTGTCACATACAAGGGAGCCCCCATGAGATCATCAGCAGATTTCTCCACAGAAACATTACAGGCCAGAAGGGAGTGAGATGATATATTCAAAGTGCTGAAAGAGAACTGTCAATCAAGAATACTATACCAGGGCAAAGCTGTCCTTCAAGAATGAAAGAGAGAAAAAATCTTTCCCAGACAAACAAAAGCTGAGGGAGTTCATCCACACTAGATCTGCTTCAACTCAATAACAGTTTAAAAACACCCTATTTTTAAAAATGGGCAAAGGACTTGAATAGATATTTCTCCAAAGAAGAAATACAAATTGCCAACAGGTATATGAAATGATGCCCAAAATTACTAAACACAAATCAAAAATCCACAATGAGATACCACCTCACACCTGTTAGGATGGTTATTATAAAAAAATAATAATGTTAGCAAGGACGTGGAGAAATTGGAACCTCTCTACACTATTGGTGGGAAAGTGAAATATTGTAGCCTCTATAAAAAATAGTATAAAGTTTCCTCAAAAAATTGAAAATATAAACACCATATGATTCAGCAATTCTACTTCCGGATATTTATCCATAAGAATTGAAATCAGGATCTCAAAGAAATATTTTTACTCCAAAGTTCACTGCAGCATTATTCACAGCAGCCAAGCTTTGGAAATAACCTAAATGTCAATGATGGATGAATAGATAAAGAAAATGTGATATGTATAATAGAATATTTTTCAGCCTTAAAAAAGAAGGAAATTCTGCCATATGTAACAACATGGACAAACCTTGAGGACATCATGCTAAGTGAAATAAGCCAGTTACAGGAGGACAAATACTACATGATTCCACTTATATGAGATATCTAAAGTAGTCAAAGACATGGAAGCAGAGTAGAATGGTGGTTGCCCGAGGCTGGAGGGAACCCATTGAGTTGCTATTCAATGGGTATGTAAAGTTTCAGTTATACAACACGATTAAATTCTAGAGATCTGCTGGACAACATTGTGCCTTTTGTTAACAATACTGTATTTCACACTTAAACTTCTGTTGAGAGTAGGTCTCTTATTACGTATTTTTACCACTATAAAAGATATTCCTCATAGGTTTTTATTGATAGTATATAATTTAATCCCAACAGAGTAATACAGTGATTCCCTAACTAAACTAGATATATCATTAGATGCATTTATTTGGGAACCAGAAACTACATAAAGCAGCAAAGTATAGTTAAAAATCAAGCAAAGTGGGCTTCCCTGGTGGCACAGTGGTTGAGAGTCCACCTGCCGATGCAGGGGACACGGGTTCGTGCCCCGGTCCAGGAAGATCCCACATGCCACAGAGCGGCTAGGTCTGTGAGCCATGGCCGCTGAGCCTGCGCGTCCGGAGCCTGTGCTCCGCGACAGGAGAGGCCACAGCAGTGACAGGCCCGTGCACCACACACACACACAAAAAAAAATCAAGCAAACTTTCCAGAATTAAAAAATGGAATAATTAAAATGCAGAATAAATGAAAGCCAGCAAGGTTGAAGGAGACAATATCAATAAATAAAAATCAGTTGTATTTCTATACACCAGCAATGAAAAATCTCAAAATGAAATTAAGAAAACAATTCCCTTTACAAATGCAGCAACAAGAATAAAATACTTAGGGCTAAATTTAACCAAGAAAGTTCAAGATTTGCACACTGAAAGCTACGAAACATTTTTGAAAAAAGGAGACCTAAATAAGATTTATGTTTATATATTGGAAGACAATGTTGTAAAATAAGAATATTCTTTTAAGAGTATTTTAAGAGCACTCTTACAGATTCAATGTATGAGTTTTCCTATGAAAATTTCAACTGCTTTTTTTTTTTTTTGCAAAAATTAACCAGCTAATTGTAAATTTTATGTGGAAATTCAAGGAACTCAGCAGTAAAAACAATCTTGAAAAAGACAGAGTTTAAGGACTCACACTTCCTGGATTAAAAAATTACAAAGCTACAGCAATAAAAACAGTGTGGTACTCACACAAGGATAGATACATGGACCAACAGAATAGAAGTGAGAGTGGAGAAATAAGTTGACCATAGATGTATGGGTTTATTTTTTTTAAGTTTTTTTTTTTTTTTTTTTTTGGTGGTACACGGGCCTCTCACCGCTGTGGCCTCTCCCATTGTGGAGCCAGGCTCCGGACGCGCAGGCCCAGCGGCCATGGCTCACGGGCCCAGCCGCTCCGCGGCATGTGGGATCTTCCGGGACCGGGGCACGAACCCGTGTCCCCTGCATCGGCAGGCAGACTCTCAACCACTGCGCCACCAGGGAAGCCCCTATTTTTTTTAAGTTTTAATACACTTTTTTTTTAAACAAGTTTTAGGTTTACAGAAAAATTGGGCAGAGAATACAGAGTACAGAGGGTTTCCAGATACCTCCTATCTCACTGCACAGTTTTCCCTATTATTAACATCTTGCATTAGTGTGGTACAATTGTTATGACTGAGGAATCTATATTGATATTTATTATTAACTAAAGTCCATGGTGTACAATAGGGTTCATTCTTTGTGTTGGACACTCTGTGGTGGCCAATTTTAAGTGATATGATACTTTCTATATATCCTAAACATTTTACTTTATTATTTTTATAGTCTAATACCAAAGACGATTTCCAAGTTAGTATAAAACGATTTAGGATATCTAAAGTATATATTCCAAAGTGGTGACTTTGAAAAACTATGACCACCAAATTAAGTTTGCAAACAAAAATTTTGAGCAGTTTCTAGTGAATTATCTCGCTCACACCCAGGCAGATTCCTTAATTAATATACAAAGTCAAACTCTTTCAATTGGTTTTATAACTTCTTCACCTCTTTCAATAAACAGGCAAAAATTAATGTTCTACATGTGTTTCTTCTGACATAAGATCTAATAAATTATAATGCCTAGAAACATTAATTCATTTGAAATTGCTCATTAACTATAAATATTTCAGAATATTTTACACAATTTACTGTAGCTTCTAGCTTGGTTTCTGTATTAGAGTTCTCCAGAGAAACAGAATACATATAGAGAATATATATATATGTATATGTATATCTATATCTATATATATATATATAAAGAGGTTGTTATTATTATAAGGAATTGGCTTACATGACTATGGAGCCTGACAAGTCCCATGATCTGCTGTCTGCAAGCTGGAGACCTAGAAGAGCCAGCGGTATAGTTCCAGTCTGAGTCAGAAGGTCTGAGAAACTGGAGAGCCAATGTCCCAGTTCAAAAACAGTCAGAGAGAGAATAAACTCTTCCTCACCCTGCCTTTTGTTCTATTCGGGTCTCCAACACATTGGATGAGGTCCACCCACATTGGGGAAAGCAGTCTGCTTTACTCAATCTACCCATTCAAATGTTAATTTCATTCAGAAACTCCCTTACAGATACACTTAGAATAATGCTTAGCTAGGAAACATTGATATCTGGGTATCCCATGTCCTAGCCAAGCTGACACAATTACCCATCACAGTTTCCAACCAAAAATGACCTATTAAAAGGTCAGTTCATTTCTATAAACTCTTAACATTTCAATGAAGTTGTATAGAAGCCTCTATTAGCCATTTATGGGAATGTATTCATGTACTTTATGAGGTAAATATAATTATTATCCTCATTTTACTGACATGGAAATTAAGGGTAAATAGCTTGCCCAGCTAGTAGATGATAGGATTGTGGTTCAAACTCCAATCTATTTAACATAAGCGACACCACCCTTAACCAGATCACCCTAACTGTAGTATGGAAGGCACATTTGAGGAGTTGTCTACTAGAGGCAGGAACACAATTACAAGACCGTGACAGTGTGCATGAAGATCTTGGAATTATTCTAGTGTTTTTATGAAGGAGAATCAAAAAGACTAGGTGGCACTTTCTCTCTCTCTCTCTCTCTCTCTCTCTCTCTCTCTTTGGTGGGAGAGGTTGGGGTGGTATGAATAAAGAAAGCAAGGAGTCAAGGATGACTGAGGTTTCCAGCTTGGGTATCTTCCACCCCAACTACCCACACTATCATGTATGATTCTCACTAAATAATAACGATAACAGCAGATGGCATTTGCACAGGATAGGAGACATAAAGGGTTTTGAAGTAAGTGTCTTTTATTGGTTCGCAGAAACTATATAGAGTGCCACTGAGAAGTGGACAGTCTTGGTCCTAAAAGATCTTCCTTTCTCTCCCAAGCTGGTAGACAGATAACTGGCACTTGACAGACTGCTATCATCAACATACTGAGTTGATGAGTTTGTAACAGAGGAAAGTACGGGAGGGATCAGCGTAAGAAGTACTTCCCTGCTTTATGATCTCTGTGCATATGGCTAGGAACGGGAGGAGAGGAAACACTGAGCCTACTGACATTTACCAGTTCTACAATGAATTCTGATTGAAAAATTTATTGACTTTCTCTCTTTTGAGATGTTCATTAATTGTTACCACCTTAATAGAACAAAAAAAAAGTCCTTCTCTTTCTAAAAGAAGCATAACCTCCTTATTGGGAGTATAAAATCACTGAGAGACACTGATGTAAGCTAAGTCCCTTTAGCCAAGTACAAGAACCTCACACTGGCCAAGATGCTCTGGATAAAGTTCATTACTTAATCAACCAGTTTACCAAAGCAAACACCTCCCTCTAGTTTCTTATCTTCAACCACACCTTTAGCTTTTGAGTATTTTGACTTATCAGTGAAGGCCTGCCAATACCTTAGAGAAAGTACTAGAAGGGGAGGCTGAGTTTGGGAAGAGCATCCTTAAATCAAGGTTTAGGACTTTCTTGGCTAAATGTTCCAATGCATTTTAAATTCAGCTGTAGAATTGTATAGCTGTGCATCTAGGGCATTTAAAAGGGCAATAGAGACATGGGCCTCTTCTACCTTTGGAGGCTCTTAATTTATTAAAAATTTTTAAATATCAAAATAGTTATAATACTTGAAGATTAACATGTCTACACTTAATAACAATACTTTTAATACAGAAATACAGTAAAACATAATTATTCTATTTAGAAGATAATTACATTTGCAAAAGTTATATATTCATAATACATGATGGGGTTAGACTGTCATTTAATGGGATACAAGCAGGAAAATGTAGGATGAAAGTCATTGTCTTTCAATGTGTTCAGTGTATCCCATTTGGAGACCGACATTTGAGACCCTTCACAAATGTGGACCTCAAATAAATGGTCTGGGGCTTCCCTGGTGGCGCAGTGGTTGGGAGTCCGCCTGCCGATGCAGGGGATGCGGGTTCGTGCCCTGGTCCGGGAAGATCCCACATGCCGTGGAGTGGCTGGGCCCGTGAGCCACCGCCGCTGAGCCTGCGCGTCCGGAGCCTGTGCTCCGCAACGGGAGAGGCCACAGCAGTGAGAGGCCCGCGTACCACAAAAAAAAATTTAAAAATAAAAAATAAAAATGGTCTGAGATCCCCATTAGGATAGAGCTGGGCTCAACTCACTTGACCCAAGAATGTACTTCACAAGTAGACCTCAGACTTAGTTGGCAAGTGATGATATTATTTCTGAGACACTCCTGTCCCCTCCCATCAATTATCCTCCTAAGAAACATTTTTTAATGGCATATTTTCAGTGTTTATGACTTAGGAAGTTGTATAACTCAGCTCCTTGTGGGAATGCCTCAGAGAGCTTTATTTTTCACAGGAATTTCTTTTGATTCCATAACACAGTCCCAGCTGCAGAACCTCTGCAACAGTGTCAACTGGGTTCTGTAGTCACACAGATGTGGGGACAAGTTCTGCTTCACCATGACTAGTTAAGTGACCTTGAGAAATTGCCAACCTCTCTGAGCCTGTATCTCAACTGTAAAATGGGAATAATAATAGTCCTTATTTCGTAGGGTGGTCTGAAATGAAATGACTTGTTGCAAGTAAAGCACACTGCCTAACATCTAACCGGTACTCAAGAAATGTTAGCCACAGGTACTGTTATTCTTTTCCCAAGTAACAGAGCTCTATGTAGAAGACACGAAAAACATTCAAATCAGACTCTTTTTTCCACTACTTTTTGATATTTTAAATATTTCAGATGTTTTACTTATTTTTTAAATTTTATTTAATATTTTATATCCATTATCACTTTGTGACTGTAAATGTATCTCCAAAATTAATTAATTAATTAATTAACTAATTAATTAAACTTATTTTAAAGAGGGTTAGAGACACTGATGAAATATGTAATGTTGGTACTTCTAGTGTAGTACCAAACCCGGGCTCCAGATGTCAGTATGAACTCAACTGATTGAGGCAGTTGAACCATCTCAAATAAGATGGTTACGTGCTACTCTACTCTTATGCATTAAATAGCACTGCAGATATACAATAACCATTCTTCAATTTTAGAAATGTAATAAACAGATCAGCTTCTTTGAATTCAGAAGACATTGTATTACAAAACTAGTAATGAAAAATATGCATCAAGTGCATGAATCTGGAAGTACCATTACAAGAAATTTGGACACATTTAACCAAAATATGAAAAGAGGGTTATATTTAACACTTGCTTTTGGAAAAAACAATTATTATTTACATGATTGTGGGATGTAGTCTATGGGTCTTCAAAAATTATTCAAGATAATCAGTGGCCACATCTAACATTTTCTACATTCTACTCTTGTGCAGTACACATTTAGGGCCATTCCACTAGAAAGGTAAATCAGGTAAGACATTGTTTCATGCCTATGAAAACCAAGTAAAAGTAAATCAGTTTATAAAGCGATGCAGATTTATTATGGGTGTTGCTACAGAAGCCTCAAAAAGTTTGCTCTTAGGGCCTCCCTGGTGGCGCAGTGGTTAAGAGTCCGCCTGCCGATGCAGGGGATACGAGTTCGTGCCCCGGTCTGGGAGGATCCCATATGCCGCGGAGCGGCTGGGCCCGTGAGCCATGGCCGCTGGGCCTGCGCATCCGGAGCCTGTGCTCCGCAACGGGAGAGGCCACAACAGTGAGAGGCCCGCATACCGCAAAAAGAAAAAAAAAAAAAAAAAAAAAAAAAAAAAAAAAAAGTTTGCTCTTAGAGGGCACTATTACCCATTTTATTCATTCAATAAATATTTATTGAGTACCTACTATGTTTCAAGCAACTTTTTAGATGTTGGGAACAGAGCTGTGAACAAAGCAAACAAAATCCTTGCCCTCATGGGGTTTTAAGTTCAGGAAAGAAAGAAAGATGGGCAATAAATGTAATAAATAAACAACAAAGTGAAATAGTATATTAAAAAATAATAATTTCTACAGATCAAAAAAAAAAGGGAACCATTTAAAATGTAGTGGTTAATGTGGGCCACACTGTAAAAGTGATGTGTAAGCAAAAACTTAAAGAGAGTGGGGGAGCAAGCCAGAGGTATATCTGGGGGAAGAACACACCAGGCAGAGGCACTGCCAAAGGCAAAAGCTCCAGGGAACCTCCATATTGTTCTCCATAGTGGCTGTATCAATTTACATTCCCACCAACAGTGCAAGAGGGTTCCCTTTTCTCCACACCCTCTCCAGCATTTGTTGTTTGTAGATTTTTTGATGATGGTCATTCTGACCAGTGTGAGGTGATATCTCATTGTGGTTTTGATTTGCATTTCTCTAATGGTTAGTGATGTTGAGCATCCTTTCATGTGTTTGTTGGCAATCTGTATATCTTCTTTGGAGAAATGTCTATTTAGGTCTTCTGCCCATTTTTGGATTGGGCTGTTTGTTTTTTTTGATATTGAGATGCATGAGGTTCCTTAAAAAACTAAAAATAGAACTACCATAGAACCCAGCAATTCCACTACTGGGCATATACCCTGAGAAAACTATAATTCAAAAAGAGCCATGTACCACAGTGTTCATTGCAGCACTATTTACAATAGCCAGGACATGGAAGCAACGTAAGTGTCCATCAACAGATGAATGGATAAAGAAGATGTGGCACATATATACAATGGAATATTACTCAGCCATAAAAAGAAACGAAATTGAGTTATTTGTAGTGACTTGGATGGACCTAGAGACTGTCATACAGAGTGAAGTAAGTCAGAAAGAGAAATACCATATGCTAACACACATATATGGAATATAAGAAAAAAAAAAAGTCATGAAGAACCTAGGGGTAAGACGGGAATAAAGACACAGACCTACTAGAGAATGGACTTGAGAGTATGGGGAGGGGGAAGGGTAAGCTGTGACAAAGTGAGAGAGTGGCATGGACATATATACACTACCAAACGTAAAATAGATAGCTAGTGGGAAGCAGCCACATAGCACAGGGAGATCAGCTCGGTGCTTTGTGACCACCTGGATGGGTGGGATAGGGAGGGAGGGAGGGAGGGTGGCAAGAGGGAGGAGATATGGGAACATATGTATATGTGTAACTGATTCACTTTGTTATAAAGCAGAAACTAACATACCATTGTAAAGCAATTATACTCCAGTAAAGATGTAAAAAAAAAAAAAAGAAAAAAAAAGAGCAAGCAAATAAACACAACCTATTTAAAGGTTAAAAAAAAAAAAAAGAATCAAAAAAGCAATTACTTCAGGCCCCTGCCCTGCCCCTCCCAGATTTAGCTAAACCCTTTGACCTTTACATTTATGAGAGAAGTGAAATCACTTTTGGGGTATTAGCTCAAAAACTGGGACCCCTTACTCAGTTGGTTGCTTATTTCTCTAAACAATTAGATCAAATCACTAAGGAATGGCCTCCTTGCCTACAGGCAGTAGCAGCTACTACAACCCTAAAGGAAGCTGAAAAGTTAATGTTTGGTCAGCCAGTCCCTATATGGACTTCACACCAGGTTCAGGTTTTAGTAAGTTTTAAGGGAACAGAATGGCTATCCCCTGGAATCAAGCCATTCCCCTGATTCAAGTTCAAGCTATGCTTTTAGATAACCCAGTGGCTACCAAAAAAACCTGTCATATACTAAATCCTGCCACAGTGCTACCTACAGAAATGGGGTCCCTGGTGCATGATGGTACAGAAACCATAGACATGAGCTATTCCAGTCACCTTGACAAGGGAAGTGAGCTTCTCCTTAATGCCAAAGAGGAATGGATCACAGGCAGAAGCAGTTTTAACAGAGAGGGGGAAAGGCTGGCGGGATACACAGCAACCTCCCAGACCCAAGTCTTAGAAGCAAGAAGCCTACCTCCAGGGATTTCTGCCCAAAGGGCAAAGATGATAGCCTTCACCTGAGCCTCAGAGCTCAGGACAGGGAAGCTCTTAAGTGTTTATACACACTCCCAGTAGGCATATGCCATCCTACATGCACATGGGGCTATTTGGAAGAAAAGAGGTATGCTTATTGCAGAGAATAAACAGATGAAACATGGTTTAAGCATACTGAAGCTCTTAGAAGCAGTACAGCTTCAAAAACAGGTGGCAGTGATTCATTGTAGGAGACACCAAAAGGCGGGTGAAGAGATAAAAAAGGGAAAAACAAGGTGGCTGCAACTGCCAAAAGAACGGCCCTAGAACCAGTAAAATAACTTGGCCACTACCCCTCATAACTCGAAGGCCAGATCCATCCAATTATTCCCCAATCCACACAAGGAAGAATTAGATAAAACCCAAAAATGGGGCTTCAACAGAGATCTAGGAGGCCATGTGTGGCTAGTTAATGAACATGGGCAATACTTCTTTCCCCAACTGCAGCTTGTCAAGCCATCAGGGCGGCTCATCAAGGAACTCATTATGGGAGGGAAGCCTTAAGTAATTGGTTAGTTGAGGTCATGGTAACTCCTGGCATGAAAAGTATAATCAGTCAGATAGTTGAGACCTGTGCCATCTGCACGGTGAACAGCCCCAGCTCCAGATCCCCCCCGCCCAGAGACCCTAGATTAGGCCCATTCAGACCAGAGGGACATATCCCGGGGAAGACTGGCAGACTGATTTCACATGCCGAGAGTACGGGCAACTTCAGTTATCTCTCGGTGCTGGTAGACACATGTTCTGAGTGGATAGAAGCATTCCCTGCTACAACTGAAATGGCAGCTGAAGTGGCTAAGGCATTATTAAGGGAAATACCCCTCAGTTTGGGGCTTCCAGGATCCCTACAAAGCGGTAATGGTCCAGCATTTGTGTCTCAAGTGAAAAGGGGATAGTGAGTGCCCTGGGCTAAAATGGACCTTGCACTCAGCCTGGAGGCCCCCAGTCATCAGGGGAAAGTAGAGAGATCAAATCAGACCTTGAAACAGGCCTTAGCCAAGCAATGTCAGGAGATTCAAGGAAGTTGGATTAAGCTGCTTCCCACTGCCCTGCTCCACACGCAGTTAGCCCCAAGGGATAAGTTTAGTGCATTTGACTCATGTATGGTAGACTCATTCCCCAGTCCCGAGAGGAGGGACACTTTAACCCCCTTGAAATAGAACAACTCAAGTATGCCCTCCAGATAGGAGCAACCACGAAAGCCCTCACGAATATGGTAACCAGGTGCTGCCTGCACCCACCAACCTGGCCCTGCACCCATTCCGGTCAGGAGACTGGGTGAACCTAAAAACCTGGAAAACCGGCAGCCGGCAAAATCAGCTCACTCCTACACAAATGGACCCCACTTGCTGATCCCAACCGCCTGTTCTGCCCTGAAGCTGGAGGGGTCAGTCCAGGGGTACATCACACTCGAGTGAAGAGGCCTCAGAGCTCCAACCTCCAGAAAGACAACCTGGGGCATTGGACCCCCCGACTTCTGGTGTGAACCTCTCTCTCTCACCTGAAGCTTCTCTTTCGAAAAACAAAAGTGTGACCAGTGATATTCAGGCCAGGGCAGTGAGCCTCGACAGCAGGGCACACTTGTGCCTTCAGGCAAAAGAACTAGATACTTTCATGTTTAGGAAAAATTTGACTTGTGACCATTATTCTCTTGCTAGTATATGGGCCAAGCACCTGAAATTTTCTGGTATCCTTTGTCTCCAAAAGGTTAACAAATGCTGGTCGCTCAGGGATAGAACAGTTTGGACTGAGGCCAGGAGACAATCACACACATCTAAAGGCGGCTGGGGAGAAGTTCTGCTCCTCCACCAGGGGTTATGACGATACCCAAACTCAGCAGGAAGCATTAAAGAAGATGAACCCGCGCCCCTCAGCGCCCTCAAGAATGAGGAGGACAAAAGGCAGAGGAGGGATTTGTAACTGACAAAGCCCATTAACAATTCCCAGGAAATAAAGATAGAATCTGGGAAATAAAGTCTAACCTTTTTTTTTTTTCCTTTTCCTTGGTGCCTCTTCTAGTTTCCTTCACTCATGGGGTGCTGTGTGCGGAGGTCTGGCACCCGGCCCTTCAGACCAGTGTTCTTGGTGTGAACCCGCTGTGACACCTCAGCTCGGCGGGCCACGTACACAAGCACTGCGCCCAGCACTGCGAACTGCAGCGTGAGCAGTGCAGCTGCGCATGTCCCGTGTTAACTCCTCCCCCTCCGCATGCGGATGAGACCCCTATGAAGCATCCCCGCCCACAGCCAGGAAGAGCGCGTGCTCTAGGGCGGGAGCTGATACTTCTCCATTCTCTGATCCAAGAATAAAACTTTCCTTTGCTCCTGAACTGAACTGCCCAAAGAGGAATGCTGGGCTGGGCATCACTAAACAGTCACAGATCTGTAAATATAGGTAGGTCTGGGGACTCCTACCCACCACTGCTCTCCATTTTGAGAGGCTGAATATACAGACAATGGCCAGACCACATATGACAACAGAACTCTGACCCACAACCTCTGCAGCAAGCAGCCCAGAGTGGTCAGGCTTTGACCAATGACTGCTAACTTCCCTAGTTTTTTATTTATTTTATTTATTTTAGTTTT
Organism: Mesoplodon densirostris; assembly: GCF_025265405.1. NCBI lineage: Eukaryota > Metazoa > Chordata > Mammalia > Artiodactyla > Ziphiidae > Mesoplodon > Mesoplodon densirostris. The sequence continues at coordinate 43,785,788 of NC_082664.1, forward strand.
GCTACGTACAGGCTTTTCTCTAGTTGCGGCGAGCGGGGGCTTCTCTTTGTTGCGGTGCACGGGCTTCTCATTGCGGTGGCTTCTCTTGTTGCGGAGCACGGGTTCTAGGCGCACGGGCTTCAGTAGTTGTGGCTTGCGGGCTCTAGAGCACAGGCTCAGTAGTTGTGGTGCATGGGCTTAGTTACTCTGCGGCATGTGGGATCTTCCCGGGCCAGGGCTCGAACCCGTGTCCCCTGCACTGGCAGGCAGATTCTTAGCCACTGCACCAGCAGGGAAGCCCCTTTCCCTAGTTTTCCTCCCTGCTTTCATCTCAGGACCAATCAAAGTAAGCCAAACATGTTCCGCCAAAGCTATCACATGAGATGCCTTGCTTCTATTGTAGGCACCTCGCATGCCCACAGTCTTCAATCAGAGCACACCTGAAGTCTTCACCTCTTCACTGTAAAACTTCTCCATTTCCCTTGCCTGCCTTTGAGTTTCTGCCAAACACAAGTAATGGTGGATGAGGCCCTTGCTCTAGTAAACTCTGAATAAACAACTCTTGTTTGTTCTCAGTAGAATGGTGTTCATTTATTTCCACAATTCTTATTGGTTAGGCAAAAGATTCATTTTATTAGTAGAAACAAACAAGTGTGTTTAGATACCAGGCATTCTGGCCTTATATGCAGCCATTTAGGGAGCTGTCTGGGAACCACAGCTGCTTAGTACCTGGAGATGTTGTGGAAAGTTGCAGCCCCTTCTGAAGATGGGGTCGAGGGATAGGAGAGGGAAGCTCTGGTAGAAGGGGAGACCCCCTATTCCCTGTCATCTTAGTATAAGTTCCCAGGGTCACTGTTGGACAAATTTGCTTGTTGTACCATAGTTGCATTCTTGTTATAATGAAGTAGGCAGCCGGAAAAATAGGGCTTTATAAACATTTCTGAAACCAGAAGACAGAAATTTGTCGCTTCTGCTCCCTCTATACCTTACCTGTAAATACCTCCCAAAGCAAAAAGGAGAGGGCTGCAGGGCTCCTTCGTGGTGCATCACCTGATCCTAGGAATCTGCTTGGGCAAAGAGGCCTCCCCGTTGGGATTCTGGTCAGACTTGACAGGTGTGTTTCAGTCCACTCGGCTGCTACAACAAAATATCACAGACTGAGTGGCTTATAAACATCAGAAATTTATTTCTCACATTTCTGGAGGCTGGAAGGCTGAGCTCAGGGTGGCAGCATGGCCAGGTGAGGGCCCTCTTCCTGGTTCATAGCTGGCACCTTCTCGCTGTGTCCTCACAAGGTCGAAGTGTTCCCGACCTTTTCGAGCTGGTCCCTAACAAGGGTTCTCCTGACTTGAGCCATAGAATAAGACCGAATTTTATTCAGAAACAAAGGAAAGCTCTATTCTTGGATCAAAGAATGGAGAGGCGCCAGATCGCTTTAGAGCACACACCCAGAGAGCCCGTGGGCAGGGCTGCTTTATAGGGAGCTCATCAGCGGGGAGGGGGAAAGGATGCGGTTCTGGCGGGGTCCGTGCAGCTGCACTGCTCAGGCTCCAGCCTGAAGTGCTGGGCGCAGCGTCTCTGCACAGGGCCTTCCGAGCCGAGGTGTCAGTGCAGCCATTTCATACTAGGAACTCTGGTCTGAAGGGCCAGGTGCAAGGCCTCTGCATGCAGCACCCTATAGGCAAGTGAAACTAGACTAAGCACAAAAGCAGTGGTTTGACCTTATCATCTAGATTCCATCTTATTTTTCCCAGGGATCCCAGTGGGCTTTGCCTGTGACAGAAGGGGCTGGGGTTCTCTATGAGTTCTCTTTTACAAGAGCACTTGTAAACGAATTGCCCAAACCAATCACATCCCAAAGGCCTCCCCTACTAATAACATCACCTTTGGGGGTTTGAAGTTCACCATATGAAACTGGGGGAGGGCACAAACATTCAGACCACAGCACCATGATTATAAAAGTCATCTTTGAGGGAGGTTATTAAACAAGGCCAACAATTATGGTTGTGCATCTGCACCAAGCCCAGAATAGGAGTAGGCAAAATGCAGGCCAAGAAACCCAAATAAAATTCTACTGGGCTCTGAAGTTTAGAAGGCCAAGGAGTGTTTGGGATGCTCACTGCCTCTTTCAGCATCAGTGATTCCTTTGGGGCAGCAGAGGTGGACTGAACCCGAGCCTAAGTTCTCCTCTGGGCCAAAGGAACCCAGATGCCAGTAGTGGGGCTTCTGAGACCTGTATCAGAACCAGCCTTGCAGGCAGCACAGGAGTCCTTGGGGATTTTCTTTAAGCAATTTTGAAATGTGGTTTCCAATCATTCTCTGAGTTTTTGACTCAGAGGATTTGGAGACGCTGGGCCCTAGGGACTAGATGAATAGCCCTAGTCTCTAAAGATGGTCCTAGTCCCAGGACCTCTTGTCCAATGTCTTTCGGGTGGCTTTCTCTTCCTCTTAGGATGATTTCTAAATGTTTTCTATCCCTAAACTTGCACTGGCACTTCTATCTTTCAAGAATTTTTATAGGTCCAACCCTGATCTTCACATTAAGTGTTTTTATGTCTCTGACTCACAGAGGCACTGGTAGATGTCCTGGAAAATATGGCCCATAGCCAGAAACTCATTTTCCGAGAGTTTCTGTGTTCTTTGCAGAGCAGGCTGTCTGCAAGCAGCTACACTCTCACTATGGTTACCAGCGGGGAGAGGGAAGGGAGGAGGAACCAGGTATGGGTAAGGGATTAGGAGGTACGAATTATTATGTATAAACTAAATAAGCTACAAGGATATATTTTACAACACAGGGAATAGAGCCAATATTTTATAATAGCTATAAATGGAATATAACCTTTAAAATTGTGAATCACTATGTTGTACACCTGAAACTTATATAATACTGTACATCAACTGTACCTCAAAACAAAACAAAGCCTAATGCTGCTCTTTCCTCCACAGACTAAAGACTGGGATCTAGGGCTTCCCTGGTGGCGCAGTGGTTGAGAGTCCGCCTGCCGATGCAGGGGACACGGGTTCGTGCCCCGGTCCGGGAAGATCCCACATGCCGCGGAGCGGCTGGGCCTGTGAGCCATGGCCGCTGAGCCTGCGCGTCCGGAGCCTGTGCTCCGCAGCGGGAGAGGCCACAACAGTGAGAGGCCCGTGTACCGCAAAAAAAAAAAAAAAAAAAAAAAGACTGCGATCTAAGGGATGGTGGTGGCATTTCTCAAAATTATGTGGAAGGATCCACCCACAAATTTTTTGCTTCTCATCTCCATCACCCTGGCTGTACTGGATGCAGATTTTATTACCCAAGGGAGAAACTCTTCCTCTAGAAGACACCTACTTCCCTTAATGTCTTCATTTCTTCCTCTACCTTCTCCTACCATTTTTTAGCCAATTCAAGCATTTTTCCCTTTTTCATGCAGTGCCTGCCATCTATGTATGTTTATATCGATATCTATATTCATATCTATGTCTTTATAGAGATAATTCATACTTTGGTTTTTAAAAAAGGTCATAATAAGCAATATTTTATAATGTCAAAGGCTAAATTTCTTTGATTTCCATAAAAGGATATTGTTATAATATACGGATAATACCTTTGAAAAAAACAAATCTCTCAAGCCATTGTTTTGGGTTAATGTACTTTTGGTTTGATAGGGCTAAAAATGCATAAAATATTAAGAAGCACTGGATTGATAATTAGAAATAATGTATACAAGAATCAGAACCCAATGAAATTAGCTCTATATACATGGACATTTTGTACATCCACACTTCTTTTATTGAAATACATGGTAGAAAAAAAAGGGAAACACAGCTTTCAGAATAAGCTTCTACTGTATACAAATGCCAGCATGAAACCAAACAGGGGATGAGAGACTGGTGTGGGGAAGGATAAGTGAAGTTGAGATTTGCATTATATTTTAAAATTATTTTTTAATGACAATACAAAATTAAAATAAATAAATTTCAATATGGAAATGGAACTCACACAAGAGATTTATGGAGAAACACCTGATTGTTCCTCTTTTCCTCCTTCCTATTCTGACACTTTTAAAAGGGCTCTGTGGAAACTCTCTGCAGTTCAGATGGAGGAAACCTACTAAAAGTATTGCTATACAGAGCTTGACTCCTTTTCTTCTTCAGCTTCTGTTTAAGATGTGTATTTAGTTAGCTTTGATTCCATTTCTTGAAAAAAGCTGGCTATCGAATTAAATAGAAGAGCAAACCAGGCAAGACCATGGAGATTCCAAATTAATAATAAGATTGAGTAAGTGATGTCCTGATTGTCTTTCATAGGATTTGAAACTAAAGACAGGAAGCAAATAACATGCAAATAATTAAATGGTGACTTTTCCCCATAACATATTCTTTCATTCATTAATACCTAGAAAAATGCCTCCTTTTAGAATCTGATCCTGAGAACAAATTAGAAATTAAAATAAAGCATATCTAAAATTATCCCTGCTTTTAAGGAAAGAATATAATTTAAATTATAAATATTCAGATTCTATTCACTTTTAGAGCACATCTGGAGGTTGAAAAATTCTCTTCCCCTTTGAATATTATCCTTTTTTAATATCACAGTAAGTATAATATTTTGCAATGAGGTAATATTTATCATTGCTACAGCTAGGAAACCTTTAAAACAAGAGAAGAAAAAGATAAATATATAACACAAAATCATTTAAGATGGGATTCAGATTTTGTTAACAAAATACAATGTGTTTCATTGTATCAGGTCTCTATTTCTATGTTTAAAATTCTATGAATTCATTACCTTTGTCTTTAGAAATCTTGAGAGAACTCTTTGCAGAAGGAAAAGAAAATCAAATCATCCTAATACTGTAAAACTATAACTTTTACACTTCCTTCAGGTCTTGTCATTTATATTTCATGACTGTAGTCTACTTGTATAAGGAAGTGTAGCTGAAAGTGCATGAACTTTGAAGTCAAAGAGAAGTAACCGGAGACAAATAACACAATAAATATGTTGTGATTTATCACAAGAATACAATTTAACTGTGCTTATTAGAGCATGAAATAACAAGAAATATTTAAAATTATCAGACACGAAATGATTTGATATTTATCTATAATTTAATAAATTAGCCAACTTTTATGAAGCATAATGATCAGAGAATAAATTGAGTAAGTATAACTGGAGGGCTACACTCACTTTGGATTTAAGATGACACTTGGTTAACTGTCTCTGATGCAGCTTCTTCCAAACACTGCCTCTCAAAACACGTGTGCACACACACACATACACACACACACCAATAAAAGCAAAATCCTAAGCTGAGATTCTATTGACACAATCTGAGTGTGTATTTTACTAACTAAAAAGCAAAGTACGGACCTTCTGTTTTAGTATGTAAAAAAACACAAGAGATGGTCATACCCACACTAACACAGAGAAAAAACTGGATACACCACAAAATCATAGTTTTATCACAAAACAAAGAGAGTGGAGGACATGAAAAAGGATCCTAAATGAACTAAATTTTAGAAAGTGACAAGTCCTTCCTAGGAGAGACAATGTTCATGGCTGCTTGCTTACCTAGAGAATGATACCCACTGTGGGTATCCCAAGTGCAAGCGAGGTTGTCCACTGAAGTCTGGAGGCGGGGCAGGGCAACTGAATGAATCTGCCTACCACACACTGGGTCTTCACTGTGTGAAGGCAGCAGCTGGCAAAGGGGAGAAGCTGGGGGCTGGAGAGCAAAGAGAATACCCAGGAACCCAAATAGCTATAACCAGGCTGTAAACTAGAGATCTCCCATGATTGTTGAGATCCTCACTGGTACTCAGCTCCCAAACCTTGCTGAAGGGTATATCTGACCTCAAAATAGTCCAAGCCAGTGATGGACCGAATCTAACTAAAGCTGCAACAAAGCCGAGACCCAGATCATCTAAAGAGTCAATAGCTTCACCCCACCCCTGACACTACCAGCCCATACTAGTAGCCTGGAAAACTCAAACTATTTCATATCCAGTTGTTTCAATACTAGCTCAAATAAGCAGAGTTTTAGCCATTTAGAGCCTGCCTGCTTTGCACATCCTATGAAATTGTGTCTAACATCTGGGAGCCATAGATAAGATAAACACTATAGCTGTAAAAGACTCCAAGCCACTGCTGCTCTTTGGAGCTCTGTGACCCAGAGACTCCCTGTCAGGTTGCTGAGTGATACTACCTAGACCCATAAGCCCCTCTGATTGTCCTCTGCCTCCCAAAGTTCCCCAACCCTCCTCTCCTTCTGGTAGTTTCCCCCATGCTATAACCTCTGGATGGCCTCATGCTATGAGGGATTTACCCCACATGCAAACCTGTCCAAGTGTAACCCAAATAAAGCTCGTGCATGCTATTGCAACCTCATGGTTGTATCCTTTTCCTTGATCAGCTCGGAGATCTCCTGAACTCACTACGGGAATTGACTGTAAAGGATCATAAGGGTACTTTTGAGGTGGTGGCATGTAATAAAGTCTGAGTTGATTTTTGGTATTTGACTGCTGACAGTTTCCAAGCCTCATCCCTCCTTCTTTCCTTCATTTGGGCAAACAAGCTCACACACTCCCTCAGTGACTGTGAGAAATTCAACCACGCAAGCTCTGGTTCAAACATGGGAGCTCTCATGCCTTTCCCACACTCTAATCACATAAAAGGCAAAGCCAGTCACTGCTCTTGCTCTCTCAAGAAATTTTCAGACCTGCTTGAAAGTCACCCTGCTCTGCTCAGAAAGCCTCATTATGTGAGTAATAAATCTCTTTTTACCACTACTACACAAAACTCTACATACCATACTACACCACTACTACACACATACATTCTTGGTGTGTGTGTGTGTGTGTGTGTGTGTTTGTGTATGTGACCATCTCAACATCCAAACCAATTTTGGTTGCAAGGTCTATCCTGCCTCTGTAGAATGATCACAACATGGACATATTCTGTTTTCTCAGTGCTTTCCCTGAGGCATGTTAATCAAATCTCATCAAACTGAATACTTATAATCTGTGTATTTCACTCTAAGTAAATCTCAGTTTCAAAAGAGAGCATATTTTAAAAATCCCATTTATGGTATTGGCAGTCAAGGATATTTGGACAAGTTATCCTTGCAGAAAACAGATAAGTATATGTGATTACATGTTTGAAAATTATGTTAAAGTCATCAGAAAACATAAATGCTTGGGAAAATACGAGACCACATTATAAGCACAAGAGTACCTAAGCCACTTTTTCCTTAAAGGCATTTTCCTATTCTAAAACACTAGGGCATTGGCTTTGGTAGCCTCCTGTGGTGCGGTGAAAGCAACATAAATCAGTCTCCAATATGAAACACCCCTCACATTAAGCTGGGATCCCAATGGGCTATAACTTTGGGGAATATTTGAATCAGAAATAGTCTCACCAGGCATTCAAAGAAATTTTAGAAAGCATGGCTAGGTGTAAATAAACAGGAGAAAAATTATAATATGATCTTAGTAGTTTCTGTTATCATGTTAACTGAATTCTATGCCTTTTAAAAAATGTTCACCTACTTGACATCATTAGTATATATTATTTTGTATCCTTTAATGTAGCTTTATATTAACAGGCTTCCCCTAAGTCATTAAAAGCTCTTCATAAATTGAAATGTCACGCTTTCTAAAATTTCTTCAGTGAGCACTGGAAATGTTTATTTCTTTAAAAATATTTTCATTTTAAATTATCATTCTTTTTACTAATAAGAGAATGTAATTTTTAAAGAGATGAGTAGGGAGTTCATAATATAAGATGAAATTTTCTGTTGTAAAATTAGAAGCAGATTTCTATGAGAAGGCCAAGGAAGTACTATCTCTACTCTGGGAATCCAGAAAAATGTAACAGAGACTCTTCTGAGTGATATTTAAAAATAGTTCTTAGATTTTTAGGTATGTATCCTCAAAATATGTTTATTTATATAAAATTATCAATCTATACATTAAATATTAATTATTTAATTATTAGTCCTATTTAGACTAAAAATAAATATAATAGGGGCACTTTCATTTCTGGATAGGATGCAGTGGTTTGTGATGGAACAATGTTCCAGCTGAGAACAACAAGAAAAGTCAGATTAATTAAAAGCAAAATAAAACACAATCATGTTTAAAGGCACTAGAGAGCTACTAAAGCAATCAAGACTAGAAGGCTAATATTCCAGATAGGAGAGATAGGCAGAAAGTCTGAAACTGCTTTTCCCCTTGGGTTTTTTTTTTTTTTTTTTTCAGAGTCGGGGCATAGGCAAAAGTCTGTTGATCTGGGCTAAGCAGAAGAGCACTATAAGGAACAGAGAAAGTGGCAGAGCTTCTGGTAGTCCTTCCGGGTTGTACTGACACATTGGAGATCTGCAGGATTTCAAACCTATAGCTTGTTTTCTCCTCCAATACATTGCCAAATTCTGAAGACACATGAGGTTGAAGGCTAAAAAAGATAAGCTAAAAACCTTTTAAAAAGCAGAGCAGAGTTTCCAGTAGATTCAAGTGCAAGAAAACAAAGAATTGACTTCAAGAACAAACCAGGAGAGTGGTTTTGTGAACATACCAGGCTTTCATCATTTGAAGTTTGTAAAGAACTATGATTTAGGAACAGGAAGAACCAAAGGGAAACTAAGGCTTTACCAAATCTGCAATCTAGTCTCAAATCATATCATGCCCTGACCGGATTAGGTGTTCAGTTACCCTCTGTACTCCTGTATCTCTATTTGCCTAGCAGAGGAAAGAGTAAAACCTCTCTGGATGAAGATAACATTACCTGAAGCATCTATAATTTTTAAAATATACAATATCCAGCATGCAACCCAAAATTATCAGGTATGTCAAGAGCCAGAACTATGTGACCAAAAATCAAAAGGAAGAAAAAGACTATAAAATAGACCCACAGGTGTTCCAGATATGGAAATAAGTAAATAAGAACTTTAAAATAACTATGAATATTATGTTTTTTTTTTTTTTTTTTTGTGGTACGCGGGCCTCTCACTGTTGTGGCCTCTCCCGTTGCGGAGCGCAGGCTCCGGACGCGCAGGCTCAGCGGCCATGGCTCACAGGCCCAGCCGCTCCGCGGCATGTGGGATCCTCCCAGACCGGGGCACGAACCCGCGTCCCCTGCATCGGCAGGCGGACTCTCAACCACTGCGCCACCAGGGAAGCCCTATTATGTTTTAAAAAATATAATATGGAAAAAGAGATGAAAAGATGAAGGCTTTCACCAGAGAACTGGAATTTACAAAACAAAGCGGGGGGGATTAAATGGACATTTTATAATTTAAGAAATATGATATTAACATTAAAAACTCATTAAATGAATCTGGAAGCACATTACATACAGCAGAAGTTACAATTAGTAAACTAGAAGACAGGTTAATAGAAAATGTCCTAAGTGAAGTCAGAGAAAAAACATGGAAAATACAGAAAGTCATTAGAACATGCGAAACCCAGTGAGGAAGTCTGACATTAGAAGTAGGAGAGAGGAAACAAGGAATAATCTGTATTAGAAGAGAGAGTAGCTGAAAATTTTTCAAACACATGAAAGATTTCAGTTCCTCACTTCAATAATTTCTGTGGTCTCCAAGCAGAATCAATACAAAGCAAACCACACTGAAGTAGGTAATAGTTAAATTGCTGAAAACCAAAGACAAAGATAAAAGTTTAAAAGCAGGTGGAGTGGGGATTGGGGGGAATGCAAGGGGTAGGCTCCTTACCTCAAAGGATCAACAATGAAACTAACAGCTGACTTGTCATCAGAAATGAAGGAAGCCAGAGACAATGGAATGGCATCTTTAAAATACTGTAAGAAAATAGCTTCCAATTTAGAATTCTATACCCTCAATAATTTAGGAATTATTTTAACTTGATTCACAAGTGTTTATGAAAAAAAAAACCTAATGTCTATGATTCTATCCCTCTCCTTTCTCCATCTTTATTTTAGGGAGGAATTTGAAACACATTTGGAAAAGTTATATATAAGGTATGGGATATAGGGTTCAACACTTAAATCTAGTGTTTTGATTGCATATGCCTTTTGCTTACCATGTGTGATCAAGCAGAGATATTTAGTTTAAGAGGAATTACTCTGTATCTTATTCCCATAGTCAGTGATCACTGTGGGGTGAGGAGAGAGGGAGGTGATGGTGTTGGGTTTATTTATACAGTGAGTTTTTATTTAAAAGGGCTTGAACTTTATCTTATCTCCCAAAGAAATCTGTTAACATTTCTATTTGATTATTTATTTATTTATTTACTTATTTATTTTGCGGTATGCGGGCCTCTCACTGTTGCAGTCTCTCCCGTTGAGGAGCACAGGCTCCGGATGCACAGGCTCAGCGGTCATGGCTCATGGGCCCAGCCGCTCCGTGGCATGTGGGATCTTCCCGGACTGGGGCACGAACACGTGTCCCCTGCATCGGCAGACGGACTCTCAACCACTGCGCCACCAGGGAAGCCCTGATTCTTTATTTTATATCCTGTTTCAATCTGTTGCTCTGATAGTGAATCTTATTTCAGGATTATTAAGACTCACCTACTGTATAGTCTCCAAAACCAATAGCACTTATGGTGTTGAATGAATAATAAATTCCTTCAATATAACTCCAATTCTCTAATGACATGAAAATAAATGGTGGTAATACCAGAAAAAAAAGTGATACAATTATGACGAAAAATAAGTTCTTCCAGAGGTAAACATTTTTCTAAAATATATTAGAATATATTAGAAAAAGAGATATAATATTAGCAGTTATATCATAAACGAGCAACATTAAAAAATACTATTTGTTTGCTCCACTAGTTCAGTGTTCTTATCTACTTCTTCATTGCTCAAAGGCTTGAAGCCCTATAAAGGGATCCTTCTTATGAATAATCCTGCCCCTGGGAGTATGTCCAGGCTCTACAGCTCTACCTCCTGTTGTCCTTTGTCCTGCCATCTTCAGTTTTCTCTCCTGTTCATTCTTTCCTATTATCTGCATCTAGACCTTGATTTAAGATTAATTTCCATGTGACACTTTACCCCCAATGCCTTCTAAGATTACCCTTACCAAGATATCAGGCTACAGTTCCTCATTGTTTTGGGCTCTGCCCACATATCCCAGGCTTAGCTTGGACTCCCGATATGGACACAGCCCCAAACCTTCTGGCCTGCTTACATAATAAGGTAAGTTAGATAACTGCTACTGGAAGATCAGAGCACTACTTGGCCTCGAAAAAATACCATTTACTGTATAGAGAGCCCCACAGAACAAAATCAAGACATATTTATATTTATAAAAATAGTTTCAAACAAAATTAAGACATTCATCTTTTAATTTAATTTATTTATCAATTTCTTTTTATCATATAATTCAAGTCTCTACTCATTTATTATAAAGTCATCATTTATCATTTATCCAGCATCATTTGCCCTTACTACTGGCCAGCACTATATGAGATATAAAGCAAAGGGAAAAGACGTATTTTATGCCTGCATCAAGCTTTGATAAGTAAATAAACATTTAGAAAATCTGTTTATTATTTATATATGTAAGTATTATTTACTTATATTTACATATAATTTACTTCACAACACCAGGGACTGTGAATTCTAAGTACCACAATATCAGAGCTGAATTTTTAAAAATGCTATTGCATAAGGACATTTATATTTTGATGGTAATTTGTTGTAGTGGTCACATTAGAGCCTGGAATGTACAGTATTTTCTTTTGTGGCAGCAGAATATTCTAATCTAACCTTGTACATTACCCTGAATACTGAAAAGGGGGACACATGAGGAACCTGACTTTGGAATCAATCAATATTGGAGGGGGCCTGACTTGGAATCCCCCAAAAAACCCTCCTGGATGAGATTGAGAAAAATTAAAAGAAAAGGGCAGTGACAGACATTTGGTATACTTTTTGTGAATTTTATTTTCTGTGGAATCAAGGAAAAATTGTGTTAAAGCATTCATTTCTCTGTGAGCGTAATGAGAATATTCTGATTTTATTAAACAAAATCACATTCAGACAGAAGCTGAGCATTTAAAATGGTTGGGAATGTCTGGGCTCTCTATTCTATTTTGTTGATCTATGTGTCTGTTTTTGTGCCAGTACCATACTGTTTTGATGACTGTAGCTTTGTACTATAGTCTGAAGTCTGGGAGTGTGATTCCTCCAACTCTGTTCTTCTTTCTCAAAATTGTTTTGGCTATTTGGGGTCTTTTGTGTTTCCATACAAGTTTAAAGATTATTCATTCTAGTTCTGTGAAAAATGCCATTGGTATTTTGATAGAGATTGCACTGAGTCTGTAGATTTCCTTGGGTAGTATGGCCATTTTAATAATACTAATTCTGCCAATCCAAGAACATGGTAAATCTTTCCATCTGTTTGTGTTGTCTTCAATTTCTTTCATCAGTGTCTTACAGTTTTCGGAGTACAGGCCTTTTACCTCCTTAGATAGGTTTATTCCTAGGTATTTTACTCTTTTTGATGTGATGGTAAATGGGATTCTTTCCTTAATTTCTCTTTCTGACAGTTTGTTGTTAGTGTATAGAAATGCAACGGATTTCTGTATATTAATTTTGTATCCTGCAACTTTACCAGATTCATTGATGAGCTCTAGTAGTTTTCTGGTAGCATCTTTAGGATTTTCTATGTATAGTATCATGTCATCTGCAAGCAGTGACAGTTTTACTTCTCCCTTTCCAATTTGGATTCTTTTTATTTCTTTTTGTTTTCTGATTGCTGTGGCTAGAGCTTCCAGTACTATGTTGAATAAGAGTGGCAAGAGTGGGGCATCTTTGTCTTGTTCCTGATCTTAGATGAAATGCTTTCAGCTTTTCACCGTTGAGTATGATGTTAGCTGTGGGTTTGTCATAGATGCTTTATAATGTTAAACTATGTTGCCTTTATGCCTAATTTCTGGAGAGTGTTTTTTATCATAAATGGGTGTTGAATTTTGTCAAAAGCTTCTCCTGTATCTACTAAGATAATCATATGGGTTTATTCTTTAACTTCTTAATGTGGTATATCACATTGAATGATTTTCAGATATCAAAAAATGTTTGCATCCCTGGGATAAATCCCACTTGATCATGGTATAAGATCGTTTTAATATATTGTTTGATTTGGTTTGCTAATATTTTATTAAGGATTTTTGCATCTATATTCATCACTGATATTGGCCTGTAATTTTCTTTTTTTGTGGTATCTTTGTCTGGTTTTGGCATCAGGGTGATGCAGGGTGAAAAGAGAACACAGAAATAGACCCCCACACACTTATGGCCAATTAATCTATGACAAAGGAGACAAGAATATACAATGAAGAAAAGACAGTCTCTTCAATAAGTGGTTCTGGGAAAACTGGACAGCTACAGGTAAAAGAGTGAAATCAGATCATTCTCCAACAGCATTTACAAAAATAAATTCAAAATGGATTATAGAAGAAAGCTCCTAGAGGAAAACATAAGTGGAACACTCTTTGACATAAATCATAACTATATTTTTTGGATCTGTTTTGTAAAGCAAAGGAAATAAAAGCAAAAATAAATAGGACATAATTAAACTCAAAAAATTTGTACAGCAAAGGAAACCATCAACAAAATGAAAAGACAACCTATGGATGAGGGAAAATATTTGCAAATGATATGATCGATAAGGGATTAATATCCAAAATATATAAACAGCTCATACAACTCAACATCAAGAAAACAAACAACCCTATGAAAAAATGGGAAGAAGACCTGAATAGATATATTTCCAAAGAGGACATGCAGATGGTCAACAGGCACATGAAAAGATGCTCAACATCGCTAATCATCAGAAAAATGCAAATCAAACCCACAATGAGATATCACCTCACACCTGTCAGAATGGCTATCATCAAAAAGACCACAAATAGGGCCTCCCTGGTGGCGCAGTGGTTGAGAGTCCGCCTGCCGATGCAGGGGATACGGGTTCGTGCCCCGGTCTGGGAGGATCCCATATGCCGCGGAGCGGCTGGGCCCGTGAGCCATGGCCGCTGGGCCTGCGCGTCCGGAGCCTGTGCTCCGCAACGGGAGAGGCCACAACAGTGAGAGGCCCGCATACCGCAAAAAGAAAAAAAAAAAAAAAAAAAAAAAAAGACCACAAATAACAAATGTTGGTGAAGATATGGAGAAAAGGGAACTCTCATACACTGTTGGTGGGAATGTAAATTGGTGCAACCACTGTGGAAAACAGTATGGAGGTTTCTCATAATAAATAAAAATAGAACTACCATATGACCCAGCAATTCCACTCCTAGGTATATATATCCCCCAAAACCCAAAAACACTAATTCAAAAAGATACATGCACCCCAGTGTTCAGAGCAGCATTATTTAAAATTGCCAAGATACAGAAGCAACCTAGATGTCTATCAACAGATGAATGGACAAAGAAAATGTGGTATATATATACAATGGAATACTACTCAGCCATAAAGAGAAATTTTGCTGTTTGCAGCAACATGGATGGACTTGGAGGGCATTATGCTAAGTGAAATAAGTCAGACAGAGAAAGACAAGTACTGTATGATATCACATATGTGGAATCTAAAAAATACAACAAACTAGTGAATATGACAAAAAAGAAGCAGACTCACAGATACAGAAAACAAACTAGTGGTTACCAGTGGGGAGAGGGAAGGGGGAGAGTCAATATAACGTAGGAGATTAAGAGGTACAAACTATTATGTGTAAAATAAGCTACAAGGATATATTGTACAGCACAGGGAATATAGCCAATATTTTACAATAACTATAAATGGAGTATAATATTGTGAATTACTATATTGTACACCTGTAACATATAATATTATATATCAATTATACTTAAATTAAAAAATGATGAAGGGGCTTCCCTGGTGGCACAGTGGTTGAGAGTCCACCTGCCGATGCAGGGGACATGGGTTCGTGCCCCGGTCCGGGAGGATCCCACATGCCATGGAGAGGCTGGGTCCATGAGCCATGGCTGCTGGGCCTGCGCATCCGGAGCCTCTGCTCCACAACGGGAGAGGCCACAACAGTGAGAGGCCCGCATATAGCAAAAAAAAAAAAAAAAAAAAAAAAAAGATGAAATAAAATTCTAAAATACATTTAACTGTAATAAAATAAAATAAGATAATAAAATGGTTGGGAATGTCTTATTTGAATTCTGCTAGTACCTACTATAGATTTAAAAAAATTTTTATTTATGTTTTATTTTTTAAAATTTTTTGGCTGCATTGGGTCTTCGTTGTTGTGCACAGGCTTTCTCTAGTTGTGGCAAGCAGGGGCTATTCTTCATTGTGGTGTGCAGACTTCTCACTGCAGTGGCTTCTCTTGTTGCAGAGCACAGGATCTAGGTGTACAGGCTTCAGTAGTTGTGACGTGTGGGCTCAGTAATTGTGGCTTGCAGGCTCTAGAGCACAGAC
Source organism: Mesoplodon densirostris (assembly GCF_025265405.1). Lineage (NCBI taxonomy): Eukaryota > Metazoa > Chordata > Mammalia > Artiodactyla > Ziphiidae > Mesoplodon > Mesoplodon densirostris. The sequence goes on from NC_082664.1 coordinate 43,801,177, forward strand.
TCAGTAGTTGTGGCACACGGGCTTAGATGCTCCACAGCATGTGGGATCTTCCCGGGCCAGGGATCGAAGCTGTGTCTCCTGTATTGGCAGGCAGATTCTTAACCACTGCACCACCAGCGAAGTCCTCTAGTATAGCTTTTATAAGCTTTTCTTGAATGGGCAAGATTGCTGAGCTTTACTTCAGAGGGGAAATAGAATGAGTTGAATTTGACCCTGTTGTGATGTAGTTTTGTCATTGATTATTGACCTTGATCTGTTTCCAAGGACCACACCATTGAGGCTTCGAGCATTTGCCCATCTCTGTTACAACATGGATTTGTAGGAGAAGGGAGCAAGGTTGGTGAAGAGGTCCCTTAAAGGCATGGGTAGATTTCCCTGATAGGCACAGCAGCATCCCCACTTGACCACAACCTCTGCCTTTGTGTCCTTGGGTTAACAAAAGAAACAAAAAGGCTGAGAAAATCTGGCTCCTAGTGAGGGCTAGGTGCTCTTCCCACTCCACTTCTTCTCTACCACTGAGTCAAGTTCAGGAATATTCCTGGGCCAAGCACTAGGTGTGTGGTCAGTGTTTTTACCTCTCAGGAGTTTCTCTCTCTTTGGACTCCATTATGGACTGAATTGTGTCCCCTCAAAATCCATGTGTTGAAGCCCTAACCCCCAGTACCTCAGATACTTTAAAGTATCTGAATTCTTTAAAGATGGGGCCTTTTCTAGGTAATTAAGTTAAAGTGAGGCTGATAGTGTGGGCCCTAATCCAATAACACTGGTTCCTTATAAGAAGAGGAGATTTGGACACTCAGTGAGACCCCAGGGGCCCACACGCCCAGCAGAATAACCATGTGAAAAGGCAGCAAGAGGGCAGCCATCTGCAAACCAAGGAGAGAGGCCTCAGGAGAAACCAAACCTGCTGACACCTTGATCTTGGACTCCCAACATCCAGCACTGTAAGAAAATGAATTTCTGTTGTTTAAGTCACCAAGTCTGTGGTATATTGTTATGGCAGCCTGAGCAAACTAATGCAGAGTCTTTTCTTCCACAAGTTGAAAGATTTTGTATCAACCTGAAGGCTACCTTGCTTCAAGGAGTCTTAACTCTCTACTCATATTTGGGCAAACACTCTTCTTTTGGGGGACTTGTTATTCCCTAATAGACATTCGTCTATACTTGCCTTTCTCTTTCATCAGAGTTATACATGGATATGGGTGCAAGGGAGAGGAGAAGAAAGAAGTCATTTAAGTTTGACTAAAGTTCTTTTTATGGTCCAACCTGAGTCACCATAGGACCATATCCGTTTAGTCCAAATACCTCAAAGTATATAAAGCACACACATTCCTGCTCTTTCACCATCTGCATAAATCCTATCAGAGCCATCATGGAGTGGTGGTTTTAGCAAAAATGGATAAGATTCTGCAGGCCTGCTTATTTTATCCAAAATTTTAATTGTGTATCTTGCCCTAAGCTCAACTCAGTTTATATAGCAGTTTTTCATTCTATAGACATGAGAAATATTACTGTATCTGAAAGTCTTAAACAGTCTACTGTACAGAGTAGTGGGATGGATAGAACCATGTGATTTGGATTTAGATTCTAATGTTAGAAATCCCAGCTACGTCACAGTCCCTTTCTATTGAGTTTTAGTTAGTAATAGCTTCTCTACCTTCTTTGTGGGTTTGTCATGAGGACCAAATGATAATGTTGTAAAACTAAACTATATATTATAAATCCCCAAACTAATATTTATTCATATATATGACTTTTAAAAGAAACTATTCAGATACACTCTTCACTAAAATAAAGACAAAGTCCTATAGTTTTCTGCTGAGAGCTTATCACTTGACCCCAAGTGTTTCAAGATTTTTAGACTTAGTTTCTTGATCTCATTGCCTCCCTACTTTTCCATTTATGAAAGAAGATTACAGTAAATCAGCTTTTACATGTTTGACTTTTACAATGAATAAAGTAGTGTTCTGTAGGCCAGGGAGTTATTATAATTGGGGATGGGGCAGTAAACAAAATGTATATGACAAAAATCTCCAGTCTCTTGCTGGGAAATAAAACTCCTTTATACAATAATATATAAGTAGAATTAAAAGACCACAGACTGGGCTTCCCTGGTGGTGCAGTGGTTGAGAGTCCGCCTGCCGATGCAGGGGACACGGGTTTGTGCCCCGGTCTGGGAAGATCCCACATGCCGTGGAGTGGCTGGGCCTGTGAGCCATGGCCGCTGAGCCTGCGCGTCCAGAGCCTGTGCTCCAGAACGGGAGAGGCCACAATAGTGAGAGGCCCGCATAACGCAAAAAAAAAAAAAACCACCACAAACTGTTAAAAGCTATAGACAATAAATATTCACATGCATCCCTAATAACATTAAAGATTTGCTAGATGTTTAAAAGGGATAAAATGATTAGAAGTTATATGTAATATATACAGTCTTTTTCTTTTCAAAATGTTTCATTATCAACAAATCCATTTTTTTAAAATTTATTTTTGGCTGCGTTGGGCCCTCGCTGTTGCGCGCGTGCCTTCTCCAGTTGCGGAGAGTGTGGGCCACTCTTCGTTGCGGTGCGCATGCCTACCACCGTGGCTTCCCTTGTTGCAGAGCATGGGCTCCAGGCTCACGGGCCCCAGTAGCCATGGCACGCAGGCCCAGCAGTCGTGGCACACGGGCTCAGTAGCTCCGCGGCACACAGGATCCCCCCGGACTAGGGCTCGAACCCACGTCCCCTGCACTGGCAGGCAGACCCTCAACCACTGCGCCACCAGGGAAGCCTCAACAAATCCATTTTAACCACTATTAAAGTTCTGCTTAAAAGTTTGTAAATTGTTTATTTAAATTATTAATATAAATATAAATTAATATGATATATATGAGAATGTATCACAATAATTTAAACATAAGTAAATTGTGAAAAATATAATGGAATACAACTGTCATTAGATTTAATTAGGCAACTCTTCACAATACTATCACAGAGAAGTGTCCATGATAATTTGGAAGCTAAAGAGATAATATGATCTAATTTTTATTTTAAAAAATCCTGTGTAGGGAGTGAAGTCAGCATTATGGTAGCATAAGACATCCCTCAATTTTTTCACTCCCAACAACAAAATGTTGGCATCCATCTTGGACACAAGTGCTTTTGAGGAAGCTGTAGGAACTGGCACCATATGCCAAGGGACCTGAGAGGAGTCTCCCCCAACCCTGTGTCCGGTGATAGACAGACAGACCTTGGTCCCAGCTGTTGACCCTGCAGTGGCCTATGAAACATCACTGGCCTCTCTTGGCTGTGGTCCAGGAGTCTTTAAAGAACATTGACTCAGACAATCACTCACAGACAGAGAGCCTTTGTGGAAGTCTAGGTTTCCAGAGGAGAAGTTTCAGCACTCCATTGAAAGAAAAAAACAAAACAAAACAAAAAAAACCAAACAAGTTTGGAGACATTGGAGAGGGAAAGAGGAGTTTTGACTTTGGCTTCATCAGCCCTTCCCCAGGGTGGCACAACTTCACAACCTGAGGCCAAGAAAGATCTTCCTCGGCCTGTGATTTATCCCACGGGGGAAAGGGAGCCCGTGTGAATGAGCGCTCAGGATCCCCAGTTGTGTGGGATGCTCTAAAGGGGCTCATTTCTCTCTCTCCTCATTCAGAGTACTGAATTGGGAGCTACATGACTGAGGGATGTGGGTAGAGGCAGGAAGAGTGGCGGATAGAATTCTTAAAGAACATTAAAGGGACGTAGATCCTATCTATGCCACAGATGCCATCAAGAAGACCACCGATGAGCCACTGGGAACACCTCACCGTTAGGTCACCCCAACTGGTCCACTGTCACTTCCAGCACTACGTGTGACTCACCCACACACCCGCTTCCCTGTGGCCAGCTCTCCTGCTGCACTGCTGACAGCAGCTGATAGGCTGGCTACTGATCAAGTGTAGAAAGTTGTCCAAATCTGCGGGGCCAGAGAGAGACCACAAACTCACACTTTGGTGCCACCTTTGGGAAAACAAAAGAGACCCGTCACACTCAGCCTGCTGCGTTGAAAATCAAGAGAAGGCATAGAGTACAAGCTTAAGAGTTCTGTCACAAGAGCAGACAAGAAGCATGGAACAGGTCTGAGATAGCCTTAGAATCTCTAGAAGGGCTGACAGACTAACTCTATCATGAAGACAGTAAAGATTAGAGGGAGGTGACTGCTACTTCAAATGTGAAGACAGAATGCAAAGTATCAAAGAACATGAAAAATTAAGGTAACATGACACTACTAAAGGATCACAATAATTTCCTGCTAACCAAAGACAAAGAGAACTATATTTCACCAGATTAAAAAAAAAAAAAAGACAAGAGAAAACAAATGCTGGCAAGGATGTGGAGGAAAAGATCACTTGTGCACTGTTGGTGGGAATGTAAACTGGTCCAGCCACTATGGAAAACAGTATGGAGGTTCCTCAAAAAACTAAATATACTGTTCTCCATAGTGGCTGTACCAATTCACATTCCCACCAGCAGTGCAAGAGTGTTCCCTTTTCTCCACACCCTCTCCAGCATTTATTGTTTCTAGATTTCTTGATGAGAACAGTATGGAGGTTCCTTAAAAAACTAAAAATAGAACTACCATATGACCCAGCAATCCCACTACTAGGCATATACCCTGAGAAAACCATAATTCAAAAAGAGGCATGTACCAAAATGTTCATTGCAGCTCTATTCACAATAGCCCGGAGCTGGAAACAACCTAAGTGTCCATCATCGGATGAATGGGTAAAGAAGATGTGGCACATATATACAATGGAATATTACTCAGCCATAAAAAGAAACGAAACTGAGCTATTTGTAATGAGGTGGATAGACCTAGAGTCTGTCATACAGAGTGAAGTAAGTCAGAAAGAGAAAGACAAATACCGTATGCTAACACATATATACGGAATTAAAAAAAAATGTCATGAAGAACCTAGGGGTAAAACGGGAATAAAGACACAGACCTACTTGAGAATGGACTTGAGGGTATGGGGAGGGGGAAGGGTAAGCTGTGACAAAGCGAAAGAGAGGCATGGACATATATACACTACCAAACGTAAGGTAGATAGATAGTGGGAAGCAGCCGCAGAGCACAGGGAGATCAGCTCGGTGCTTTGTGACCGCCTGGAGGGGTGGGATGGGGAGGGTGGGAGGGAGGGAGATGCATGAGGGAAGGGATGTGGGAACAGATGTATATGTATGACTGATTCACTTTGTTATAAAGCAGAAACTAATAAAAATAAATAAATAAATAAATAAATAAATAAATAAATAAACTAAATATAGAACTACCACATGAGCCAGCAATCCCACTTTTGGGTATATAGCCAAAGGAAATTAAAACAGAATCTTGAAGTCATATCTGTACTCCCATGTTCATTGCAGCATTATTCACAGTAGCCAAGGCATGAAACAACCTAAGTGTCTATTGACAGGTAAATGGATAAAGATGTGATATACGTATACAATGGGATATTTTTCTGCTATGAGAAAGAAGGAAATCCTGCCATTTGCAACAGTATGGATGGACCTTGAGGGTATTATGCTAAGTGAAATAAGTCGGACAGATAAGACAAATACTGTATGATAAAACTTATATGTGGAATCTAAAAAAGCTAGACTCATAGACACAGAGAGTAGAATAGTGGTTACCAGGGACTGGGGGTGGGGGAAATGGGGAGATGTTATTCAAAGGGTATAAACTTCTAGTTATAAAATGAGTAAGTTCTGGGAATTGAATGTACAGCATGGTTATTGTGACTAATAATACTGTATTATATACTTGAAATTGCTAAGAGAGTAAATCTTAAATGATCTCACCACAAAAAAGGAGATGGTAACTATTGACATGGTGGAGGTGTCGGCTAATGCTGTGGTGGTAATCACTTTGCAATTTTGCATGGTGGTATCAAATCAACATGGTGTACACCTTCAAAATCCACAATATTGCATGCCAATTATATCTCAATAAAGCTGGGAAAGAATCCTGTATACATATATGTTTGTATGTATATAGAGAAAATTTTGGAAGGATATATAATGAACTTTTTTGGCTTAGCAATTTATTATAAGGTATTAATATAAGCCAGAATCACATGAATATGTCCCATTCCTTCCTTTTCCCAAAAGTAACCACTACCCTGCTTTACATAAAGATCATTTTCTTGAATTTCTTTATGGCACTCTTTTCTGAATTTATTTTATTGAAGTATAGTTGATTTACAATGTTGTGTTAATTCTGCTGTACAGCAAAGTGATTCAGTTATACATATACATATATATACAATCTTTTTTTATATTCTTTTCCATTATGGTTTATCACAGGATATTGAGTATAGTTTCCTGTGCTATACAGTAGGACCTTGTTGTTTATCCATTCTGTGTATAATAGTTTGCATCTGCTAATCCCGAACTCCCAATCCATCCCTCCCCCACTCCCCTCCTCCTTGGCAACCACAAGTTTGTTCTCTATGTCTGTGAGTCTGTTTCACAGATAGGTTCATTTGTGTCATATTTTATATTCCACATGTAAGTGATATCGTATGGTATTTGTCTTTCTCTTTCTAATTTACTTCACTTAGTAGGTAATCTCTAGGTCCATCCATGTTGCTTCAAATGGCATTACTTCATTCTTTTTATGGCTGAGTAGTATTCCATTGTATATATACCACATTTCCTTTATCCATTCATCTGTCGATGGACATTTAGGTTGTTTCCATGTCTTAGCTATTGTGAATAGTGCTGCTGTAAACATAGGGGTGCATGTATCTTTTTGAATTTTAGTTTTGTCTGGATATATGCCCAGGAGTGGGATTGTTGGATCATATGGCAACTCTATTTTTAGTTTTTTGAGGAACCTCCATACTGTTTTTCATAGTGGCTGCACCACTTTACATTTCCACCAACAGTGTAGGAGGGTTCCTTTTTATTCACACTTTCTCCAGCATTTGTTATTTGTAGATTTTTTTAATGATGGACACTCTGACTGGTGTGAGATGGTACCTCATTGTAGTTTTGATTTGCATTTGTCTAATAATTAGCGATGTTGAGCATTTTACATACTCCTGTTGGCCATCTGTCTGCCTTCTTTGGAGAAATGTCTATTTAGGTCTTCTGTCCATTTTTTGATTGGGTTGTTTTTTTTTTCCTCTTTGTTTTTGTTATTGAGTTGTATGAGCTGTTTGTATGTTTTGGAAATTAAGCCCTTTTTGGTCACATCATTTGCAAATCTCCCAATCTGTAGGCTGTCTTTTTGCTTTGTTTATGGTTTTCTTTGCTGTACAAAAGCTTGAAAGTTGATTAGGTCTCATTTGTTTATTTTTGCTTTTATTTCTATTGCCTTGGGAGACTGACCTAAGAAAGCATTGGTATGACTTATGCCTGAGAATGTTTTGCTTATGTTCTCTTCTAGGAGTTTTGTGGTGTCAGATCTTATATTTAAGTCTTTAAGCCATTTTGAGTTTATTTTTGTGTATGGTGTGAGGGTATGTTCTAGCTTCATTGATTTATATGTGGCTGTCCAACTTTCCCAGAACCACTTGCTGAGGAGATTGTCTTTTTTCCATTGTATATTCTTGTCTCCTTTGTTGAAGATTAATTGATCATAGGTGTATGTGTTTATTTCTGGGCTCTCTATTCTGTTCCACTGAGCCATATGTCTGTTCCATGCTGTTTTGATTACTGTAGCTTTGTAGTATTGTCCAAAGTCTGGGAGGGTTATGCCTCCTGCTTTGCTCTTTTTCTCAGAATTGCTTTGGCAATTCTGGGTCTTTTATGGTTCCATATAAATTTTAGGATTATTTGTTCTAGTTCTGTGAAAAAATGTCATGGGTAATTTGATAGGGACCACATTAAATCTGTAGATTGCTCTGGGTAGTATTGCCATTTTAACAATATTAATTCTTCCAATCCAAGAGCATGGGATATTTTTCCACTTTTTTGAATCATCTTCAGTTTCATGTATTACTGTTTTATAGTTCTCAGCATATAAGTCTGTCAACTCCTTGGTCAGGTTTATTCCTAGTATTTTATTTTATTTTACTTTTTGATGTGATTTTAAAAGAGATTATTTTTTGGTGGGGGTTACATTTCCTTTCTGATATTTCATTGTTAGTGTAAAGAAATGCAACAGATGTATGTTAATCCTGTGTCGTATGGCAGTGGTTCTTATACTGTGGTCTGCAACTCCCAGACCCCCAAGACCTTTCTGGTCATCTACAAGGTCAAATCTATTCTCATAATAATACTAAGACATAATTTGCCTTTTTTACTGCGTTGACATTTGCATTGACAAATGCAAAAGATATAGTGGGCACAACTGCTGGCACATTTACAAGAATCAAGGCAGTAGCAGCTGACTGTACTACAGATATTACATTCTTGAACACCATGCACTCAGTTAAAAAGAAAAAGGCAACTTCACTTAAGAATGTCTTAAGGGCTTCCCTGGTGGTGCAGTGGTTGAGAGTCCGCCTGCCGATGCAGGGGACATGGGTTCGTGCCCTGGTCCAGGAGGATCCCACATGCTGCAGAGCGGCTGGACTCATGAGCCATGGCCACTGAGCCTGCACGTCCAGAGCCTGTGCTCCGCAACGGGAGAGGCCACAACAGTGAGAGGCCCGTGTACCACAAAAAAAAAAAAAAAGTCTTAAGTAGTTTAAAAAATAACTACATTAAATCTTGAGCCTTGAGTACATGAATTTTTAGTATTCTACAAAATTAATTAATTAATTTAACTTTTCTATATATTAATTTAATGTTCTGAAAAAAATGGGAAAGTATGCTTAAAGCATTTCTGCTGATTACTGAGGAATTGTGGTTTTCTTAAAGAAGAGTAAATAAACAAAAGCCCTTTGGGGTTCTCAACAATTTTTAAGAGTGGAAAGAGGTCCCAAGGCCAAAAAGTTTGAGAACCACTGCCTTATGATTTTACTACCATATATGGATCCCCGGACACTTTAGTCCTTTCCATTTATTTTAACTTGTTATGCTTTTTAAGCTTCTGTTCTCCACTTTAAAAAGAGGTACAACTGACACAAATAAACCAGACAACTTCATAAGTTTTTACAACTGTGAAACCATTATCAAAAGATAGTGAATTTATCCATCAACATTAAAAGTTTCCTCATGCCCCTGATGACCCCTCTTACCCAGCCCTCCACACGTTATTCTCATCTCAGACCTCAGGCGCTAACAGGTCTGCTTTCTGTCACTATCCATTAATTGCATTTCCTTAAATTTTTTATAAATGCAATCAGGCAGTATATGTTCTTTTTCTTGGGCTTCTTTCAGTCAGAATAATTATTTTGAGCTTCACCCATGTTGTGAAGTATATCAACAGTTCATTCCTATTATTGATAAGCAATATTTCAATACTATATAAATATATCACAGCTATTTATTCATTCACCTGTTGATAGACATTTGGTTTGTTCCCAGTTTTGAGCTATTCCAAATAAAGCTGCAATAAACATTCATGTACTAGTCTTTGTAAGAACATATGCTTTCATTTCTTTTGAGTAAATACCTAACAGTGAAATAACTGAATCATAAATTTGATGTATGTTTAGTTTTTTAAGAAATTGCCAAAAATTGTTTCTCAAGGTGACTGCACCATTTTAAATTCTCATTGGCAGTGAATGAGAGTTCCAGCTCCTCCATATTCTCACCAACAGTTGGTGTGCTCAGTCTTTTTATTTTGAGCCATTATGTTAGGTTTATTAGTTTCTCATTATGGTATTACCTTGCATCCTCCTAATAACTAATACCTAGTAAATTTTAATCTTCTTGTTTGCTTTGTTTATATCTTTATTGGTAAAGGGTGTGCTTAAACTTTTGCCCATTAAAAATATTGGGTTATTTTTGAGTTTTAAGAGTTCTTCAGTATTCTGGATGCAAGTCCTTTTAGAGGGTATATAATTAGCACATATTTTCTCGCAATCTGTAGCTCATCTTTACACTCTTTTAACAGTTTCTTTTCAAGAGCAGAACTTTAGATTTTTCTTGGTGAAGTATTAATTAGGCTGTAGGTCAGTGTTTCTCAAACTTCAGCATACATCATAATCTCTTGCAGGGCTTGTTAAAATAGATTGATGGGTCCCATCCCCAGAGTTCCTGATTCAGTACTCAGGGATTCGGGCTGAGAACTTGTATTCCTAACAATTCCCAGGTGACAGTGATGCTGCTATTCCTGGAACCATACTTTGAGAACTACTGGCCTAGATCAGTTTCTCAACCTTCATACTAACATTCTGGACCCAGTAATTCTTTGTTATAAGTGCCTGTCTTATGCATTGTAGGATGTTTAGGAGCATCCCTGGCCTCTACCCACTAGATGCCCGTAACGCTTTCCTCCTGAGATGTGTACAACCTAATACACTTCTAGACATTGCCAAGTGTCCCCTTCAAAGGCAAAATCACTCCAGTTGAGAAACACTGGTCTAGATCCATGGTTCTCAAAGTTTTTGCATATTGGAATCACTTAGGGAGTTTTAAAAACCATTGAGAGGGACTTCCCTCGTGGTCCAGTGGTAAAGAATCCACCTTACAATGCAGGGGACGCGGGTTTGATCCCTGGTCAGGGAACTAAGATCCCACATGCCGTGGGGCAACTAAGCTTATGTGCCACAACTACTGAGCTCTTGTGCGCCTCATCTAGAGCCCAAGTGCCACAAACTACAGAGCCCACAAGCTCTGAAACCCATGTGCCACAACTACAGAGCCCACGTGCCCTGGAGCCTGTGCGCCACAACTAGAGAAGAGAAAAAGCCCACACGCAACAACTACAGAGAAGCCCGTGCACCACAACGAAGAGCCCCCGTGCCTCAATGAAAGATCCCGCATGCCTCAAGGAAGATCCCAAGTGCCGCAACTAAGATCCGATGCAGCCGAAAATAAATAAATAAATAATAAATAAGTCTAAAAACAAAACAAAACAAAACAAAACATTGAGAGTTCCATCTTCAAAGATTTGGATCAAATTGATCTAGAGTGGGGTCTAGGCACCAGGATTTTGAAAAGCTTCTCCAAGTCGTTCTAATGTGCACCTGAGGTTGATAATCACCAGACTAAACTCTAATTAGAACAGAAGATCAGATCTTACCATAACAATAGACCTCCAAAAAGGACACAAAGAAATAACAAAGAATGTGGTGCCAATTGTGACAGGCTCTGCCCCAGAGCAAGGACTTTGGTTACATCAACCACTAATGGCATTCTCTCTCGCCTGGCCCACCTGCTCTCATGGGCTTCCTGAAGGAACCCCTTCTTTATATTCCTTTATAGAAAAGAAAAATAGCTTCTTGGAGAATGTCTACAATTCAATTTAGGAATAATTTTGCGATCATTTAAATAAAGAACTGTCTTTTTAATTTTTAAAAAAAGGTAAAACCTGTGTTAATTACTCAAACGACCACACATGATTCAACATGATATTTGGACAAAGCCTTGGTCCAAATGCCTCTGGGGGTAGTGGCAGCACTGCTACTAATTCTCTGGGTAATCTTGGGCAAGTCACATACCCTTTAAGAAATATCTTCCTGTTCTGTAAAATAAGGTTTTGGTCAACTTACATAACAGAACACAGACCTATGAGAATTGTTTAAACACAATTCACCACTGCTCATCTTTTTGTTTGTTTGTTTTAACATCTTTACTGGAGTATAATTGCTTTACAATGGTGTGTTACTTCTGCTGTATAACAAAGTGAATCAGCTATACATACACATATATCCCCATATCTCCTCCCTCTTGCTTCTCCCTCCCATCCTCCTATCGCACCCCTCTAGGTGGTCACAAAGCACGGAGCTGATACCCCTGTGCTAGGCAGCTGCTTCCCACTAGCTATCTATTTTACATTTGGTAGTGTATATAAGTCCATGCCATTCCTTCACTTCGTCCCAGCTTACCCTTCCCCCTCCCCATGTCAAGGCCATTCTCTACATTGGCATCTTTATTACTCTCTTGCCCCTAGGTTCTTCAGAACCTTTTTTTTTTTTTTTTAGATTCCATATATATGTGTTAGCATACAGTATTTGTTTTTCTTTTTCTGACTTACTTCACTCTGTATGACAGTCTCTAGGTCCATCCACCTCACTACAAATAACTCAATTTCGTTTCCTTTTATGGCTGAGTAATATTCCATTGTATATATGTGCCACATCTTCTTTATCTATTCATCTGTTGATGGACAATTAGGTTGCTTCCATGTCCTGGCTATTGTAAATAGAGCTGCAATGAACACTGTGCTACATGACTCTTTTTGAATCATGGTTTTCTCAGAGTATATGCCCAGTAGTGGGATTGCTGGGTCAAATGGTATTTCCATTTTTAGTTTTCTGGGGAACCTCCATACTGTTCTCCATAGTGGTTGTATCAATTTACATTTACAATTTACATTCCAACCAACAGTGCAAGAGGGTTCACTTTTCTCCACACCCTCTCCAGCAGTTATTGTTTGTAGATTTTTTGTTTGTAGATTTTTTGTTTGTACATTTTTTGATGATGGCCATTATGACTGGTGTGAGGTGATACCTCATTGTAGTTTTGATTTTCATTTCTCTAATGATTAGTGATGTTGAGATCCTTTCATGTGTTTGTTGACAATCTGTATATCTTCTTGTGAGAAATGTCTATTTAGGCCTTCTGCCCATTTTTGGATTGGGTTGTTTGATTTTTGATAATGAGCTGCATGAGCTGCTTGTATATTTTGGTGAGTAATCCTTTGTCAGTTGTTTTGTTTGCAAATATTTTCTCCCATTCTGAGGGTTGTCTTTTCGTCTTGTTTATTTTGCTGTGCAGAAGATTTTAAGTTTCATTAGGTCCCATTTGTTTATTTCTGCTTTTATTTCCATTTCTCTAGGAGGTGGGTCAAAAAGGATCTTGCTCTGATTTATGTCAGAGGGTTCTGCCTGTTTTCCTCTAAGAGTTTTTTTTTTTTTTTTGCGGTACGTGGGCCTCTCACTTTTGTGGCCTCTGCCGTTGAGGAGAACAGGCTCCAGACGTGCAGGCTCAGCGGCCGTGGCTCATGGGTCCAGCCTCTCTGCGGCATGTGGGATCCTCCCGGACTGGGGCACGAACCTGTGTCCCCTGCATCAGCAGGCAGACTCGCAACCACTGCACCACCAGGGAAGCCCTCCTCTAAGAGTTTTATAGTGTCAGGCCTTATATTTAGGCCTTTAATCCATTTTGAGTTTATTTTTGTGTATGGTGGTAGGGAGTGTTCTAATTTCATTCTTTTACATGTAGCTGTCCAGTTTTCCCAGCACCACTTATTGAACAGGCTATCTTTCCTCCATTGTTTATTCATGCCTCCTTTATCAAAGATAAGTGACCATATGTGCGTGGGTTTATCTCTGGGCTTTCTATCCTGTTCCATTGATCTATATTTCTGTTTTTGTGCCAGTACCAAACTGTCTTGATTACTGTAACTTTGTAGAATAGTCTGAAGCCAGGGAGCCTGATTCCTCCAGCTCCGTTTTTTTTCCCCAAGATTGCTTTGGCTATTAAGGGTCTTTTGTGTTTCCATAAAAATTGTGAAATTTTTTATTCTAGATCTGTGAAAAATGCCATTGGTACTTTGCTAGGGATTGCACTGAATCTGTAGATTGCTTTGGGTAGGATAGTCATTTTCACAATGTTGATTCTTCCAATCCAAGAACATGGTATATCTCTCCATCTGTTTTTATCATTTTAATTTCTTTCATCGAGGTCTTATACTCTTCTGCATAGAGGTCTTTTGTCCCCTTAGGTAGGTTTATTCCTAGATATTTTATTCTTTTTGTTGCAATGGTAAATGGGAGTGTTTCCTTACTTTCACTTTCAGATTTTTCATCATTAGTGTATAGGAATGCAAGAGATTTCTGTACATTAATTTTGTATCCTGCTACTTTCCCAAATTCATTGATTAGCTCTAGTAGTTTTCTGGTAGATCTTTAGGATTCTCTATGTATAGTATCATGTCATCTGCACACAATGACAGTTTTACTTTTTCTTTTCCAATTTGGATTCCTTTTATTTCTTTTTCTTCTCTGATTGCTGTGGCTAAAACTTCCAAAACTATGTTGAATAACAGTGGTGAGAGTGGGCAACCTTAACTTGTTCCTGATCTTATAGGAAATGGTTTCAGTTTTGCACCACTGGGAATGATGTTGGCTGTGGGTTTGTCATATATGGCCTTTATTATGCTGAGGTAGGTTCCCTCTATGCCTACTTTATGGAGAGTTTTTATGATAAATCGGTGTTGAATTCTGTTGAAAGCTTTTTCTGCATCTATTGAGATGATCATATGGTTTTTCTCCTTCAGTTTGTTAAAAGGGTTTATCACATTCACTGATTTGCATATATTGAAGAATCCTTGCATTCCTGGGATAAACCCTACTTGATCATGGTGTATGATCCTTTTAATGTGCTGTTGGATTCTGTTTGCTAGTATTTTGTTGAGGATTTTTTTAATCTATGTTCACCAGTGATATTGGCCTATAGTTTTCTTTCTTTGTGACATCTTTGTCTGGTTTTGGTATCAGGGTGATGGTGGCCTCATAGAATGAGTTTGGGAGCGTTCCTCCCTCTGCTATATTTTGGAAGAGTTTGAGAAGGATAGGTGTTAGCTCTTCTTTAAATGTTTGATAGCATTCGCCTGTGAAGCCATCTGGTCCTGGGCTTTTGTTTGTTGGAAGATTTTTAATCACAGTTTCAATTTCAGTGCTTGTCATTAGTCTCTTTATATTTTCCATTTCTTCCTGGTTCAGTCTCAGAAGGTAGTGCTTTTCTAAGTATTTGTCCATTTCTTCCAGGTTGTCTGTTTTATTGGCATATAGTTGCTTGTTGTGATTTCTCATATCTTTTGCATTTCTGCAGTGTCAGTTGTTACTTCTCTTTTTTCATTTCTAATTCTATTGATTTGAGTCTTCTCCCTTTTTTTATTGATGAGTCTGGCTAATGGTTTATCAATTTTGTTTATCTTCTCAAAGAATCAGCTTTTAGTTTTATTGATTTTTGCTATTGTTTCCTTCATTTATTTTTCACTTATTTCTGATCTGATTTTTTATGATTTCTTTCCTTCTGCTAACTTTGGGATGTTTTTGTTCTTCTTTCTCTAATTGCTTTAGGTGTAAGTTTAGGTTGTTTATTTGAGATGTTTCTTCTTTCTTGAGATAGGATTGTATTGCTAAAACCTTCTGTCTTAGAACTGCTTTTGCTGCATCCCATAGGTTTTGGGTCATTGTGTTTTCATTGTCATTTGTTTCTAGGTTTTTTTTATTTCCTCTTTGATTTCTTCAGTGATCTCTTGGTTATTTAGTAATGTATTGTTTAGTCTCCATGTGTTTATATTTTGTACTGATTTTTTCCTGTATTTGATATCTAGTCTCATAGCATTGTGGTTGGAAAAGATACTTGATACCATTTCAATATTCTTAAATTTACCAAGGCTTGATTTGTGACCCAAGATATGATCTATCCTTCTCAAGTACCATGAACACTTGAGAAGAAAGTGTATTTTGCTGTTTTTGGATGGAATGTCCTATAAATATCAATTAAGTCCATCTCGTTTAATGTATCATTTAAAGCTTGTGTTTCCTTATTTAGTTTCATTTTGGATGATCTGTCCATTGGTGAAAGTGGGGTGTTAAAGTCCCCTACTATGAATGTGTTACTGTCGATTTCCCCTTTTATGGCTGTTAGCATTTGCCTTATGTATTGAGGTGCTCCTATGTTGGGTGCCTACGTATTTACAGTTGTTATATATCCTTCTTGGATTGATCCATTGATAATTATGTAGGGTCCTTCTTTGTCTCTTCTAATAATCTTTATTTTAAAGTCTATTTTGTCTGATATGAGAATTGCTCCTCCAGCTTTCTTTTGATTTCCATTTTCATGGAATATCATTTTCCATCCCCTCATTTTCAGTCTGTATGTGTCCCTAGGTCTGAAGTGGGTCTCTTGTAGACAGCATATATATGGATCTTGTTTTTGTATCCATTCAGCCAGTCTATGTCTTTTGGTTGGAGCATTTAATCCATTTACATTTAAGGTAGTTATTGATATGTATGTTCCTATTACCATTTTCTTAATTGTTTTGAGTTTGTTATTGTATGCCTTTTCCTTCTCGTGTTTCCTGCCTAGAGAAGTTCCTTTAGCATTTGTTGTAAAGCTGGTTTGATGGTAAATTCTCTTCATTTTTGTTTCTCTGTAAAGGTTTCAATTTCTCTGTCGAATCTGAATGTGATCCTTGCTGAGTAATCTTTGCCGTAGGTTTTTCCCTTTCATCACTTTAAATATGTCCTGCCACTCCCTTCTTGCTTGCAGTGTTTCTGCTGAAAGATCTGCTGTTAACCTTATGGGGATTCCATTTTATGTTAATTTTTGCTTTTCCCTTCCTGCTTTTAATATGTTTTCTTTGTATTTAATTTTTCATAGGTTTCTTAATATATGTCTTGGCCTGTTTCTCTTTGGATTTATCCTGTATGGGAGTCTCTGCACTTCCTGGACTTGATTGACTACTTCCTTACCGATATTAGGCAAGTTTTCAACTATAATCTCTACAAATATTTTCTCAGTCCCTTTTTTTTTCTCTTTTTCTTCTGGGACCACTATAATTCGAATATTAGTGTGCTTAGTATTGTCCCAGAGGTCTCTGAGACTGACTGTCCTCAAATCTTTTCATTCTTTTTTCTTTATTCTGCGCTGTAGTAGTTATTTCCACTATTTTATCTTCCAGGTCACTTATCCATTCTTCTGCCTCAGTTATCCTGCTATTGATTCCTTCTAGAGTATTTTAAATTTCATTTATTGTGTTGTTCATCATTGTTTGTTTGCTCTTTAGTTCTTCTAGGTCCTTGTAAAATGTTTCTTGTATTTTCTCCATTCAATTTCCAAGATTTTTGATCATCTTTATTATCATTACTCTGAATTATTTTTCAGGTAGACTATTTCCTCTTCATTTGTTTGGCCTGGTGGGTTTTTACCTTGCTCCTTCATCTGCTGTGTATTTCTTTGTCTTCTCATTTTGCTTATTATGTTTGGGGTCTCCTTGTTGCACGCTGCACGTTCATAGTTCCCGCTGTTTTTGGTGTCTGCCCCCAATGGGTAAGGTTGGTTCAGTGGGTTTTGTAGGCTTTCTGATGGAGGGACTGGTGCCTGTGTTCTGGTGCATGAGCCTGGATCTTGCCTTTCTGGTGGGCAGGACCACATTCGGTGGTGTGTTTGGGGTGTCTATGAACTTATTATGATTTTAGGCAGCCTCTCTGCTAATGGGCGGGCTTGTGTTCCTGTCTTGCTAGTTGTTTGGCATAGGGTGCCCAGCACTGTAGCTTGCTTGTCATTGAGTGGAGCTGGGTCTTAGCATTGAGATGAAGACCTCTGGGAGACCTTTTGCCATTTGATATTACATGGGGCTGGGAGGTCTCTGGTTGTCCAATGCCCTGAACTCGGCTTTCCCACCCCAGAGGCTCAGGCCTGACACCCAGCCAGAGCACCAAGACCCTGTGAGCCACACAGCTCAGAAGAAAAGGGAAAAAATAAAAGAAACAAAGAAAGAAAAATAAAATAAAGTTATTAAAATAAAAAAAGTAATTAAAAAGGAAAGAAAGAAGAGAGCAACCAAACCAGAAAAAAAAAATCCACCCATGATACCAAGTGTTAAAAACTATACTAAAAAAAAAAAAAAAAAAAAAAAGGACAGAGAGAACGCTAGGACAAATGGTAAAAGGAAAGTTATACAGAGAAATCACACAAAGAAGCATATACGTACACACTCACAAAAAAGAAGGAAACATACATTTTTTAAAAAGGATGAGAGCAACCAAATCAATAAAGAAATCTACCAATGATAATAAGCTCTAAATAGTAAACTAAGATAAACATAAAACCAGAAACAAATTAGATGCAGAAAGGAAACCCCAGGTCTACAGTTGCTCCCAAAGTCCACAGCCTCAATTTTGGGATGATACATTGTCTATTCAGGTATTCCAGAGATGCAGCATACAACAAGTTGATTGCAGAGATTTAATCTGCTGCTCCTGAGGCGGCTGGGAGAAATTTCCCTTTCTCTTCTTTGTTCACACAGCTCCCGGGGTTCAGCTTCGGATGTGGACCCACCTCTGCGTGTAGGTCACCTGAGGGCGTCTGTTCTTCGCTCAGACAGGACGGGGTTAAAGGAGCAGCTGATTTGGGGGCTCTGGCTCACTCAGGCCGGGAGGAGGGAGGGGTACGGATGTGAGGCGAGCCTGCAGTGGCAGAGGCCAGCGTGACGTTGCACCAGCCTGAGGCACGCTGTGCATTCTCCTGGGGAAGTTGTCCCTGGATCAGGGGACCCTGGCAGTGACAGGCTGCACAGGCTCCCGGGAGGGGACGTGTGGATAGTTACCTATGCTTGCACACAGGCTTCCTGGTGCCTGCAGCAGCAGCCTTAACATTTCATGCCCGTCTCTGGGGTCCGCACTGATAGCCGCAGCTCACGCCCCTCTCTGGAGCTCATTTAGGAAGTACTCTGAATCCCCTCTCCTCGCGCAACCTGAAACAACGGTCTCTTGCCTCTTAGGCAGTTCCAGCCTTTTTCCCGGACTCCCTCCCAGCTAGCTGTGGCACAGTAGCCCCCTTCAGCCTGTGTTCACGCCACCAACCCCAGTCCTCTCCCTTAGCTCTGACCTCCAAAGCCAGAGCCTCAGCTCCCAGCCCCCACCTGCCCCGGCGGGTGAGCAGACAACCCTCTCAGGCTGGTGAGTGCAGGTTGGCACCAATTCTCTGTGTGGGAATCTCTCCACTTTGCCCTCTGCACCCCTGTTGCTGTGCTCTCCTCCGTGGCTCTGAAGCTCCCCCACTGCCCACCCCCCGTTTCCACCAGTGAAGGGGCTTCCTAGTGTGTGGAAACTTTTCCTCCTTCACAGCTCCCTCCCAGAGGTGCATGTCCAGTCCCTATTCTTTTGTCTCTGTTTTTTCTTTTTTTCTTTTGCTCTACCCAGGTACGCTGGGAGTTTCCTGCCTTTTGGGAAGGCTGAGGTCTTCTGTAGGAGTTGTTCCACATGTAGATGTATTTTTGATGTGTTTGTGGGGAGGAAGGTGATCTCCATGTCTCACTCCTCCACCATCTTGAAGATCCCCCCCACTGCTCATTGTCTGAATTAAATGATTAGAGGCAAATACCTAAGAGGAAATAGACGGTCTCTCGAACAATGGATTTTCCCACGTCTGCATTATAACACAGACGATTTGCTTGATCTACTCATACAAATTTCATTCAACATGAATTCAGTAAGTATTTATAAAGTGTTGTATGTCTAGTCAACCTAAGGTTGTGAATCCACATAATTAAAAAAAATCAAAACAGAACGTCTCTACCAAATGTGTGTGTTTGTGTGTGTGTGTGTGTGAGACTGTGTGGAGAGACAGAGAGAGAGAATTTAACTCATTTATTCCCTTATGTTGAAGGTATCCTCCAAATATTTCAAATGGCAGATAAACTAATGTACCAACATATTTAAATAATATAATAGTTAGAGGTATTCCAATTGCAGCAAAGACAACACAGAACATCTGTCCACTAGAAGTTTTAGGAAAAATTGTTCCATAACCTGATAAGAGGAAAAAAAAGAAAATTGCAATGCCCTTCAATACAGCAACTTGGTACAATTTTCACATTTGACATTGGTCTTTGAGGGCAAATTTTCAGTCATTGGTTTTCTAAGAGCCCTAGCACACATAGTACCTACTAAAAAACAAAAATACAATGAGCTAGCTGATCTTATCCTAAAAAAAATGATCAAGAAATGTAAGTTAAAAAGGGTTTTTCACAGTATCACTATTTCAAATTTTGAAAAATTGGAAACAGCTTAGATGTTCAATTAAGGAGATTGGTCATGAACAATATGGTATATAATGTAATGAAATACTGTGATATCATGAAGAATTACAGTGAAGTATGTATGACATAGAAAATAATAATGACATATTACCCTGACAAAGCAGCCTAGAACTATATACTGATATGTATATATATATGTATATATATATATCAAGAACTTTCTATGACTAAAAGTTAAACAGTTATTGTGGGTGGAGCAGTGAGATGTTAATTGTTTAAAAATCATATTTTTCAAGTTTTCTATATTTAGCACCTTCTACTCCTGCAATTAAACAAGTTAAGAGCATTTACTTTGGAATCAACTAATTTTAAGAAAGCATGCTGTAATTTATGCTTGTGGGCCCTCATGCAGATTCCCTTGACCCTTCTGGTAACCCACCTCCAGGCGCCATGAGTATTAGCTGTTAAGGCAGTTGCCTCCTTCTCTTGAGAACTGCTCTTAGCCCAGGGGAGCTACCACACCTGGGAGGTTTGCCCACACCTCAGCTTGGAAGGTGCTAGTACCAACAGCTGACTAACACAGGAATATAAAAGGCCAGACTCCAAATCCAGGGTGAGACCAATTTTGTGGTAGAATTTCTACTTCAGAGCTACACTGTTGGATTAGACTGATGTATGTGGTTATATATTCATTTGTTGACTTATCAATTTTAGATCATATTTTGGCTATGAAAGATAGGGATTCAACTCCTATAAACACCTTCTTCCTCCTCTTCTCCATATTTGACATTTATATTGCTACTTTTTATTCTCCTATATTTGCCTTTGTACTTTTAAACAATATTCTTAAACCTCTGTTTAAATGTTTATAAATTCTTGTTTCTTGATACTGTATGGTAAGAGTGTTATACCCCTTATTATTTTCTTCCTCTGTCCTGTGCCTCTTCATCATTCTACATTTTGGTTTCTTTTTTATATCATCTATATGATAACATTTACACTCTGTTCTGCAACTACAAGCTACCCCTTTTTTTTTTTTTTTTTTTTTGCGGTATGCGGGCCTCTCACTGTTGTGGCCTCCCCCGTTGCGGAGCACAGGCTCCGGACGCGCAGGCTCCGGACGCGCAGGCTCAGCGGCCATGGCTCACGGGCCCAGCCGCTCCGCGGCATATGGGATCCTCCCAGACCGGGGCACGAACCCGTATCCCCTGCATCGGCAGGCGGACTCTCAACCACTTGCGCCACCAGGGAGGCCCCAAGCTACCCCTTTTGAGAGCTTCTTATTCTAAGAAATTTTTTTCTTCACTCACAGACTCTCTATTGCCCAATTGCTGGTAATGCAGATTTTCGGGAAGTGGGAGAAGAGAATAAGTCTCATTTGACTTATTTGGGAACATTTTTCTATATTTGGAACACTTTTGTTGAAATGGAGTAGTGGGGGACAGCTTTTCTTATGCTCCATACTTCCTAGTTTACAGACAACAGTCTCAAGCCAAGATTTTAATGGATCCAAAGTGTAGGGAAAAAGAAAAATTGTCCTTTTCACAGAGAGCCAAGAATATTGCCAGCTTCCTTCCCTTATCTTAGTAGACCTTGTTATGGATGGGCTACTGCACCTTAAGCTAATCACTTTATTTCATTAAATCTAAGATATCATATAAAGGTGTGGACAGTACCTCATGCAAATATTTATAAAATATTTAGCATCCTAAGTGGAAAAAAAAAGCACAAACCTACCTATTGTGGATAAGATGATTATACAAGTTATAAAAGAGTTTGTAAAAGTCCAAAAGAAAACATTAGTCTTATTTCCTGTGGGAGGTATTCCTGATAATATGAGAGAAGTCATCATCTACAAATTAAAACAAGAGAAAAAAAACAAAAACAAAATTTGGGCTGTAAAATTTATATTTCTATTTCTTCAAGTAAAACACTAAATAAAATTAGTTCCATTTAGTTGGATTAAAACCAAACCTATATCTAATTGGGTCAAATTGGAAATTTTCCTTAGGATCAAGTGAAATAGAAATGCTTATGATAATAACTTATAATGGAGAACCTTATTTGTTTTAGTGGTGTCAACCCCTTTGGAAGTTGTATATGGGTTGGATACGTGACTACAACAATATTTTGTTAAGGAAATTTGTGACAGTAATGTGTATAGATTTAGCACAATGATTAAAACATTAAGCAAGCTCAATCATTTTCAAATAATTAGCAAATAGGAGCTGAAGATAGCTGCAGAGAGACTTCTCATTTAGGCAAATGGAAATCATGAGAGATAAGAGGAAAAAGATGTAAGAACACAGTAATTTTATCACATCATTATAACATAAGAAAGAAGTTAATGAGAGGGGCTTCAATTTCTGGAAAGTCTAAAATACATAGAATTCTTCTGATGAAAGAACCTCGGCCAAAAACTTCACCATCTACACAGCAATAGTAATGATCTGCTCAAGATATTGATGTCTTTATTCCCTAAACAACCCCTTCCCCGAAGAAACTTCAAATACTGAGTCAGAAGGAAAGGAAGATGGGAGTAGAAAGTAGCACAATGAGCAGAATAATTAAAAGACTTTTTTCTATGCTTCTTGATTCTTTATAGAATTCTGGAATTAATCTGATACTAATATATCAAAACCAGACATGAATAGCACAGGGTTAAGGAAGGAAGGAAGAAAGGAAAGAAGGGAGGGAGGGCTGGAGGGAGGGAATTATAGAATGCCTATAAATACAGAATCCCCCATTATAAATAAAATATTAATCAAATCTAGCAGAGTTATAAAAGAATACATTATGACTAAAGGAATGCATTGTTAATAAGAAATCACAAAAAAATAATAAAGATGAAAACTCATATATATATATATATATATATATTTTTTTTTCGGTACACGGGCCTCTCACTGTTGTGGCCTCTCCCGTTGTGGAGCACAGGCTCCAGACGCGCAGGCTCAGCGGCCATGGCTCACGGGCCCAGCCGCTCCGCGGCATGTGGGATCTTCCCGGACCGGGGCACGAACCCATGACCCCTGCATCGGCAGGCGGACTCTCAACCACTGCGCCACCAGGGAAGCCTGAAAACTCATATATTGATCACTTCAATAAGTACAAAAATAGATAAAATGAAATAATTTTAGGGAAATATTTTGTAAGTTAGAAATAGGAAAAAAATGTTTTAATTTGATATAGAGTAATCATAATAAACCCCAGCAGCTTCAAGCTTAATAGTGAAACATTAGAGGCATTCTAATTAAAGTCAAAAGCAAGACAGGAATGTCACTATGAGAGTCACAGAAAAATCTTATAGCAGAATTAAAATCCTAAAGACTTCAAATATTGAGTAATTGGACACAGAATATAAAATATGTTTAAAATGTTCATGAACCACACACATTTTAAAAGGATAAAGAGAAATTTTAAAGGATAAGGAAAGGATAAGAGATAGAAAGGATAAAGGATAAGGGAAAGAAAAAATAAAACTTTCAAAATTAAAAATTCAAAACTCAGATAAAATGGGGCCAAAGAGAAAATAAGTAAATGAAAGCTATGTCTTAATGTATTACTCAAAATACACCAAAAAGGGTAAAATAGTGGAGAATACAAAAAAGAAGTGTTAAGAGATACAGAAGATAGAAATAATAGGTCAACCATATTGGTCATTTTTAAGGAATTAATAACCCAGAATTTCCTAGAATTGATATGAGAAACAAATACAAAGATTCAGGAAGAAAACCCCAAGCAAAATATAAACAAAAATCACATCTAGACTGTTGAATTAAATAGTAAAACAACAGAGACGAAGAGAAGATCATAGAATCAGAGAAGGCCTCAGATGCCAGAAAGAAAAGATAAATTATTTACAGAGGAGAGGCAATTAGATTGACAGAAAAGTTCTTAGAAGCAGCTGAAGGAAGCCACAAAACAGTGGAATAATGTCTCTCATGTTCTAAAAGAAAACAATTCTCAACCTAGCATTGCATACTCTGCTAACATATCTTTCAAGAAAGAGGATGAACATATTTTTGGATTAAAACAAAACACAACAAAGAAGGGAGAGTGTTTTCAGAAGCAGACTGTCATGAGATAAATTTATTACAGATGTTTTGCAAGAAGGAAAATTATCTCTGAGAGAAACTCTGAGATGAAGAAAGAAAGAATAAAGAAGTCAATAAAATGTGGATAGATAAAAACAAAAGCCAAACACACAATAATATATTTGGAAGTTTTAAAAATGAGATTGAACAGAAACACTCTTGAATGACATGTTAAATGAGGACAGGGGTGATGGTAATTAAAAGTAAAATATTTCAAGAGACAGACTGCTGCTTCCAGTCGTGATGGAGTAACACAGTCCAAAATTATCCTCCCACAGTAAACAACTAGAAAACTGGACAAAATATGAGAAACAACTGTTTCTAGACAGCAGACAAGAGAAAATGCAGAACTGTAATTACCGAGAGAAGGAAAGCAAATGAGGTGAGTACTACCATTGCCCAGACTGGCAATTTCTGGCAATTTCTAGACTGTTGCATAGGAAGAGGGACCCCCAAAGAGAGCATGGTGATTTTGCTGAGCTGAGGAAACAGAGATTGGATTTCAGTAAAGCTGAGGTGGCTACAAATTGTGGGCAGAGTTCTACAGAGGACAAAGCTACCCAGAGAAAGAACTATAGAAATCTACATAGAGGTATCTTTGAATCTTTGGCTCAATGACATTCTGCACATGAAAAGAATAAAACTTTATAAGACTAGTCAAAAACAATTTCCTGAGCATGGCAGACAGTCTCTCAAAGTGGCCCCTATGGTCTGGAGTTCATGCCCTTGTGTGACTCCCTCTCTCTCTGAGTGTGGGTGGGGCCTGTGACTTACCTCTAGCAACATATGTGGCGATGAATATATCAAAGGTGATAGGATGTACATGACTCCATGTATGTGATTAGGCTAAATAAGACTGTAGTGGTGACCTTGCTAGAGTCACTTTCTCCGTTGCTGGCTTTGAAGAAGGAGGCTACCATGTTATGATATGCCTATGGAAAGGGCCATGTGGCAGGAACCTGAATGTAGTCTCTGGGCAACAGCCAGTGTGAAACTGGGGTCCTTGGTCTGACAGCCTTAAGGAACCAAATGCTGCTAAAAGCCACATGAGTTTGCAGGCAGATTTTCCCTCAGTTGAGCCTCAGGTGAGACCACAGCCCTGTTTGACACCTTGATTGCAGTCTTGCAGAAGACCCACCTAAGCTGTGCTCAGACTCCTAACCTACAGAAACTGAGATAATAAATGTTTTAAGCTACTAAGTTTGTGGAATGTTGTTATGTAGCAACAACTAACTAATATATTGGGAGAAAAATAATAACTATGGCCTGTAAGATGAACGATTCCTACAGCTCACACCAGTTTAAAAACCATTTGAGTTTCTAGCTAGAGTGCAGAAGCCCTATTATATGTTCATGACATTCAGTGGAGAATGACCATAACTGAGAAGTGCAGCAAAATTAACCCTAGAAAAAAAGGCTACTTTAAGCCTGTAAGGAGTTTAAAACAAATATCGAAATGGTTAAAGTAATGTTTAAGTAACTTACTTAATTGCCTGTCAGAGAAGGTCCAAGCATCCCCAAATAATTCCTAATGTCCATTATCCAATTTAAAAAAATCAACAGACATACAAAGAACCAAGAAAATGTAACCCATTACCAGGAGACAAATCAGTCAAAAGAAACAAACTCATAAATAACAATTCCATTAAAATGATGGAGTTAGCAGAAAATGATCTTAAAAGGGCTATTATAAATATGCTCAAAGAGGTAAGGAAGCATTAACATAATGAGGAGAGAAATGGAATATGTAAGATACAAGCAAGTGGAAATTCTAGAAATGAAAAATGTAATATCCAAAAAGGAATAGACAAGATTATCAACAGAAGAAAAGAATAAACTTAAAGATACAGTAGTAGATTATATCCAAACTGAAGCCCACAGAGGAAAAAAATTGAAAAAAAAATCAGATATCAAGTATGTGTGTTGGGAGAAAGAAGCCAAAGGAGGGGGAGAATAATGACTGAAAATGTTCAAATTTGATGAAAATGAGACACACAGAGTTACAAGAAGCTCAGTGAATCATAAGCAGGATAAACACATATACACATGAAACATATACATCATAATCACATTACTAAAAACTAGTGATCTAAAGTGTAACCAGAGGGAAAAAAAGACATAGTATGTAAAGAGCAACAAATCTAAGAATAATATCAGGCTTCCTATCATAAGCAATGCAAACCAGAAGCCTGTGGAACAACGTTTTTAAAATGCCAGACTAGAATTATATATCCAATGAAAATGTCCTTTTTAAAAAAGGCAAAACAAACTTTTTCAGACAAAATCTGAGAGGATTCATCATCAGATTTTTGTGGTTCTTCATATGCTGAGTGCTTTTGGACTGTATCCTCTACATTTTGAATACTAACTGATCTACTCATCTATTTAAATCCCATGGATAATGTTATTTTCAGTTTAGCAGGCAATTTGTCTATTTGCATTCAGACTGCAAGTTCCAGCTCACATTCTGTGGGATGGGGTTCTGGTGTTGGTTCAGCTCTTACAGCCTCTGCAGTATCATCTGGACCTGTTCCACATGTCCATCACTCAGAGGTCAGTCTGGGACCTAGATTCAGGTCTACCCACTAGTTCAGTTCTCAAAGTCTTTGTTGTGAAAATTAGGATCAGATGCATACATCTGCAAGTCAGCGGTGAACCCAGGAGATTTTAAGCAATTTTACAGGGTGACTTCCCAAACAGCTCCCTCTCTGTGATCTCCTCATTACTTTCTTCTTCCTGGGGGCTCCCCTTTTTAGTCTTTTAGCCAGAAAATAACCACTACTTCCGTGATTGTGCCATATCTAGGGCTAAGTAGTAAGAGGAGAGAAAGAAGGAAAAAAAGTATAAGGGTTTGGCCCTAGCTTTGAAACTACTGCTTCAGGAAACAGAGGATGAGTTCCTTCTCCCTTAGAATTGTGTGGGTTCCTATTGCTTCCTACTGTTGAGGCTGACACTGCTGCTACGACCACAGGATTGCTTGGGAACTGAGGTGCAAGACAACAAAGAAGAGGAATAAAAGGAAGGATTTCCACACTCTCCCGGAGCATTATAAGTTCCCTTTCCTACTCCTAGAGCCATAACTAGAGGATGTCTCCAAGGGCTCTCTAACTGTGTTATGTCTGAGTTTCCAGCTACATTAAGATCAGGCTGGGAGGGCTTCCCTGGTGGCGCAGTGGTTAAGAATCCACCTGCCAATGCAGGGGACATGGGTTCGAGCCCTGGTCTGGGAAGATCCCACATGCCGCGGAGCAACTAGGCCCGTGAGCCACAACTACTGAGCCTGTGTATCTGGAGCCTGTGCTCCACAACAAGAGAGGCCGCAATAGTGAGAGGCCCGCGCACCGCGATGAAGAGTGGTCCCCGCTTGCCACAACTAGAGAAAGCCCTCGCACAGAAACGAAGACCCAACACAGCCCTAAATAAATAAATAAATGATAAATAAAAAGAAGAGAAAATCCTATTTAAAAAAAAAAAAAAGAGTACAATGTTAACGTTTTAACCAGAGGATAAAATGGATTAATTAGACCATTTACACTCTCCAGTTACTAGCAGTGTGAATTTAGGCCAGTCGGGTATCTGGCTGTGTTTCAGATTCTTCATCTACATTTTATAAAATGAAGTTAATAATAGCTACTTGATAAGGTTGTTGTAAAGATTAAATGAATTATATATTTAAATTCTTAGGAAGAGGCCTAGCAAATAGAAAATACCCAACAAATCCTAGCCAGTAGTCAAAGAAGCAGTAGGGTTTGTAGTAGCAGTAGTAACAGCAGTAGTAGTATAGGTGCAGGAGGTGGAACAGCTCTCTCTCTCTCAATTTCTCTACGCCTCCGTCCTGCAAGCGTGGGGCAGAAACAAACAGCATGGCTGCTGACACCATGAAAGAGACTTATCTTGATGAGGTCAGATTCTGATACTAAGAAAGGTGAAGCCCTGCGTGTTCCACAGGACTCTGGGATGACGCTTTGAGGAAGGCATTTAACTGAAGTAGCAGTGCTCTCCACTGGAATCTGCCCCCTCACAGCCTCTTCCACTTTAGGGAACAGGGCAAATCTCAGTAGCAGTGATGCTCATCACTTGGGTGAACTTTCCCAATGGGATTTTAAAAATGAAAGAACACGGGGCTTCCCTGGTGGCGCAGTGGTTGGGAATCTGCCTGCTAGTGCAGGGGACGCGGGTTCGAGCCCTGGTCTGGGAGGATCCCACATGCCGCGGAGCAGCTGGGCACGTGAGCCACAAGTGCTGAGCCTGTGCGTCTGGAGCCTGTGCCCCTCAACGGGAGAGACCGCGGTGGTGGGAGGCCCGCGCACCATGGTGAGGAGTGCCCCCGCTTGCCACAACTAGAGAAGGCCCTCGCACGGAAACGAAGACCCAGCACAGCAAAAATAAATAAATTAATTAATAAACTCCTACCCCAACATCTAAAAAAAAAAAAAAAAAAGAAAAATGAAAGAACATGGTTATAGGTATTATATGTAACATTCAAAACTGCAAGAAATAGTTGCCTAAGAACAAACATGTTTTATAGCCAATAGGGTTAAAGTATCTAAAATCCACCTTAATAAAACATTACACAATTAAATGTGTCATACTCACAGTTATTAATGTACATTTCCAGTGTTAAATAATAAATTTAATCATACTACATGTAAATAATTCAGAATAGTAATAAAACAGTACAGTCTCACCTAAGGAGCCCTTTTACTTTGAATTTCTACCAGGATAATAATATACTTTTATTATCTTCTATTTCTATGTTTAAACTAACAATAAATACTAACTAAATAAAAAAAGATATCTGAGTTAAACCTCCATAGAATCTTTCTTAGGTTTCCCTGGCTTCAGTAAAACCCTGAATAGGGAGCAATCAAATCATTATGTTGTATACCTAAAAATAATACAATGTTCTATGTCAATTATATATTAATTAAGAAGAAAAAGAAAAAAATACTTTCAGGAGCCATTCGTTAGTTGAGCATTAAAAACAAATGCATCTGATTTAGCCACACTTTGCGAAAGGGTCTTCATTGATATGTTGGGGTAAGACGTTACTCTAGGAAGATTTTAAATTTTTTCACTAACACTTCAGCATTTGGGGGTACATTCTCCAGCCATACCACTAAGCCAAGACTGTTCCTCACCAGCACGGTCACCAAAGACCATACCCCACTCTACTGAAGCCTTTTCAAAGTAATCTTACCTCTTAAACATAAGTTTTGGAAATCAAAACTATAGGATAGTTGGCTGGAAAGGGACATTTTGAAGCTGTCTAAATGATCTTATTACCACTCCAAGTACCATCTGGAACGTTGGGGATGGCTAGTTCTACACACAGTCATCTCCGCATTATTACCACATCCCTTCAGCATGTATGATTCAGTCATTCTGCACCCAAACCCCTCCAACCTGCTACATTTTTGCTGTGATCTCCTTCAGCTCCACCTTTCTGTCCTGTCAGTCCCCCACTGATGCCGGCAATGATGTGACTCCCAGTCTGTAGTCAGCAAACCTCTTTGTGTTTGCCCTTTAAGCTACTTGCTGCTTCAGCTCTTGTCCCTTTAGACTCATGCTCAATGCTACGTGAGGCCTCTGAAACTTAGCTATGTTCTTCACATTGCCTCTCCACTGACTCGATACCTGACATCAACTGTGATCCCCTCTCTGATCCTCTCTAATCAGAAATACAGCTGACAGCAAAGAATTTTTCTAACCAAATCTTAAAGAAAGAGGAGTCTCTGATGTTAATTCAATTATAGCGTTTATTTGTACTATATTCGAGCACAATCCCCTAGGGAAGATATAGATAGACTCTATCTTATCCAAGTTGTTATACCTTCCTTGAACACCTAACAGGGCTTTACATTCTCAATAAATGCTTCTTGGATGCAACTAATTTCCGTAAAACTTGTATTATTGACAAACTTTATATTTTCCACTCTAGATTATAATAACCAGAGATAAAATATACTCTTGCAAAAATCATAGGTTTCAGAGTTCTGTGGCACTGGGCTTGAGTCCTGGATAAGTCACTATCTAGTTTGTGACCTTGGATAGCTAATATCGGTGAATTTGTTTTTTTATTTGTAATGTAAATTTCATCATCTCCTTGCACTGTTATCATTTTGTTGTTCTTGTTTTGTTTTTTTGTGGTACGCGGGCCTCTCACTGTTGTGGCCTCTCCTGTTGTGGAGCACAGGCTCCGGACACGCAGGCTCAGCAGCCATGGGTCATGGGCCCAGCCGCTCCGCGGCATGTGGGATCTTCCCAGACCGGGGCAGGAACCCGTGTCCTCTGCATCAGCAGGCGGACTCTCAACCACTGTGCCACCAGGGAAGCCCTATCATTTTGGATTTGAGTTCCTGTGTAGATTGCCTGACACCAGATAAATTCGCAATAAACAGCTATTATGACTTTTATAGCTAATTGTAATAATTGTCTTTAGGCTGAATGAATCTTCATGGCACATTTTATGGTGGCTTCCCTCTAGTGTTTATTTTTTTTTAATGTTTGTTGCATGAATGGAAAACATGGCAATGAACGAACAGAGTCTTAGCCAGAAGAAGTTCCTGGGAGTTAGTCTGTGAGAAGTATGAATGAGTCATTTCCTCTTCTCTTGAATCCCAAGGAACCATATGGGATTCTTCCTTCACTCTAATGTAATCCTTGGCCACTATGAACTAAGAATGATATAGCTGTTTTGAGTATGAACCAAGAGTATGGCTCCCAAATACTGAGGGAAACATTGTAGCTGTTCCAGATTCCAGGTTTTTGTGAACATGAGTGACTCTACACTTGGACCACTCCCTAGGGCTGTCCCAAACAGTGTAGAAGTAGGCTACAATGTCTCTGTATTCAAACAATTGCCCTAGTGCCTCAGGACCCTGGTAGAGCAAAGCAGTGCAGTGCTGGTTGAGTTGGAGTGTAACCTGCACTGTAATGCTAGGATACATGGGCTGCTGAGTCAGCTTGCTGCACATGGAGGCTCCAGGATGCTTTGTGTGCTAACCAGCAAGTTGGAACGCTAAGAAAGAAAAATAACAAGCTATGCTTTTTACTTCAAAATAGCAATAAGAGAAAAGAAAGAAATGGAGGAAGGGGAGGGGGAGGGGAGGAGGGAAGAAAAGGAAGCTTTATTAAGTGCTTCTTATGTACCAGGTACTGTTCTAAACACTTGACCATGATAGAACCTCTCTGAGTCATAACACCCTACAAAGCAATTACTTTTTTAATTAAAAAAATTATTTTTAACATCTTTGAGTATAATTGCTTTACAATGGTGTGTTAGTTTCTGCTTTATAACAAAGTGAATAAGCTATACATATACATATATCCCCATATCTCCTCCCTCTTGCGTCTCCTTACCCCACCCCTCTAGGTGGTCACAAAGCACCGAGCTTATCTCCCTGTGCTATGAGGCTGCTTCCCGCTAGCTATTTTACATTTCGTAGTATTTATAAGTCCATGCCACTCTCTCACTTCATCCCAGCTTACCCTTCCCCCTCCCTGTGTCCTCAAGTCCATTCTCTACATCTGCACCTTTTTCCTGTCCTGCACCTAGGTTCTTCTTTTTTTTTTTCTAGATTACAAGAAACTTTTTTAATCTAGATTCCATATATATGTTAGTATACGGTATTTATTTTTCTCTTTCTGACTTACTTCACTCTGTATGACAATCTCTAGGTCCATTCACCTCACTACAAATAACTCAATTTCGTTTCTTTTTATGGCTGAGTAATATTCCATTCTATATATGTGCCACATCTTCTTTATCCATTCGTCTGTCGATGGACACTTAGGCTGCTTCCATGTCCTGGCTATTGTAAATAGTGCTGCAATGAACATTGTGGTACATGACTCTTTTTGAATTATGGCTTTCTCAGGGTATATGGTCAGTAGTGGGATTGCTGGGTCGTATGGTAGTTCTATTTTTAGTTTTTTAAGGAACTTCCATACTGTTCTCCATAGTGGTTGTATCAATTTACATTCCAACCAACTGTGCAAGAGGGTTCCCTTTTCTCCACACCCTCTCCAGCATTTATTGTTTGTAGATTTTTTAATGATGGCCATTCTGACCGGTGTGAGGTGATACCTCATTGTAGTTCTGATTTGCATTTCTCTAGTGGTTAGTGACGTTGAGCATTCTTTCATGTGTTTGTTGGAAGTCTGTATATCTTCTTTGGAGAAATGTCTGTTTAGGTCTTCTGCCCATTTTTGGATTGGGTTGTTTTTTTAATACTGAGCTGCATGAGCTGCTTGTAAATTCTGAAGATTAATCCTTTGTCAGTTGCTTCACTGGCAAATATTTTCTCCCATTCTGAGGGTTGTCTTTTGGTCTTGTTTATGGTTTATTTTGCTGTGCAAAAGCTTTTAAGTTTCATTAGGTCCCATTTGTTTACTTTTGTTTTTATTTCCATTTCTCTAGGAGATGGTTCAAAAAGGATCTTGCTGTGATTTATGTCATAGAGTGTCCTGCCTATGTTTTCCTCTAAGAGTTTTATAGTGTCTGGCCTTACATTTAGGTCTTTAATCCATTTTGAGTTTATTTTTGTGTATGGTGTTAGGGAGTGTTCTAATTTCATTCTTTTACATGTAGCTGTCCAGTTTTCCCAGCACCACTTACTGAAGAGGCAGTCTTTTTTCCATTGTATATTCTTGCCTCCTTTATCAAAAATAAGGTGACCATATGTGCATGAGTTTATCTCTGGGCTTTCTATCCTGTTCCATTGAAAGCAATTACTTTTAATTCCTCTCTTCTACAGATGAAGAAACTCAAGCCTAGATAAATTTTAAAAATTGTCCAAGATCACACAGCTATTGTGACCTTAATAAGCTGAGATTCAAACTAGTGTCTAATTAGCTCCAAACTTATTTGTGCCCTTCACTGCTGTTCATTAATTTATTAAATAAAGATTAATTGAGCACTTATTTATTATATGTTAACTGATCTAGCACTGAGGACATAACAGTGGACAAAACAGACAAAAATTCCTGCTCTCATGGAGCTTACATCCTAGTGGGGGATTCAAATAATAAACAAATGGGTGAGATGTAGAATGTCAGGTGGCAGAGAGTGCCCTGGAAGAGAGCAGAACCAAGAAGGGAGATGGGACTGGGGGCTGCCATTTTAAATGGAGTGATTAGGGAATATCTCACTGAGAAGATAAAAGTTGGGCCAAGACCTAAAGGATTAAGGGAGGGAGCTACGAGAATCCAGGGATAAGCCTTCCAGGCAGAGGCAATGGCAAGTGCAAAGGCCCTGAAGCTGGAACTTTTTTTTTTTTTTCCCCGGTACGCGGGCCTCTCACTGTTGTGGCCTCTCCCGTTGCGGAGCACAGGCTCCGGACGCGCAGGCTCAACGGCCATGGCTCACGGGCCCAGCCGCTCCGCGGCATGTGGGATCTTCCCGGACCAGGGCACGAACCCGTGTCCCCTGCATCGGCAGGTGGACTCTCAACCACTGCGCCACCAGGGAAGCCCTGGAACATTTTTAATTCATTTTAACCTGTGTGAGGAACAACAGAGAAGCCAGAGTAGCTGGAGCAGATTTAGTGGTGGAAGAGTGGGACGCCTAAAAATCAGGGTGTGGTTGCAAAGGAGAGACAGCATGAATGCTATGGATCAAAAACATCATGTGGTGCATGTAGGATCTGCGGAGGAAATTCATAAGAGAAATAAATGCACAGGGAATGTGTGCTATTTACCTCCAAAGAATTGAAGTGGGGGTAGAAAGAAAGGATAGGATGGAACTTACACTTTTCATTTAATACACTTCTCTACTTATTTTTAAACAAAGCATGCATTTCAATTTTAAAATCTAATTAAAGGAATTAATGTTCTTTAAATGTGCCTAAGTACATGCACAAGAATGTTTATTGCTTTACTGTTCATAATAACAACCAGTAGGGACCTGCTTTTAAATATTGGACTATCTATACAAGGAAATATAAAGATACTCAAAAAGCAGATCTACATATTGACTTAGAAAGAGGTCTATGATCTAGGACTCAAAACACTGGAGTATGAAGTGTACCTTATGGATATAACTGAATACATGTGCACATTTATTTATGTGCTATTATACAAAGTTCCTGCAGCAGTTTATACAATAACAGCAAAAAACAATAGAAACTATCTGTTTACAATTATGAAAAAAAGTATGCAGCATTCAAATGCTAAACTATTAGTCATTTAAAATTACTGCATATATCTATATTTAGCATGAAAATATATATTTTAAATTGTATATTTAAAATTGTATAATGTATATTTAAAATTGGATAAATGTACATTTAAAATTGATAAAAAGCAGTCTTTTAAATTACAGGTGTGGAATGATCTCTTTTTTTGGTAAAAGATACTAGAACATGGGCTTCCCTGGTGGTGCAGTGGTTGAGAGTCCGCCTGCCGATGCAGAAGGCACGGGTTCGTGCCCCAGTACGGGAGGATCCCACATGCCGCGGAGCGGCTGAGCCCGTGAGCCATGGCCGCTGAGCCTGTGCATCCGGAGCCTGTGCTCCGCAACGGGAGAGGCCACAACAGTGAGAGGCCCGATTACTGCAAAAAAAAAAAAAAAAAAAAAAAAGATACTAGAACATAATGCCACGAAAGCAGGGACTTATTTTCTTCAGTGTTATATTCCCTGAAAAATACCTGGTTCCCAGGGCATGGCCCGCACACAATAAATATCTGTTGAACATTAAAACAATGAATAAAAGTGTATAACCACACACGAAAACACAAAACTCAAAGGGCCAATCACAAGATGTTAACAGAATTTATCTTGAGGCAATAACATTTAAATGTTTTTATTTTTCTTCATACTTACCTGTATTTCCATCTTTTAAAATGAACATATATCATGTAACAAAAATAATACTTTCACTTAATGCTTATCTAAAAAGTTGTAAGTTTCAGTACATTTCAAGGCTAAGAGTTTAGAAAATATCTATTATCAGGGATAACTATAATTCATCATTACCTAGCTCAGGACTAAGGGTTGAAGTGCCTCAGCAGGGCCATCAGCTTGTACTAGGTAGAAATAGTAGTTCTTGCGGGAGGCTGATAAGGAGAGACTGAACAAATGAAAGTTACCAAGGCAGAGTTTTAAGCCTGTAGAGTTTACAGAGGGCTGCTGTATCCCCGAAGGCACATGGGGAGCAGAGAGTCCAAATCATTTGGAAATTTGAATCATGCCTACTCGTGATTTATTTTTGGATGCTGCACTTGCAAATTGGGTAGCTGCCCTTTGAGGACTACACAGTTAGGATTCCCCAGGCGTGGGTGTGATTTGCACATGATTCAGTCAGTAATGCATTTTCTCTGGAAGATGATGCCTTCATTAAAAGGGAGAACAAAATGTGGACTTGTAGGTCTGCCTGAGCAGGAATAAGGCAGAAGCTTTGCATTTCCACTGGGGCTGGGAAGAAGAACCGTTGGAACTGGCCCAAAGCTAGTTGGCAGTTTCTTTTTTTTTTTTTTTTTAAGATGTTGGGCGTAGGAGTTTATTAATTAATTTATTTTTGCTGTGTTGGGTCTTCGTTTCTGTGCGAGGGCTTTCTCTAGTTGTGGCAAGTGGGGGCCACTCTTCATCGCGGTGCGCGGGCCTCTCACTATCGCGGCCTCTCTTGTTGCGGAGCACAGGCTCCAGATACACAGGCTCAGTAGTTGTGGCTCACGGGCCTAGTTGCTCCGTGGCATGTGGGATCCTCCCAGACCAGGGCTCGAACCCGTGTCCCCTGCATTAGCAGGCAGATTCTCAACCACTGTGCCACCATGGAAGCCCAGTTGGCAGTTTCTTTACCACAAGGTTAAAAGAAAAAGTTGGGAGATACCTACCTTCAGCATAAGGCTATAGACACACCCTCTCTTACATTTTAGAAGTATGCAAGAAATTTAAGATATTTGCTGGCCTTCTATAACTATCACAACCTGAAGAGCTGTAAACTAAAGTCATATAAACCCAAGATTTCTGAAGCTGCTTCTTCTACTTTTTTTCATCTTGTTTTAAGTATGTTCACCTAATTGAATTTGTTATATCACTATCTTTGATCTTTTTGTTCTTCTGTTATTTCCTTTTATTCCTTACTCATGTACCTGCTGGTATTGTTTATTTTCTTCCTCTATCTTGCAGCTTTTATTGTCTTATTTATGTATTATATTTATTCTTTATATTACCTTATTTTAAAACTATTATATATTACCATATCACCTTGGATAATTTTATCCTTCTACTTTGTAAAAAGTAATCACCACATCCCATTTTATCAGCATGAGGTATGGTCACATTTCTTTTAAATATTCCTATTAAATCACTTGAATCCCACCTGGGCTTTCTCTCCAGTGATACCCACAAGTGTTGGAAATGCTTTATCTCATCCAGGAGGTCAATCCCCAACCCTCACCCTGACTCATGGCTATGTTCATCCCAGGTACTCCACACCAAATCTACCTGGGACTCCTAATTTACAACGTTGCAGCTCTTTGAACACACAACTGTGCCACCCAAAGGACCAGGTCAAGTTCTACTATTTACTACATCACCCAGAAGCACTTGTGCAGACAGTATTCACTGCCTAACAATGGCCATTCCCCTTGCCCTACTCTCTTGCTGGTATGCATGCCTGACCATTAAGGATGAATGGGAAGTATATCAAGAGTAAGAAGAAATGCATAGAGGAAAAACAACTTTTCATATATGTTGAATGTTATTATGTCTACATGTGATGCCTGGAACTACTGCAGCCCTCACGAGACAGTGAGGGGAGATACTGTCAACAAACTGAGGATGGTGAGGGGAAAAATAGGAAAGTACCGGAGTTCATCACTGCATTGGGTTATTGAACCAAACCTGGAACCACTTTGCCTCTGGACTTCTTCTTATGGGAGATAATAAGTACCCTTATTACTTAAGTCAATTTTAGTTGGGTATTGTGCCACTCATTGTCAAAAGCATCCTAACTGGGACACACTGTCCCTGTGTGAAGGTCCACAACAGGCAGGAGTCACCACACTGACTTCATCTCTTTTCTACTCTCATGGTGATTGTCTTTTATAGACCTCCATTACATTTCATTGTTACTTAATTAAAGCCCCACAATTCTCCCCAACAGTTTCAGTAACTATGAATCACTGATAGAAGGAGTCAGATTCTTCTTCACCTCCCACCAAATGTTTGGGCTGCCTATGCAAATTTGCCTACAAAGTCCTAAGCAACTGTCAAATTCATTATACCAGATTTTCTTACAGAATAAAATTGTAAAGTCTTCACTATACACCTGCTATATAATAACTTTCTTCATAATTATAGAAGCAAAGTATGTTCATATAAAGAACTGGAAAATGCCAGAAAATTTCAATCTGCTATCCAGATATATGTTAACATTTTGGAATATTTCCTTTGAATCTTAGACAACTGAGGTCATACTGCATGTATAATTTGGTATCCTGGCTTATTCACTTAACATATTGTTTCTAATCTTGCATTACTATTCTTCAAAAGCATGATGTTTAAAGGTTGGAAAATATTCTATCATGAGGATGTACCAAAATGCATTTAATCATTTCATTATAGAGAAAGAAGCTATATAACATAATGTTAAAGCTATGGATTCTGGAGCAAAAATCTCAACTCCCCTTTTCATTAGATGTGTGGTCTTGGGCAAGCTGATTAACCTCTTGTAGCCTTGATTTCCTCATATGTAAAATAGGTATAATAATAACACCGATCTGCTAAGCTTGTTGTGAGAAACAATATGAAGGCTTAAAACAGGATCTGGCGGACTTCCCTGGTGGCGCAGTGGTTGAGAGTCCGCCTGCCGATGCAGGGGACATGGGTTCGTGCCCTGGTCCAGGAGGATCCCACATGCCGTGGAGCGGCTGGGCCCGTGAGCCATGGCCGCTGAGCCTGCGCGTCCGGAGCCTGTGCTCCGCAATGGGAGAGGCCACAGCAGTGAGAGGCCTGCGTACCGCAAAAACAAAACAAAACAAAACAAAAAAACAGGATCTGGCACAAATTTAATACTCAATAAATGCTTATTATTGTTATGAAAATATTGGGTTTTTTTTCATTTTCTCAAATATAAAGAACTCATGTCTTAAAACATCATTGAACATAAATTACTTTTTGCACCTCTGATTATTATGGGGAATCATTTCCTAGGAAGGGAATTCCTGGTTAATGCCTATTAGTTTCTGATATTTTATCAGAATTTTATAAAAATGAAAAAGCAAGGAATTCAGGCCTCAAGAGACAATAGTGAGAGGAATACATTCCCTGAACAAAATAAGTGTTTTCCATTTTAGTTAGTTTTCAAGTAACCCTCCCAACATCATAGGGTAGATTCGCCTATTTCCTTCAAAGTTGAGCTTGTTGTCCTTAAGTTGAAGCAATCCAGTCCATTCACAGGTCACTAACATAACAACACGTCTATTCTGGGGACCACTCAGATGACATAGTAGGAGGGTATCATCTTTTACAGTTATGAATTCTCATTTTCCTTTTTGAAGAGAAATGGGATTTAAATAAAAATCTAGGTGTTTTCCACCATACAATTTTTAAAAACTCATGGGAGTACAAAGAACGAGTAAGGAATCCTTCTGAAGGGAGCTTCATTGTAGCCCTCGGGTATAATTTTAATTAAGTAGTTTAATTAACTACTTAATTAGGCAATTAAGTAGTTTCATCAACCAACTGTCAATTTCCTTAGATACACTTTCATTCATCCTATGTTCTTATTGAAGATGTTAGTATACCTTTAGCTGCCTGCTTGCCACCATTTCAAAGAAAAGCCATAGCATCTGTCCTGATTTCTTTTTTTTTTTTTTTTTTTTTGTGGTACGCGGGCCTCTCACTGTTGTGGCCTCTCCCGTTGCAGAGCACAGGCTCCGGACGCGCAGGCTCAACGGCCATGGCTCACGGGCCCAGCCGCTCCGCGGCATGTGGGATCTTCCCGGACCGGGGCACGAACCCGTGTCCCCTGCATCGGCAGGCGGACTCTCAACCACTGCGCCACCAGGGAAGCCCTGTCCTGATTTCTTAGTTATTAGTCTTAGAATTCTCTATCCATCATGGCAGACAAAGAGACAATAATGAAAGGAAGAAGGCATCTTCTGTTTTTACCGCACTCAGAAAATCCTTTCACCAGAATCACTTCTCCTACTTATTCTTTGAATCTTTAAATTGAATATAAAAGTTCCTTTGGATTAAATTACATGAGTCATTAAGAAATATTTTGTTGACTCCAGCAGTTTTGAGTCCAGATTCTGTGACAGATTCATATCTTTAAAAATTTGTGGTTCTTTAAGGGACGCTTGGGAGTTACATGTGTGATGCTTTTGCTGCCCTCCAGTGGCCATCCCGGATCCTAACAACTTGTACCGCCTTTTGTCCAGATTCCTGGTCTCACTCTTTGTCTTCTGCTTTCTCTGCTCTTTAGCCTCCTCTTACTCTCATCTATAATATCTGAAGGAATTCAGCCCCTCAGTGACTCATCCAGATTCATGACTCCATTTTGACCCTAAGATCGCAATATTATCCTCTGCTAGACTCTTATCTCCCTTCCGGCACCGGTTCTCCCGTGTGTGACTAAATGCTCCCTTCCTCTTTGATGGGGAGTGTACATTCTTAGAAATGGTGCATTCAGTTAAGTGATAATTTGTTTAAAAGTTGTATTCTCAATCCTTGCTTGTTATATGGCCCTTCATCAGCCAGATGATCAGGCTGGGCACATCTGTTAGCAAAGCTTGGTTTGTTCACTGAGCGTTTTATGGGCATTTCTGGGTCTACTCATTCTAGGGGGCCCTTTTTCCTATATTTCTGTCTCTCCTGACCATCCAGTAAAATATGCCTTTTCCTTGTTCAGAAAGCCTCACAAAGGTCTTGTCTCCAGTGCAAGGAAGATTTCTAATTCAGAGTCATTTGCCAAAATGAAATGCCTGATGAGCTTTATGCGTAATTAATCATTTAGCTTCTCCTGGCACTTTCTCGAGTTTTTGGAAATGATTTCCTCTCTTCTCCCGGTGGAAACAGCCTTTAAAAATTAAAATTTAAAAATAGTTATGACTGAAGATGCCAAATTTCATTAAAAGGTAAAACCAACATTAGGGACTTCCCTGGTGGCACAATGGTTAAGAATCCACCTGCCAATGCAGGGGACACAGGTTCGATCCCAGGTCCAGGAAGATCCCACATGCCGCAAAGCAACTAAGCCCACAGCTACTGAGCCTGCGCTCTAGAGCCTGCGAGCTACAACTACTGAAGCCCACGCACCCTAGAGCCGGCATACCACAACTACTGACCCTACATGCCACAACTACTGAAGCCCGCGAGCCTAGAGCCTGTGCTCCGCAACAAGAGAAGCCACCGCAATGAGAAGCCCGTGCACCACAATGAAGGGTAGCCCCCACTCGCTGCAGCTAGAGAAAGCCTGCACACAGCAACGAAGACCCAACGCAGCCAAAAAAAAAAAACCACAAACAAACAAACATTAAAAGTGAGCTAATAAATGGAGTGACATCAAGATCTCGGGTTAAGAACAGTTACTTAACTCATTGTCTCTTAACACACCAGTATCAAAAATGCAGGTGAACAATGCAAGGTACTGGATATATGAGACTGTATAGTGATTTAGTGATTAAAATGAGTATTCTCTAGTATTCTCTACCTCTATGACCAGTTCACTTAACTCATCACTGCCTCAGTTTACTCATTTTTAAAATGGAGGTAATAATACATACTTTTCTGGGCTGTTATACCAAACAGATATGATATGTTTACAAAATCTAAATCAAGATGCAAATATAAACTATTATTATTTACACTCTATCTTTTTTAGAATAAAATTAAAAGGAAAACAACATTAAAACAGCCAACAAAGAAAGATGCTTTTCTGATGAGTTCTTTATAAAAATTAAGCATCTAGGAGCTGATTATTCATAAAAATAAAATTTATTCTAAAGATAGTTTCTGCTATTTATCTATCACAAATATGAGAAAATTTAAAATAAATAGCAACAACAATAATAAAACAGTTATTATTTGCTGAGCAGTTCTAAGCACTGAGCTACAAATTGCTAAAAACCATGAATTTCAAATCAGAATTTTAAATGTGGATTTACACTGAATGATGAAATTTAACAAACAGCGTGAACATATTCTTCGTCATCTGGTGATCTGGTCCTAACACTGAGTATTGCTACTTCATTTTAGTGTTCAAGCTTGCATTAATGCCTGCCATTGTGAAAGCCAAATAATTCCATGGCATCCCACAGCAAGAGAGGTTTCTGGCAGTTCAAATATAAAAATGTAATGAGAGATCTGTGTTCACAGGGC
This sequence comes from Mesoplodon densirostris, assembly GCF_025265405.1. Lineage (NCBI taxonomy): Eukaryota > Metazoa > Chordata > Mammalia > Artiodactyla > Ziphiidae > Mesoplodon > Mesoplodon densirostris. The sequence continues at coordinate 43,842,415 of NC_082664.1, forward strand.
ACATAGTGGTTTGAGAAATCTGCTCAATAAATGCTTGCTGTTTATTGAATACTTAGTTTTGAAAATAATATTTAACTTTTCTTCCAGAATACCAGTTTAGCAGGAAATGTTATCGTAAATATGAAGAAACTGTTTCCATTCCCAGAAATAAATGGATTAAGTTCCCATTTTATGCAGATTTTAATCCCTAAAAATACTAACCTTAGTGCTAATCTTTAGCAGTTAATTAAAATTAGCATGTAAGAATTTCTTGCTGGAAGAATTTTGATAAATTATGTGACTAACCTGAACTATCAAACAAATCCTTGGAGTTTTAAATTGCATTTTGTACAGCATATTTATGCTAGTAAACCTTTTTTGCATTGGAAACAGTGAAGCCAAAATGCTGAAAATTATGGAGGCTGACATGAAGCCTCATCGTATTAATATTAAATTCAACATCAGTGATTTATTGTCACAAACAACATTATCTGTCATGTTAAACAAATGCTGTTAACTTATACTATGTTTTTATTTGATTTGTGTGTCCATTTTGATTTTTAAATATTTATTGTTGAATAAGGCCTGCAAGTGTGAACTTATTTCTAAATTTAGGTTTATATGTTTGAATAATATTATAATAAAATTTTAAATCAATATTGTGGAGGTCTATGAGTACATATTTCCTTTAAAGGGGATCTATGTATTACTCAAGTCTGAGAAACACTGGTCCAGATTAGCACTGATTAATTTAACAGTATTCTTGAGAAACATTTTTGCCACTTAATTATCTAATTTCTTGAGCTTATTTACAAGGATCCCATGACAAAGACTGTCAAATACCTTGATGAAATCAATACATTTCTGGTGCCTTTTTGACATTTTTGGTACATTTTTGGCATTCCTGTGGTCCATTCATTTAGTGATGCTATTAAAAAAATAATGAATTTTGGAATAAAGTTTCAGGGTCACTTCATCTATCTGGAGACTCAGTGAAATCCCTATTTGTTCCATCTGATCCACTCTGAAGCCCATTCTTCACTGTAGAGAAAACAGAAGCCAAAATGAGATTTAAGTAGCTTTAGTACTACATGGCAAGCTTGGGGACTATAGGAGGGCTGCACTCCACTTTGGATCAGAAAGGACTGGAAGGGAGAGAGAAGATCCCAACACTGGGTGGTTTCCATCTCTCACTCTCCTCTTTTTGCTGGAAAGAGTGATGGTGCTCCTGCTGTAGCCCAAGGTCTGTCTGCATCTCAGTCACCAACTACAGGTAGCCGTGGTGTCCTGCCTCGTTCTGGAAAGTGGTCACACCTATCCATCTAGGTCCTGAGACAGGGATTTTACTGCAGATTCAGACTCCAGTCTCTGCCAGTCTCTGGACACAGGCCACAAGGACATGAGGCATCACCTCTGTTTCCTGCTCTCCTTTTGAGGATATAGGTTCCCATCCAAGCAGTCACCCACGGCTGCATATTCTAACTGGCTCATTGACCCTAATTCCGCCCAGCTCCAATCTCAGCCTGTGCCACCCTGTGCCACTCTAAACTTTAGAACTAACAAGTCTCACACAATTTTATCTCAACTAGCTGTAAGGCCTGTGAGGGCAAGAAACTTGTTTCTTTTGTTCATCTTTCTGTTTTGAGCATCTAGCTTGGTACTCTGCATATAGTTTACTTTCAAAAACTATTTAGTAAATGAATGAATGAGTAAATGAGTGCAAGTCTTGAAACACACCCTATTCTACTGGTTAAATAGACACGTGAAGCATTTCCTCTCAATTCAGAAACACAAGTGATTTTTTTAAAAATCCCAGGTGATTTCATTTGTGTGGTCTCCAAATCTAGCACCTCACTCCTTGTGGTCATTCTAGCTTTTAAAGGCCTCAAACAGAAGGCTCTCCTCACACCTTTCTCAATCTTGGGGCGGGAGGAAATGCAAGATTCTCAGGGGCTGGGAGTTGGCAGCCCCTCTCTTCCAGGAGGTTAAGGAGAGAGGGTTCCAGCTGTCCAAACAGTGGAGTCAGAGACCTCTCCTTTACCTCAAGAACTAGAGGAATTTTTCTTTGCTCTGCTCAGAAGCCTAGAAGTTCAATGTGAACACAAAATAGGATTTCAAAAAATCAGTTTCTGGGAAAATTTCTGTAGTTACAGTCATTATACTGCTCACTTTCACTCTCTGCTTCAACAGAAATACTCCTAGGTTACATCTGAGCAAAATGTATCCATCTATGCAAGTATCTTATTTTTGCCTTTGTTTAAAAACGTATCAATAATATTGCTCATTTTAATTCCCATTTCAAATATATTTTCCAGAATGAAAGGCTGTGATTATAGTCAAATTCTCAAATTTCTATAGAATTTCAGATTATTCTCCAGGAATCAAGGACCTTCTCACACCAGAAAGAACTTATTTCTTGCTACAAAAGCCCACGCTAATCAAAAAATGACATATTTGAGGAGAGGTAGCATAACTAGAAATAGAATGATTAATAACACCTAGCCAACATCTAATCTTAAAATAAAAATTGTCAAATTTTCAGTATCCCATTATGTGCCCATTTGGCAGGCTGTACTTTTTAAAAAGGCTACAGCAACATTCATGGTTCCACATGTCGCTCTTCATCAAGCAGTAGAGTCTTTTCTTCCTCCCCTTGAAATTGAGTTGACCTTTGTGACTACCTGCCTAAACAAATAGAATATGGTGGAAGCAACACTGCACACTTCCAATGCAAGGTGATAAGAGTTCCACCCAGCTTTCTCTCTTGGAATGTCTACTCTGGGAACCTAAAGATGATGTTAGGAGGGAGCCCAGGTCACATGTAGGTGTTCTGGTCCCCAGAGAAAATCTCAACCGTCAGCCTATGAGTCAGCAAGCCTTCAGGTAATTCCAGGCCCTGTCTTCAAGGCACCCCAGATGAAGTTGTGTAGAGCAGGAATAACTATTCCCACCATGACCTGCCCGAACTGTAGCTTGGTGAGCAAAATAATCGTTGTGGTTACTTCAGGCCACTAGGTTTTGGGTTGTTTGTTATGCAACAATAGACAGCCAATAACCAAATACTGTTATCTCATTCAATCCTCTGAAAGTAGATATGATTAACTTTGTAATGCTGATGAACAAACAGGCACTGTGCTAAGCCGTGGAAATACATTAGATTAGCTGTGGAAATACATGGCAGACATGGTACCTGCCCTTCAGCAAGCTTTAGGGCAGAGTGACTGTGTTCCTTCCCTTTAGAGCCATAACGCATAAGCCATCCAAGGCACTGCTGACCCTTCACTATACATATGAGAACAAAAATCATGTCTTTCCCTAGACATTGTCTTAGTCTGTAATATTCTCCAGCAGGAATAAATCAATCATGTGTTTCTTTTGGCTTCACATGTAGTGTGTGCGTGTGTGTGTGTGTGTGTGTGAGCGCACATGTGACAACTGGTCCTGTTCTTGCATTAGAATGTTATAGACTGGGCCTTAAACTATGATGGTTGTCTTTCTTCCATTTGATTCTTTTAAATATTTTTTCTGAAGTTTCTTATTATTCAAGTAATATGTGTTTAATGGAGGGAAATTAGAAAATATAATTAATAAAATGTAAAATTACCCCAAAACATCAATATACACAGATACCTCTATTAAATATTTTAATAAATAGGCTTCCTGGAATTTGCTATGCCTATATATGCATATCTTGCTGGATCATATGGCAACTCTATTTTTAATTTTTTTTTTTGTGGTATGCGGGCCTCTCACTGTTGTGGCCTCTCCCGTTGCAGGGCACAGGCTCTGGACGCGCAGGCTCAGCGGCCGTGGCTCATGGGCCCAGCCGCTCTGCGGCATGTGGGATCTTCCCGGACTGGGGAACGAACCCGTGTCCCCTGCATCAGCAGGCAGACTCTCAACCACTGCACCACCAGGGAAGCCCGCATATCTCCTTTTGTTCCTACTCTTGCTGCTCCACACTTAATTTGAGTTGCTGCATCATTTCCATGCTACTGTGCTTCCTTTAAGCAATCACACTCACAGTGCTCCAGGCCTCACATCAAAGCAAGCCTCACTGCATAATTAATTAAACATACTAGCTCCTAAATCAGCTAACTCTGCTAAGGTCCTGTGTCCTGTCCTGCTTTCCGGGATGGGTATTTTCTGGATAATAATGCTGTTAATTTCTCCATCTCACCTCTGTTTAAATGTATGCCCTTCCATTTTCTAGTTATGGCCTTGGCTCCTACCTACTGCCTCTATCCTTGCAATCCATGCATAACCAGCCCTATCGGCTTGACCTGATATGAGACACATTCCACCCAGAGAGTGCACCTACCTAACACATCCCTGCCCTGCAGGGACAATCCAGGCATCAGATTCATTCAACCAACCTTCAGCACTAAAGAAGAGGGAAAGTAAAGTAACACATACTAATCAGATGGCAGAATTTTGCTGAGGGCACACTAGGCTAAACTTTTATAATTTCTTACAAAAACACCAATTCTAAAAGATTAATGGACCCCTATGTTTACTGCAGCATTATTTATAATAACCAAGATATGGAAGCAACCTAAGTATCCACTGATAGATGAATGGATAAACAAGAATGGAATATTACTCAGCCATAAAATAATGAAATCTTGCCATTTGTGACAACGTGGATGGACCTAGAGGGTATGATGCTAAGTGAAATAAGTCAGACAGAGGAAGACAAACACCATATGATTTCACTTACATGTGGAATCTAAAAAAAAAAAAAAAAAAAAAACTCAAATGAACTAACATAACCAAACAGAAACAGACTCATACATACAGACAGCAAACAGGTGGTTGCCAGAAAGGGGGTGTAGGGGGAGGAGTGAAATAGGTGAGGGAGATTAAGAGGTACAAACTTCCAGTTACAAAATAAATGAGTCATGAGAATGAATGTACAATGTGGGAAATATAGTCAATAATATTGTGATAACTTTGTATGGTGATCATTTTGTAATGTTTAGAAAGATCAAACCACTATGTCTTACACCTGGAATTAACATAGTGTAACATAGTGTTGTAGGTAAGTTATACTTCAACAGAAAATTTTTTCAAATAAAATATTTTTAAACTTTTATAATTTCTTACATTTTAACCTTATTCGAATTGGTACTAGAAGTGAAATGATCACTTACTATGCTTTTCAAAACCAAGCTGATTTTACTTAAAATCAATGTGAGTAAAATCAACTTGGCTTTGAAAAGCATAATGAGCTTAGAGAGGACTCCCTTCAAAAAAAATTTTAGGGCTTCCCTGGTGGAACAGTGGCTGAGAATCTGCCTGCTAATGCAGGGGACATGGGTTCGAGCCCTGGTCTGGGAAGATCCCACATGCCGCGGAGCAACTAGGCCCGTGAGCCACAACTACTGAGCCTGTGCGTCTGGAGCCTGTGCTCCGCAACAAGAGAGGCCCGCGCACCGCGATGAAGAGTGGCCCCCGCTTGCCACAACTAGAGAAAGCCCTCGCACAGAAACGAAGACCCAACACAGCAAACATAAATAAATAAATTAATAAACTCCTACCCCCAACATCTTAAAAAAATTTTTTTTTTTAATATTCTTTCACTTTAGGAAAGTAAGATCATTTAACAAAACGTAGAGTAACTTTCATGTTTAAGGACTCCTCAGTCTTTGGGCTTACATATGTTCCTGTGTATTTACAATTACCTTAGATATGGTGGTCATTAACACATTGGCTGTGACTTTGAAGCCTTGGCTATGAAGTTATACTTCTCCCATTAGCAACATCTCACATTCTTTTTTTTTTTTTTTTTTTTTGCGGTATATGGGCCTCTCACCGTTGTGGCCTCTCCCGTTGCGAAGCACAGGCTCCGGACGCACAGACCCAACGGCCATGGCTCACGGGCCCAGCCGCTCCGCGGCACGCGGGATCCTCCCAGACCGGGGCACGAACCCGCGTCCCCTGCATCGGCAGGCGGACTCCCAACCACTGCGCCACCAGGGAAGCCCACATCTCACATTCTTGAATGGCTACCTCTGAATCCTGGTTTTAGCTGATTGTGGCAATCTGGGTTTCATTATTTAAAAGAGATAAGATGATATATTGGGCTGGTTCCCACTATCTCAGAATAGCAGTCTTAAGCATTTGGAAAATGTGAACACAAAAGTATTTAGGGAGTTGAAGAGTGTAGGTTATTTGCTGACTGGAAGAGAAAGAGCAGATTATCACCCGAATGATTTTGATATTGGGTTTTATCTTCCTGCAACAAGCAGACTATAGTCTTTTGCCATTTACCGCAAAACTGTGGACTTACTCATATCTCTAGCATCTCTTTTATTTTTAGCCTCCTGTTTAGTTAGCAACAGTGGAATCTGTGTGCCAGCATGTTTTTAGCAAATATTGTCCAGATCTGCCTGTGATTTTAGCTGCTCATGGCCATGTAGCAATACAAAGCAGGAAAAGTGATGAAGAGAAAAGGAGCTTTCAATGAGGGAATGTTCAGAAAGGTTTCATAGGTTAGAGTTCAGCTGCATCTATGAATTTCAGCTTATTGCACCTTTTCTTTTATCTCTTACAGTACTCATGTCTGAAGAAATGATCCTGGAAAAGAAGTCATTTTGGATTATCTTATTCATCACATGGAGAGATATTTTTAATAGCCAAAGGGCTCATATTTTGCAATCTTTATTACTAAAAAGACAGACTTCTATTTGCAGCTACCAAACACTGCTCGGCTCCTAAGAGACAGTCTTCCCTCAGTAGTGAATAGAGTTCACACACATCAGCACTTAGCAGATGCTATATAGTGAAGGTCAGTACTCAGGAGGCCTGGATAAGCTGGGTTTCCCCAGGCTAGAGTTTTCTGAGCAATTAAAACTGCATTATTGAATGTAGCTTTCACTTGAGGTACCCATTCTGGCCATCCCTCATATGATATTCTACATTTAAATCAGACCACCCAAATTGAATAGAAATGTGACCAGCAGTTAGTGGCATAGTTGAAAATATAAAGCCAGAATTGAATGGCCCAAGAGATATTGGCTGTTTATACTGTCTGCTTCCTCATGTGCATAAATAAAAGTACCAAAGAAAGGAACAGAAGGCCAGATAGAACAGCTGGAAAACTGTATGACAAATCTACAGTCCATTCACCTTCCAATTTCATTCCAGCTCTTTGCACCAACCAATTCCAGTTCTATTGCACTACACAGGCTTGCAGAAGACAGTCATTATCTTGCTTTGTAACACTAACTCACATTGGGGTGAAATAGGCAGTGAGATTGCAGGAGGTTACAACAGTTGAACAAAGGGAAGCCAGTCCAATATATTTTTTTCTTATCTGAACAGGCATTTTAATGTCACTGAGAACAAAAGAATTATCTTCCTCTTTCCTTTTCTTACCTCTGACCATCAAGGAAGACTTAGAAATGCTACTGTAATTATGGCTTACATTTCATCATTTCTTGACACTCTGGAGTATATAGAAAATGAAAAGATAATGTTTTACCTTGAAAGACTGAAATGGAAAAAGCTTCTGTTTATGGGATCTCTCTGGAATGTAGTCATTTGTGTGACTACAATCACGGAATCAGCTAAAATAGCATATGAATTCTCCAATGTCTTCTTTCTGTCAAAAGGAACATTTCCATAAAACTACCTTTATAGACTGGAATGGCTGTCTGCTTTCCAAAAAGAGCTCTAAATAGCTATTAAGCAACCAGTAACTTTACCTAAATGTAGAGCAATTAGAACCATTTTCAAAGTTTTGAAAGATTATTCTAACCTCCCCCCTTCCTTTACCAAGATTAGATGGAATCAAGAAAATAAGTGGCTTGGAGATGAATGAGACTGAAGCATTTGGTGGAAGTTTCCTTTGAGACATAAAGAAGTCAGCTTTATGTTTGAAAGTGAAACGCATCTTTACCTTCAGAGCAATTTTTGACTTTTTAATTATTATGATTAAATGGGGGAATGGGATGCCATAATCACAGTATACCTCCCTATTTAAAACAAAAACAAAAACAAAAACAAAAACAAAAAACCTCTCAGGTGCAGAGTTGAACTAACCCTATTTGTCTATGCAGGGCACATCATTATGCATCCATGCAAGGCTCATCATTTTTTAATTGTTTTTCTCTACTTAATTCCTTATTCCCACTCCCATTCTCCACACTATAGCCCCCTTCTCCAAAGTGCTTGATATGTGTCCCTAGGTATGAATAGATACTCATAAATGTACACTGTGTGTGTGTGCTAACTCACATAATGGCATTGTTGTATAGATATTGTTTTGTTTCTTACTTTTGGGACAACACTATGCTTTTAAGATCTACTCCTCTGGCTCTATGAGCATCAAATGCATTGTTTCTGACTACTGCATAGTCCAGGGTGTGCATTTGTCACTTTTTCTTTATCATTCCCCAGTATGGACACTTAAGTGACCTATAATTCCCCAACCCAATAAGCAACACTGTAATAAATATCCTTGTACTGTCCTTCATGGATCTGTAAGAGTGTTCCCCTAGGATATGGATCCAGGAGTAGGATTTCATGGTCACATATGCGTACCTAATTTTACTAAGTACTCCAGGACCTACTCTAGTTCTCTTGGACAGTCAGGCCAGGTTACTCTTCCACCAGCAGAGCATGGGACTTTTTGTCTCTCTATATTCTCATTAATATTTGATGGTATCTTTCTAGTTTTGATAATTTAATGGGTATAAAGTAGTATCTTATTGTTTTAACAATGTTGAGATATTGGCATAGCCTTTAGGGGCAGGTTGAGTACATTTTCTTTGTATGAGGGTAGTTATATTAGGTAGGAGCCTGTGGTTGCTTCAAAATTTGAGAATGGGGAAGAGCATGTACAGATGCTGAGCTGAGGGGTATTGGAGGTAGACGTAGATGCTCAGCTTAGTCTGTTTTGTCAGCCCTCCCAATGATTTTGTGAACTATACATACCATTTAATAAAACCCCCTTCTGCTCAAAATAGAGAGGGTGCTGTTGCCCGCAACGAAGGAGGCTGGTCTATGCAGTAATTGGTACCATCAGTGGTTGCCAACCCTCAAGGAATAAAATGGGAAATTAGGATTGGCTATTCACATAGATTAAGTTTGAAAACAGTGAGAATCTGGTTCCCATTATAAGACAGGTCACTGCAGGATTTTACCTGCAGACTTTTAGTTTTCCATATACATTTTGGAATAGACTTTATGAGAGCCTCAAAAATACTCTAGGGGGCTTCCCTGGTGGCGCAGTTGTTGAGAGTCCGCCTGCCGATGCAGGGGACACGGGTTCGTGCCCCGGTCTGGGAAGATCCCACATGCCGCGGAGCGGCTGGGCCCGTGAGCCATGGCTGCTGGGCCTGCGCGTCCGGAGCCTGTGCTCCACAACGGGAGAGGCCACAACAGTGAGAGGCCCGCGTACCGCAAAAAAAAAAAAAGAAAAAAAACTCTAGGATTTTTATTAAACTCATATTGAGTTTATTGAATGATTTTGAGATAATTGATATCATTATAATATTGTTGTGCCTCAGTGAATATGGTATGGCTCTCTAATATTTCCTTATTTTATGTCCTATAATAGTATTTTAAAAATTTCTCCATAAAAATTTTGTAAGTTCTTATTTGATTATTTGCACTTCTGGGGGAAATTCATTTCTCCTCTAGTTCAATAACAATCCTGCCTTGATATCCAGGAAATTATGAACTATACTGTAATGTTAGCCATTATAACCACATTATACGACCACTATAAAATACAAAGGGAATGGTAGAAGAAAAATAATAAAATTGTTTATTATGTATAAACATATACTTTTCCAGTTTTTACATGCTCTTGTGGATGATGCCTGGATTTCTAATGTATTTTCTAGTTGGTTGTTCTGGTATAAAGAAACAGTATGGGTGAAGGAAACTTGCTGCAGTCTCTTATTAGTTCTCAGTTTCTCAGTTGATTCACCTGTTTTTTTTAAAAAAAATGTAGATTATCTTATCATTTTCAAATGATGACTGTTAGTTTCTCCCCTTTCAATCTTTAACCTGTTACTTACTTCATTGCCATATTTTGCTAATCAGGACTCCAACACTATGTTGAGCATAATCAATGTCAGAGAAAGTCTATTCTTGCCCCAGTCTTGGAGGGGATGCATAAAAGGAGAAAGTTGAAAGACTTAGCAGTCTGGCTTCCCAATTTGCCACCAGTCCCCTCCCTGCCACCTGCCCATCCCTGTACTCCACAATTCTCCTTTTCTGAGAGCTGTTTACCTCAGTTGCAACTAATAGTTCTTGGGGTGTGCAGTGGGAGAGAGGTTGGGGAGGTGAAAAAACGCAGGGCCTGCTTAACTGTCTGTATTTATTTTATTCCTCCTTATCTTCCCTGGGCTCAGAGATTATGGTTGCATTACTCACACTAATCTGGGCTTCTCTTTTCCTGCCTCAAGTTGCGACAGAGGAAGCAAGACCATTCAGGGCTCTCCTTTACACCCATGCTATCTTCCATTTGTGGCTCCTTGCCCCTTCCCTTCCTAGGCTGTCATTTCAGGGGGAACCTGGAACCCAGCGAACTTCTGTCTCTCCAGAGACTTCTCAGTCTTTTCAGTATTAAAAAAAAAATCCATCATTTTCTCCCTCACTCTGTGGCATCTTTAGGATTGGATTTAGCATAGAGATCCAGAAATTCTTTCAAGTAACATCTTACCTTTTTCTATCCGGGACTGTTGTCTACAAATGAAAACAACAGAGATGAAACTGATTGACAATGTAATTAGGATGTACTCACACGGCCTCCTATGGCCTCCTGTATGACCAACTGTGAAGCATTATCTATGAAATACTGTGGAAGCTGGCCAAAGACTAGAAAGGAAGCTGAGTACTAGCCCATAACTCTGCATACCTTTGAGCTAAAAATAGATTTCTCCAAAAGCTGGTGTCATAATCCTGAAAGGCATATCCCAATCCTTCTTAGAGGGAGAATAACAGGGGAGCTGGTTGCAGCTGAAGAGGAGGTGGTACTCATACTCTATTCCCACATGACTAAAATCTAACTTTTAGCCTATGGAGCTAGCGGTTGTGAAATTGGGTAAAAGAAGAAGAGGAGGTGGCAACGGACAGACCATAGCGCAGAAAAACGGTGGCCAGACATCTTTGCTTTTGAACACCAAAAGCTGAGAGAGACATACTCCCAAGGCAAAGAAAACAAATCGATGAGATGGCACTTAAACCTCAAGCAAAGCTCTGGCCTGCCCATCTCACGCCTCTTGCTTCATCTTCACATTACTCTCTAATAGGAAATTAGTACTTCTCAAAGATAAGCAATGATCTGAAAAGTGCTGACATTGGACTTGTGCACAGATATTAGATATAAGTGGACAGGAGGAGGGGAACATAAACAAAAGACAGATTAAAAAACTAACCTCACAAACAGGAACTTTTAAAAATGAAGACATAATTGAGGGAATAGTTCATTATCTCAAAGCAGTTACAAATAATGGGCCATTCCTCACAGACTTTTGCCTTTGGAGTCCCTCATTTTATGCAACTCCAGGTCATCCTTCTCTTGCTGGACCCACATTTGCTCCTGGCGGAATACCCTCCTTGCCCAGCTCTTGGTGGGAGCCTCGTTACCTCCCATTCTCAGGCTTCCTGCCCCTTCCTGGGTGTGAACCAGCCACTGGTCCAGTGTGTTTGCTAGCTGCAGGGCACATATCAGACCCTTGAAAAGTCCAAATGATATTGACCTCCCACCTCTCCCATCAAATTCTCTTTTGGAAGTAGAAGAGTTGCCAAATAAATATTTTGTATGAAAAGAAAAGGTTACATGTAAAATTTGACTTTATGTAAGCAAAATATAACCACAATTGTATGAATTAAAAAACCAGAAGGATTCTTATTTATCTATAGGCAAATAGATTTTTTCCATAGCATTTACCTTTCTTTTTTAAAATTGTGGTAAAATATACGTACCATAAATTTTACCATTTTAACCATTTTTAACTGTATAGTTCAGTGGCATTGGGTACATTCCCATTGTTGTGCTACCATCAGCACTGAGCATCTCCAGAACATTTTCTTCTTTCCAAACATCTATCCATTAAACAGTAACTCTCAATATCCCTTTCCCTCCAATCCCTGAAAACCGTTATTCTATCTTCTATCTTAATGAACTTGAGTACCTTAAGCACCTCATATAATCAGCCTTTAACATTCTTTTAGCATTCATTTAGCATTCTCAAAATCAAATAAATCACACTTTATAGAGGTCTTATACTTGCCTCTACTTTGCACATTCTTATCTTCCAAGCTGATTCAAGCAAGGTTCATTTTAAGCCATAACTTGTTTGGATGTAACCATGTTACATTGTTTTTGTTTTTTGTTTTTCCTGGGATTAATAAGGAATATCTCTAAGCTTTAATGCTAGTAAAAAAAACCATATTCTATATAGAGAAATAACACTGAAGGAGAAAGTAAGAAAACAGAGTTACACACAGAGAAAAGGGTCCCAGAAAAAATCCAGCTGACAGAATTCAGCAACTCAGTGGGTTGTGTAAGTTTAATTCAATCAATAAGTAAGTGTACCAGTTGGTTTGAAACCATAGGGCTAAACACATATGTCCTGGACTGAAATAGAAGGCAAGGTGTTTGGCTTTGGTTCACCACATAAGCACATTCATTATTCAGAAAAAGAAAATATAGTCAGACATTTGTTCTGATTCTTGGTTTGGAAACTTTCAAATGCTGAAATTGTTAAGAGCCAGTAAGATAATATTCCTGAAATTTAAAATTGATTCACTGGCTCTTTATAACAGATAATGACTTCATATTTATTATTCCAGAGTTGCATTTTGTAATTGAACTTTGCTTAGATATAATTCTGAAAGACATCATTCACTAATCATCAGTCCTTTAATGAGTCTCTACCATGTTTCAGGTGCTGCTGGGCACTGGGGAATAAAAGATACTACATTCAAATTGTTCATGAGGGAATAAATGACAGATAGGTAGATAGGTAAGTAACTAGTTAGATAGCTAGCTAGCGATAAGGGGGAGGAAAAGAGGGAGAGCCATAGGAAGAAAGACAGAGAGAGAATGAAGAAATAATGTGGCAAACTAAGAAATTTAGGTAGAGGGTAAATAGGAGTCCTTTCTACTATTCTTACAACTTTTATATAAGCACAAAGTAATTTTTTAAAGATGTCACAAAAAGAATAAGAAAATAGAATATATAAGTGACCCTAACTGTTCATTTAGAAAGTTATGTTATGAAAGGGTCTTCCAATCTTATTTTTTAAAGGAATGATTCCTCATCATGTTAATGGGTATTCTGAGAAAAATGGTGTTCCGTGGTAGTCAGTTTGCAAAATGTGTACTATTCGCCTCTCTTAGATAGTCTAGTGTATATTTTAGCATATTCAAGGATCAGAGAAGTCCCCTAGGAAAGAAAGCCAACTACATTATTCTGTTTAACACAGGATATCCCAATGTATTTGACCATAGAATTTCTTTTCTTTCTTTTTTTTTTTTTTTTAGAGTAACACATTAAAATAGAGATTTCAGAAATACCACTGTAGGATAAGGAACATTTTCTCAGTTTGGATGCATTCAAATTCACGTGCAAGGAAGCTACTTGTAATGTTATATGTGTTGCTGGGTTTACGCAGATACAGTTCCAGTTGGTTCTCAGATACCTTTGTGCACAGGTATAGGCATGTGGTGCCCCTTTAATTAGAAACCCTTACCCTTAATGTGGTATTTATTGAATCTCATGCTGAGATAAATAGTTTTTGTTTACACAATTTCCCAGGACTAACTGTTGAGTTTTTAGAACAGCCTTTCACTAAGCTTTAATGAGTACAATTAAATGAACCACTAACATAAAACAAATCATCAATTCAGCCACCTATAGTGAATCAGTTGATCTTGGAGTACATGATGTAAATGTAAGATCATTGGCTTCTTTTTTTTTTTTTTTCCTGTACGCGGGCCTCTCACTGTCGTGGCCTCTCCCGTTGCGGAGCACAGGCTCTGGACGCGCAGGCTCAGCGGCCATGGCTCACGGGCCTAGCCACTCCGCGGCATGTGGGATCTTCCCGGACCGGGGCACGAACCCATGTCCCCTGCATCAGCAGGCAGACTCTCAACCACTGCGCCACCAGGAAGCCCGATCATTGGCTTCTTGCCTGAGATTGCTAAAGGAAAGATTACCAAATAATTTCTTCTTGTTCCCTTTGAGTCTTCCCCAAAATTCCTCAAGAGTAGAGGATGACTTTGGAAATGTAACATCAGGTTTTTCTCTTCACCAATAATGAAACCCTGGTTACACATACTCTCACTCTATGTTTCTTTAGTAGAAAAAGGTTGCATTTAATACTTTGAAAAGTTCTAAGAAGCAGTTAAAAATAATTTTTCTTTCATTGAAAAAGATTTCAATAAAAATCTTGAATAAGATGTCTTATTTCTTAAGTGACAAAAAGACTTCGTGGAATTGAAATGAGAGAATGCTAATTTTTTAAAGTGCCTAAATTAAATGTGCGTTCAGGTGTTATTGATTAACTCCAACATTCTGCTTCCTTCTGTATGTACATTTAGGACAAATGGCCAACACTGTAACAAAATTGGAAAATACTAATTCAGTTTTATAAGGAATATAATGAATTGTCTCCACAATACTATGTAATTGCTAGTAATTGTAAAAATATTTCCTAACTAAAGTAGGTTTTCTTCATAATTATACTTGTAATTTCAAAGAACAGAATACAGTGATTCTTAATGAGCAGGTAGTATCTAATAATGCACCAATTCTTAATTAATTGACTACATTGCTAAAAACCTAAGTGCATTAATGTAAAACATTAAATAGATAAAAGTAAGAGAAAGATGATGCCAAATAGACAAAGCTTCAAAATGTCAAACTGTCATTTTTCATGATATTCCTAACGGGCATATTTCTTCATTGTTCTTTACATCTGTGCTCAGCACACTATGTAGACTGTCATTTAACCATGTTAATTAATTATCTTGATTTCTTTGACTACCTTGTGCCTTAGATTATATGAATAAAAAGTAAGAAAAGAAAGAAGAACTAAGTGAAGATAGACAAAGAAGACCCCAACATCCCCGGCTGACCCAAGAGAACAGTTTTTGTATTAAAATATAAAAGGACATAATTTTTATTTCTGATGATAGGTTGTTATGTGGAAAATGCTTAGTACTTTTTCTTGGTTAGACCAAAGGTAGAGAAAATAAGTTTAACTTATTTACAAAAGAACTACAGGTTAGAGTTTAGTTCAATTCATTAAAACATTTCCTAATCAACTATCATTCATTCATTCACTCATTCATTTAATCCTGGAATTTGTAAACTACAGCCCCTGGCCAGCCACCAGGTTTTATAAATAAACTTTTACTGGAATGAAGCCTATGCCTATGCCTTATATTTTCCCCGGCTGCTTTCACACTAAAACAGCAGAGTTGAGTAGTTATAACAGAGACTTTATGGTCCACAAAGCCTAAAATATTTACTACCTGGCTGTTTACAGAAAAAGTTTTCTGACTCCTGATTTAATCAGGCATTTAGTCATTTGGTATCATTTAATAAGTGTTTTGCAGAATCTTACAGTCATTGGTCTCAGCAGTAAGAATAAATCAAAGAACATTCAGCAGTAGTTTGTGCACTCATGAAGTTTATAGTCTAGTGGAGGAAACGATTAAACAGCAATAACATCAATAGTGTGATCCAGTCTAGAAAAGGGAAAGTAAAGCAAATTATGGGAACAAAGATCAAAGGCACCAAAACCTAGAATGGAGAGGGGTAAAGGAAGGATGTTCCTGGAAGGAAATGATGTCTAAGCTTAAATCTGAAGGATGAATAGGAGACAGTCAGAAAAATAAGAGCTGGGCTGGGAGGAGAAGGAAAGAGTCCGGGGTGGCTTGTGAGTGTTAGAAGGAGAAAGTCACATGCTGTGTGTAGTGATAAAAGAAAGTGTGGCATGGGTGATATCCAGTCTGGTCAGATCAAAGACTTCTAGGGAAAAGAGGTAAAAAGAAAGCTAGAAAAGCAAGAAGGACGCAGATTATACTGACTCTTATAAGGAGTTTATTCTAAGGAAAATGGAAAGCCATGGAAGGCTTTAAATTATGGGAAAGATACAACCATATTAGTTTAGTGTCTTAGAATGATCACTTAGATTTCATCACGGAGCTTGGAGGGAGCTATTGTAGAGATAGAATCCCTGGCTGTGGCCAAGTGAGGAGACTGGCAAATCCTTTCCCTGAAAAGCAAATATAAATCTGGACAAAGTATTCTGAAAAAAAAAGAAAAATCACCTTTCAACCGTCTGGAAATGAACAAGAGCAGGTAACAATCTGAAAAGCATTTTTACTTAAAAATCTGCTTAACTGGGCTTCCCTGGTGGCGCAGTGGTTGAGAGTCCGCCTGCCGATGCAGGGGACACGGGTTCGTGCCCCGGTCTGGGAAGATCCCACGTGCCGCGGAGCGGCTGGGCCTGTGAGCCATGGCCACTGAGCCTGCGCGTCTGGAGCCTGTGCTCCGCAACAGGAGAGGCCACAACAGTGAGAGGCCGCTGTACCGCAAAAAAAAAAAAAATCTGCTTAACCTCCCAGGTAGAAACACTGGGAATCTGTGGTGCTCTGGCCCCGGGCTGCTCTCCCTTCTGCCCCCCAGCCCAGTTGACAAGGAGATTTTCCAGGGCAGGGCAGGTCTTAAGGACCAGCAGCTTCTCTCTGACTGGCAAAGGGGCTCCCTCAATTTGGTGCGGTGGGAAAAGCCCGCACCCAGCAGCGTGGTCGGTGGAAGTGATAATCACAATGGTGGTTTGAGTAGGGAAGGCCCACAGCTCTGGTAGCCCGAGGTTGCAGTCATCGTTGGAGAAGGCGTACTTCTTGCTAGACTGTGTGAATGTGCAGCAGACACTGGAGAAAACCCAAACCAGTGACAGATACCTGGCCAGCCCCGGAGCAGAACACATGTGCAGAGGAGACACAAAAGGGTCCAGCAGAAAGTAAAAGACTGGTCATCCTTGAAAATGGCATGAACTTTGAATGCCACCCCCCTTACCCACATACATATCTATCAGCAGAAAACAGAAGCCTTACTGGTTTGAAGTGGCTGAGCACAACCTCTGTCCAACCTAGATATGACTGAAGCAATGCAAACACAGGGCTGACGTCAAGGAATAAACACAAGACTATTTTAAAAAACAAATATGTATATGTATGGCTGATTCACTTTGTTATAGAGCAGAAACTAACACACCATTGTAAAGCAATTATACTCCAATAAAGATGTTAAAAAAAAGAGACCATAAGCAGAGACATCAGCAATCACAAACCACAGAGGAGACGGATTTCACAGACCTAGCCAGGTAGATTCCTGACGGAGAAATAAATAAATTAACAAAACTGCAACAACAACAGTCTTCAGGGGGGAGAAAAATCAGAATCCAGAACTGCTTTAATATATTACCTATAATGTCCAGGTTTCAACAAAAAATACTAGACACAAGAAGAAACAGGAAAATGTGACCAATACTCAGGAAATAAAGTAGTCAATAAAAATTGGTCACACATCACTGAGGTACGAGTTTTGGCAGTTCACAAGGTCCGAGAAGCAGACCAACTTGAGATCAGACATGCCAAGAGATTCACTGGGAGAAATGCTTGAGAAGGATGAAGGGAGAAGGGAGCCTTCAGACCACAGTGCAGATCTGCAACCTGTGAAATGAGGGAGGAAAAGGAGGGACTGGGTAGGAAGATGCTTAACTGCAGTGCAGTCCTGAGAAGGTCTCGGCTATACCAAAAAGTCTCTGAGTAAAGAGTGCCTCATAGAGGAGGCCAGCATTGGGCCAGCTCAACTCTGGTACCCACACTACATACACTTAGTTATTGGCTGGGAACAACCCGAGCGAAGTGTGGCCTCAGTGTGAAGAGAGAGATCTGAAGATGCAGCAGCTCAAACATAAAATCTTCCATCTTCCCATAACACATCCACTCCTGCACACTCACCCCCATCAGCCCCTTCATTCTGTTTTGTTCTCCTCTTTGGCTTGCCAGACTAACTCAGGCCTTTACACTTTACTTAGCACCAGCCATCACTTTCTCTAGCCTTCTAAGACCCACCTGACAATGAGTTTGCCTGATCTTCTGGGGCCTCACCAGAGTATTAAATGATGTGTCATAAGAGAGAGCCCCAAAGTTAATGAATTCTATTTTTTTTTGCCGTACGCGGGCCTCTCACTGCTGTGGCCTGTCCCGTTGTGGAGCACAGGCTCCAGACACGCAGGCTCAGCAGCCATGGCTCACGGGCCCAGCTGCTCTGCAGCATGTGGGATCCTCCCGGACCGGGGCACGAACCCGTGTCCCCTGCACTGGCAGGCAGACTCTCAACCACTGCGCCACCAGGGAAGCCCAATGAATTCTTGCTTAACCGTTCTTTTGTTCCAGCCCTCTTGATCAAGCACTCTCAAAGTCCAATTCTAGGGGTAGTCCTCTCATTCTTCAGGGTACATGCTAGCTACTTCATAAAACTCTTACAGAGTGTAATTTCTTCCATTCCTTATCAGCCTCAGCACATCCCCAGCCAGGTCCTGTGGAGGTTTAACCCTAGTTATCGCTCCAGCAGCCAGGAAAGGAAGTAGGAGCAGCTCCTGAGGGGAGCACCTGTTGCCTTAGCAGGTGAAAGGTCTCTTCCTTGCTTGCAGCAAGGAGTGACAGCTCCCTCTCAAGGAAGGGTGGGCCACCTCTGCAAGCCCTGAGCATTCAGGGTCCCAGGTTTTTCCAACCGGGGCCCTGGCTTGAGCATTTAAACATCGCCAGAGCTCTCGCCTCTGTCATAGTCTCTCTCTGCTGCTCAGCTGTTTTTACTCTTCCATTTCAGAAGATAAAGATCCCTTCTTAAGCTGTCAAAGAGGCCCTCTGGCTCTCACAATTAGCCTTTAATAGTTTGTTAACTGCTCTCAATTTCTCATTATCCCATCATAGGATGTCAATATAGCTTGTTAATAATAAGGCAACTCCACTCTTCCTAGACATTAGTCCCCAGTATCTTTCACATGCCAGAATCACTGCACAGTCGAGAGCATTTCTCAACACTGGGACATTTTCCAAGGTCACCGCTGGGGAAATCTTCAGTGGGCTCTCACCTTGTGCCAGAGACTTATCAAGCCTTCCCCACTCCACTCATGAAACAGTTGTGTTGGCCAGACAGTGAGTGAGCCAGACCCAAGCCCAATCTTACTGTCAGTTTTCTCAGTCCCCACTCTTGATACCAGCTGTCTCCATTTAGGACCTCCAAGAAACAGACATTAAGGTGTATTAGACATTCGAGATTTACTGGGGCAAGGATAAAGGGAAGGGAACAGGAGCAGGTATGGGGAACCTTCAGATGGCAATGCAGGTGCAGGTGTGACTCTTGCAAAAGGAGAGAGGAAAGGAAGGATTGGGTAGGAAGAGGCTCAGACCTCAGGGCAGTTCACAGAAAGTCTTGGCAACACTGATGGAGCCCCACTAGTGTGGGGCTGCCCTGAGCCAGAGGTCAGGGGCAAGGGGTGGTGAACCTTGAGCACAGGTGAGAAAAGGTGACCATTAGAAGTGTCCCACATCAGACAGGCATGGCCCAGTTCAAGCAACCATACCATGTTAAGTCATTGGCTCAGTCAGTGGCTGGGAGCAGCCAGGGAAGCACGGGTTGGGTGTGACTGCCATGTGGCTCTAAGCTGTAAGTCAACTGTGACCCATAACAGTTCCCGTTGAATGATGACGTAGGCAGTGCAATTCCATCACTGCTACCTGTGTCCTTCCCCTGGATTTCTGAGGACCCCTGGACTAGAGTGTTTGTGTTCAAAGGTCTTTTCTTTTGAATTCCTGCTCCTAGTTAAGTACTCTGTCTTCTTCAGTGATCTCACTACCACTTCTGGCTTCCTCAATGCCCTCTTGGCATCTATGCCCCAAATTTAAAGACCTCCATTCCACAAAGTAGCCCTATCACAGTGCTATGATAGGTATCTGACATACGAAAGATTTGGTGATAATGGGGAAAATTCCGAGAGAGAGAGGAAGAACTTAAATTTTAATTTTAGATGTCATCATGTTTAAAGTCCACTGGCCCTTCTCTGCCACAAGGAATTTCTTACTTTTTTTCCCATTCATTTCTTACCTTGGTCTCAATTCTCAAAATTCCCCTTCTCCTGGGTTGTCAGGAAGGAAAAAAAATAATCACTGTTCCTCTCTTTTGCATCCCTATATGTAGTGTGTGGTCAATCTCTCTTTTATCTCTACTGTTATCTAAGATGAGGTTCTGGAGTCTAATCGGGCATAACCAAAAATGGGTTAATTAAGGGGTTTATAGTAAATATTGTAGTCAATCCTGGATTTCTGGTACTTTCTCATATCTTAGTTTTGGCTACTTCTGACAGTATTTTTATTTGTTAACAAATTATTAAAAACTCAATCTCAGATTAAACAGAAGGTTATGATAAACCTAATGCAAAAATATAAGAAAACAAATAACGATAACCCACAGCCTTTTCTATGCAATTCCTTATCTCAAGTTCATTTTCCAATCTATTGATATTTTTATCTTTGAAAATGTTCAGTAATGTCAAATGTACGTAAAAAAAGACTACGTATCAATTTACGAACAGATGTAGGCATGTAGCCAACATGTATAAAAGGAAAATGGTTTAAGAAGCTGATTCTTTGATGTGAAGTTTTCTTTTATAAGAATTTTTCTTTATCTCTCCCTTAATAAAAAAAAAAAGTAAGAGCCTAGTTCAAAGCACAATCAGTCTTTCATGGTAAGGACAATGGATGGAAGCAATTTGAAGCAAATGCCCTTTGATTAAATAGATGGCTATTTGACTTCTTAATAAATAATCAACATCAAAATGAAAGTCTAGAAATTTTCAAGTTCACATGGTTATGGTTTATTTTAGCAGAACTGAAATGGTATACGCACTTTGAACTCTATAGCTTAAATATTTTAAAAAGACTCCTTGGAAATAAGTTTAAAATAACCCAACTACATTCATTCACCAAAGCATGGAAAATTGAAAGCAAATTAAGATCCCGAGAATATATATTTGCCTTTCAGCATCACGTTGTACCTGTACTTTTGATTCCAAAACTGCCCTGGCATGTGTTTGTTTTGAAGTCGCTTTTGATGGGGGAGGTATGTGCTGCAGTACATAGATAAGCAGGAAATGAACCATGGAAGAAAAATCTATTAGTTTCAAAACTCAAAGAGAGTATAACTGCCCCAGCACTGCGTGTTTTTCCCTTTTCCAGTTTAAAATGTTCTCTATTCCAAATAATGCCATATACAATTGCCCCAGTTTTGAACCAGCTTATTCGGCACTTGCACTAGTTGATTGGTACAAACAATTTTTTTTTTCTTACCTACAATTTCCAAAGAAAAACTATCATTTTTCACAGGTGTTCTCTGCTGGGATGCCCCAGCAATGGCAGCTCTGGTCCTGCAGCAGGAAGACTGGTTGCTCTTCTATTGACAATGCCTGCTGGCCCTTCCTCCCATCCTGGTTGTCCCTTTAAAAGTCAGAGTTGGGGCTTCTCTGGTGGCGCAGTGGTTGAGAGTCCGCCTGCCAATGCAGGGAACACGGGTTCGTGCCCCGGTCTGGGAAGATCCCACATGCCGCGGAGCGGCTGGGCCCGTGAGCCATGGCCACTGAGCCTGCGCGTCCGGAGCCTGTGCTCCGCAACGGGAGAGGCCACAACAGTGAGAGGCCCGCGTACCGCAAAAAAATTAAAAAAATAAAAAATAAAAAAATAAAAGTCAGAGTTGTGTTTTCTTCCCCAGGGTCAGGACAAGGTGTCCTTCTCAGTGACTTGGAGATCCTTTCTCCTTAAACACACACAAAGCATAAAAATACAAAACAATAGTTCTGCCACACCCAAGTTTAACTCTCATTAAGTAGTTCTCTAAATAGGCGTTAGCTGATTTAAAAAAAAAAAAAAAAGACTCCCTGTGCAGTATATCTGCTCACAATCTACTTGTCCTTTGCTTATGGCAAAGAAGAGGGATTTCTTAAGTGATGAAAAGTATTGCAATAAACTATTCACATCCACCTGGAACCTCAGAATATGATCCTATATGGAACAGGGACTTTGCAGATGTGATTAAGGTAAGGAGCTTGAGATGACATCATCCTGGAAGAGAGAGAGCCTTAAACTCAATGATGAGTTCCCTTATAAGAGACAGAAAAGAAGACACAGACACACAGAGAGAAAGCCATGTGAAGACAGGGCAGAAACGAGAATGATGCATCTGTAAGCCAAGGAACCCTAAAGATTGTCTGCAGCCACCAGAACCTGAAAAAAGGCATGGAACAGATTCTCCCTCAGAGCCTCTGGAGGGAACCAATCCTGCTGACACCTTGATCTCAGATTTCTGGCCTCCAGAACAGTAAGAGAATAAATTTCTGTTGATTTAAGCCACCAAGTTTATGGTAATTTGTTATGGCAGCCCTAGGGAACAGATACGGTACATAATTATTTATACACACACACACACAAACACACTATTAATATCTTGGAATGTTTCCCTAAGGATCAGTGGTTCTCACTGAAGGCTGTACTGCCCATATGGAAATATATGATGGTGGTGGTTTGGGTTTCAGGTGACTGGAGGATGCTACAGGCATTGAGTGGGCAGCATTCATACTGGTCCCACACAGTGAAACACTGTTCAGACTTTTCCACGACCTTTGAATATTCTCACCAGTCATTTATGTAGGTGGAAAACTGATTCATAATTATTTGAGGCAAGAACCTAATGTTGGTGAACACAAAGTATTTTTTGCATAGTTTCAATATACACACATTTCCTGAAGTTTTCAGGAAATACAATTACTGTAAAGTGAGGGAAGTTTGCATTTTCCTTTGTTTGAATCATACTGATGCAGCTGTGTTGGTCTGCATTTGTAGATTTTGCCTCAAAGCACTGACAGTACTATCTTACCTGCTAATTTCATTGTGCCTGAAGATTTACATAATTAAATAGATATTGTATTAATCAGGCTTCTCCTGAATAATGTGAAGAGATTTATTATAAGGGATTGATTTGCATGATTATGGAAGCTGAAGAGTCCCAAGATCTGCAGGGTAAGCTGGCAAGCAGGAGACCAAGAAGAGCCAATGGCGCAGTTTCAATCTGAAGACCAGGAAGAGCTGATGTTTCAGTTCCAGTTTGAAGGCAGGAACAAAACCATGTCCTAGTTTAAAGGCAGCCAAGCAGGAAGAACTGCTTTACTCAGAAGGAGGTCAGCCTTTTTGATCTATTCAAGCCTTCAACTGATTGGATGAGGCCCACCCACATTAAAGAGCACAATTTTGTCACTCAGTCTACCGATTTATATGTTAATCTCATTAAAAAACACACTCACAGACACATCCAGAGTAATGTTTGACCAAACACTTGGGCACCTTCTGGCCCAGTCAAAATGACTCATAACCTCAATCGTCATAGATATTAATATATAAGTTGTTTTTCTTCTACTTCTACCTCACATTTTAATTAAAACAGTATATTAGTTTCTAAAAATATAATTGTATAAGAAGGTTATATTATTTATGAATTTCATTTTCAATAGTAAAGAGGTCGTTAAAAGATATTCATTACAAAGAGGAGTCACTGGCTATTAGAGGGCTGAGCAAAACTAACCTAGGTGTGCTGCATTCTGTCGTGATGGCTTAATAGTTCTCCATATATGGACACACAATGATACACTGAATGAATGAACATTTTGGTTGTTTTTTTTTTTTTACTATTACTAAAAATCTCATGGAGAACACCCTCATACACGTATCTTTGCACATTTTACAATATTTCTGTATAATAGATTTCTCAAGAAAGAATTCCTCGGAAGAGTATGAACATTTAAAATGTTGATAGACACTTTAGCAGTGGGTTTCAAGACAAGAACTCTTTCTTCAAGGGAAATTATATACTGTGGATGAAAACTGTTGCCTGCCATATCGGTAAACAAAGGATGTTGCAGCCATCAAGCCATCAGCCATTGTAGCCACCCCCAACCGTGCATCCTGAGGGGATTCAGGATGGAGAAAAGCAGGCTACTGGCCCTAGAGAGTTAAGGTGCATATCAAAGGAATGACTTCAGTGAGCCCAGACTCTTGCATCCTCCTATGCATAGAAAAGCTCGCTAGAATCATTTACTTGAGATGTCTGGTTTTCTTTCATTAACAGTAATCTTTTGATGGTCCCACTACCTGGTTTTTGTTGTAAAACTCCTATATATACTAGCTCCTAGGGCTTCCCTGGTGGCGCAAGTGGTTGAGAGTCCACCTGCCAATGCAGGGGACACGGGTTCGTGCCCCAGTCTGGGAGGATCCCACATGCCGTGGAGCGGCTGCGCCCGTGAGCCATGGCCGCTGAGCCTGCGCGTCCGGAGCCTGTGCACCGCAACGGGAGAGGCCACAACAGTGAGAAGCCCGCGTACCGCAAAAAAAAAAAAAAAAAAAAAAAAAAAAAAAAATATACTAGCTCCTCCCTTACCTCTTCAGGGCAGTCCCTCAGAGCTGTCTGACAGGCTGTCTTCTGGGCTTAAGTCCTCAGTCTTGCCTGCCAGATAAAACATAATTCTCAACTTTTAGGTTCTGCATTTTTTTTTCAGTCGCAATACCAAAGACAATAAAACAGATATAAGTAGAGGTGTTTTTGAAAAAGGATAGAGATCCAGAAGCCCTGCCCATTCCTTTCTTGGCCAAGGCAATCCCTGGGCATCTCCACAGAGCTCCTCAGGCTTCAGGAGCATAGCTTGAAAACACTGGCCTGAGATGCAA
The DNA here is from genome assembly GCF_025265405.1 of Mesoplodon densirostris. NCBI lineage: Eukaryota > Metazoa > Chordata > Mammalia > Artiodactyla > Ziphiidae > Mesoplodon > Mesoplodon densirostris. The sequence continues at coordinate 43,867,205 of NC_082664.1, forward strand.
TTTATCCCTTTCTTGGTGGCTCAGGCTTTGTAAGGCTGGCCCTCCCTGTGAGACTCCTTGATAGCTTCTCCTCACTCTCCCTGACATCTAGGTGGTGATCAGCAGGTTAAGTGCTGGCTCATGTATCAGTTGTATAAGGCCAACCAGCTAGAATCCCCATGCTGCCTTCATTATTATTATTTACTTTTTTGAAATGTTTTAAATACATGTACTGAAAAGTCCATAAAAAGTAAACATGCAGCTTAATAAAACAGCATAATGCATATACCAACATAGCCATAACCCCAATAAAGAAATAAAATAGAACCCCAGACACACCCACCTCACTCCTCACCAAAGCGAATCACCGTACTGACATTTATAGTCACCATTCCCTTGTTTTTTCTTTGTACTTTTACTCTAGCATACACTAGAGTAAAAGTATACACTATACTATACACTAAATACACTATAGTTTCTTTTTCGCCTGTTTGGGAACTTCATATCAAAGAAATAATATAGTATGTATTTTCTGTTCTTTGGTGCAATACTATTTTTGTGAAATCTGTACATGCTGGTGCATATGGCTGTAGTTTTTAAAAATTTTTATTCCTATGTTACATTTAATTCTATGAATATACCACAATTTATTTATCCATTCTATTGTTGATGAGCGTTTGGTTGTTTTTCAGTTTAAGACTATTATAAATAATGCTGCTAAGAACTTTCTTATACATATCTTCTGATTCCCATAGTCTTACATTTCCATCTCACATATTACTGGAGATAAAATTGCTGGGACATATGATATGAACCTGAGCTTTCCATTCTAGGTTGTTTTACTTATATAAACAAACAACTCTACTGCTTGGTTTTAAAGAGTATTTGTTCTGTAGATTACCTGATAACCACGTGTAATTGCAATCATCATTGTCTCAGATATCTTCCACAATATTTTATAAAATGTAGGATTGTATGGGGTTTCTTTTGGGGGTGATGAAAATATTTTAAAATTAAATAGTGGTTATGGTTGCACAACTCTAAATACACTAAACCCCTCTGAACTGTACACTGTGAAGGGATGGATCTTGTGGCATGGGGATTATATTTCAATTAGGCTGTTATAAATACACAAGTTAAAAAAACCAAATGACAATAAAAATTCAGGATTGTCGCTGGCAGAAGCAGTGTAATGGGGGACTTTCTCTCCCTCCAACCATCCTACCAGGAATTATGTGTGAAGGGAGGGGACAGGCAAGGAGCAGGAGAATGGGATGGGGACGTAACGAAGGACAGAGGACAGTATGAAAGTGGTAGGTTTAGACGGGAGCTTAGGAAATATTATGGTAACCCGATGTATTATTTGATTATGGGAAATGAGGACAAGGAAATGGAACAGAGTTGATGGAGTAGTTTAAGCAATGACTATGTTTAAATACACATGATTTTCTGATCTGCACGTATCAGCTCTCCACATGCCAAAAAGTGTTAATATGTTCATGGAATACATGAGGGAAAGTGAGTTGCAGGGATGGAACTCAGGGTCACAGGGCTAATATATAGAGATAACAATAATAGTAACATCCTAGCTAACACCAGTATTTCATATTTATTTTGTATTTATTGTAAGGTTTCAAATCCTGGCTATACCACTTACTATCTGTGTAACACTGAGCAAGTTACTTAGCTTTTCTTGACCTTACTTTCTTCATCCAATAAGCTACGATTGTGCATTTCAGTTCCAGAAACGGTGTCACGGGAATTGCCTCTGTCTCCCCACTTTAAAGGAGGATGCACAGTAGCAGGTATGCCAGTTAGGAGGAGTGCACACTTGCCCTGCTGCCCACACACTCCCCTGACATAACCACGTTAATGAGGTAAGACTGTTGGCACCAGACGGGCACATCCCATGTGTCAAGAGAACACAGAAAACGGCCTTTCTGCTTGAAACTAGAGAAAAGGGAAAAATAATGTCTCAACAAATCATCCTGTCACACAAGCATCCTACTAACTGAAGAATTTTAAGCAGTATAACTACAAAAGCCCTTGCTCAAATTGTGTGGTATTCTGTGCCTCTTAAGTTATGGAGTGAGAAACAATTTTTTAAAATCTACAAATGATTCTTTGAAATAACATCTTTTTATTTACACATATGTATTTTTGGATAACGTGGGGAATAGCTCATTTTGGTTAACAAATACGTAACACAACTTATACATCCGTTTTGTTCATTGAGAAGGTTTGGGGACATGTAAAGAGCCCAGAAAATTCCAACAGGCCGTTGTTATCAAATGAATCAGTACGGCTTCTTCAGCAGTTGAATATCACTCTCTATAACACTTTTCTTCTATAAATGAAGGCCTTGTTTTATAACTGGCCTGGATGCTTCTGATTTTATTGGAACTATACTAAGAAGCTGGTTTGCTGTGAATTCCTTCCTTGTGGCTAAATGTGCATGAATTCAATACAGCATCTGAGCCGACACTAGGTCTCACACCACCCACGTCCCAGGTGGAATTAAATGTCCTCGAGTAGGCTGCTTTGAAATTCTAGTTTTTAAAGCACGCTTTTCAGAGCAGCAAAGCACAAATGACTGTGTGTATATTTACTGCACTTTATGCATCCTGCGTATAAAAGCTGTATTGAACATTTATGAGGGTTCTCCTCTGAAAAGTTGCAGATCATAATAGAAAGTATGTTTTTGCATTTTTACCAAAACCTCAGACTCCAACAGACTGAGGACTTGAGGGAGCCAAGAAACAAAAAGAGGGAGCTGCTTACCACAACATATAGTGTTCCTGGCACAAACAGATCTGTTTCACTCACTCAGGCCTTGAGGCGCGGGAATAAAAGAACCCGAGCAGTTCCAGCACCCTTTGCCCAGGCCCTGCCCTTTTTCTCCACAGAGAGCAAGGGAGGGGAAGAAGTGAGGCAGGCAGTGCCCATGAGTTCTGACAAACAGGGTAAAGAGAGATGCTGGGAGCCCTTTTCATCTTTTCCCATGAAATATCTAGTACATTTTCCTTGACTTTCAAATTTTAAAATGGCTGTACATCGTTCAAACAGCAGAGGTCTAACGATAATGGCCTCCAAATGTTTGCATGAAGTAAGTTGACTTATTTCCAAGGTAATCTAGAAACAAACATTGACTGTGTTCATTGTTTGAAAAGTATTTAACTATGCCTGATTTCCTCCCAACTGCCTACATGTAGCAGTCAGGGGCCAACAAGGAAACCACTTTACCATTTTTTAATAAAGAGAAATCAATGCAGGGAATTGGGTACAAGGGTGACAGTAAGAGCTGGAAGCCAAACAGGAGGTAGCATGGCAACCGGAGATGAACAATGGCAGAGAGAGCCAAAGGCTGTTGTGGGGTTTTCAGAGCCCAGAGCCAAGGTCACAGGACAGTAGCTGGCACCTCAATGGACCTGTCCAGTGGGGGGAGGGGTGGGGGGGGAATGAGCCCCAGGGGATATGCAGCCGTGCTGGAGAAACATCCAAAGCAGAGAGCAGTCCTGTGTTCTCCCTTCCGCCTGCAAACCCCAAGCTCTCACCAGTTCTCACGTTGCCCAAAGCCAGAAGGCAGCGGACACAGGAGGCTGGGAATCAGCCTGTAGGCAGGGGTCAGCCCCACTGCCATAGAGAGCAGAGCAAGGGAAGAGGAACGAATCTGAGGCCACACTGAGATCACATCTTCCTTGACCATTTCTCTGACTTCCCAAACTAAAGGAAAAAATATATCTGAAATGAAATCTCTAGCTTATTGGACAATGGGAAAGACTAGGTGCTGAAGGCTGCAGCAACCGAAGAAACTCCGCCTTACCCTGACCTATGAGCTCAATACCACTCACCTAGGGTAGCATCAGTCTCTACATTGCTTCCAGCCGAGGCTCTAGCCAATGGGACCCATTGCAGACTCATACAGGGGAACAGTTGCCTTTTTCTTGATTTTCTTGACATTGTTTCAGTATTTTCTCATACATATTCACACAGAAATGATTATGCAGCATTTTATGAGCTGTCACAAGGGAAAATGGCTGTGGCATGAGTCCACGGCCGACAGGGTGCTCTCGCCACCTGTCATCCAGAGCTTTGAGGTGCAGGGAGAAACAAAGGAGAGAAAATAAAATGTGAGTGGGTGGTGAGTGACATCTCCTGACTTTTGGGGAAGTAACGAGAGTAGAGTCACCCCTCCCTTTCTTATTCTTTTCTTCTCTTTTTTAAGAAGAAATAAATATATCTAAGAGAAACATTCTGGCTATCTAAGGGTGGGGAACAAGAGCAGTTAGAAGAAAACAGCTGGAATGTATCTGCAGAAGGAATGGACAAAAACGCTCTTTCTGTGCCATCAGTGAATCGCTGCTGTGAGAAAGCCAAAATAGCAACTTCTTTACCGCCATAACAATTCTCCCTGAGGCCAGTTCCCAGCTTCCCATGCATACCCAGGACACTTCCCAGCTGTTTGGCAGTGCTGAGTGCTTCTTGACTGACCAGAGCCTCAGATCACAATAGAAGCTGCCATGTCTAAGGGACCTTCACATCACATGCAATGGAGGGGCACAGGGGGTCTGGGCAAGTCCCATGGAGACAGGACACTACACTGGTCAGTGTGAATAAAGAGAGGAAACTATTGTCTTTAATATAAGTGACATTACTAGCATCTATTGAGCACTTTGTATATGCCAGGCTCTCTGTTACCTTGCTGAATCTTCGCAAGAACGCTCTGTGGTCACCATTCTGATTTTCCCCATTTCACAGATGAGGATCCTGAGGCTTTGAGGTTGGGTTATTTGTCCAGTGTCACACAGCTAGTAAATGGAGATTTGAGACTCAAATCTAGGTCTGTCTCTCTCCTCAGACCCAAAGCTCTTCATCACTATGCTATTCTGTATATCAACTCTAACGGAAACTCAGTGGACAGTTTGTATGTTCAGTGCAAACCGTCACTGACCTCTTCACCCATGATTTATGGAAGAGATAGTAAAACAGAATTGTTACTTGTTTTGTTCTCTCTGTGTAGTTTCTGAATGCAAATAGTCAGTGAATTCTTGCTATCTATTTAGTCTAAATGACTGAGTCATATGATATCTGCTGGTGTTCTAGAAGCTTGTATGTTCTGAATCTCTCCAGCTACCCAAACCCTAGAGAAGAAATGCTCTATTTCTGCAAATTTTCTTCCCACACCTTCTCAGCTGAAATCACCAAAGACTGGAATCTTTAGGCTCAGATCCTGGCCAGTTCAGGAGTGACTCCTAATTTCATCTTTAGAGAAAGTCACATATTGTAACAGTGTTTTGCCCAGGGTCCATCATACCTGTGATGAGTACTAGTCATTTAGGTGCCCACCCAGTCCTCCTCTTTTCCAGCCCATATACATAGACTTTGCTTTCTTCTCTGTTGCATTACTGGAGTCCAGCTAGCTCATCTCTACTGTGTAGACCCTTCTCCCTGGAAGTTGACCCTGTCCCTTGGATTCTTACAACATTCATAGAAGTAAAACAGCATGGGACGACAAACACATCGCACATACACTGCCCATTTCCTTTCCTGCACCCACAGAGTTAGGGTGATCATTTGTTACCTAAACCAGGACCCTTTGGGAGTGAAAAGGGGGACTAAATTACATGAAGACAACACGTATGAGCCCGGGCAGTCCCATAGGAACATTGCTCACTGATCCTATGCTTCCCATCTGTGATCCCGGCAACCCCTCAAAGATGAAAACTAATTGGCACTTTAGGACACTTACTTCTCACGTTTATGTGCATGCTACTTATTTCATTTTTTTCTGCATAAAGTGGAGTGTTTACTCTACAAATTTCCAGGCAAGGAGCAATTTACTCTTTAAAGAAAAGGAAGCTATTATCTCTGCTCACCAACAGATTATAATCTAGTTTTTTTTTTTGTGTGTGTGTGTGTGTGTTACGCGGGCCTCTCACTGTTGTGGCCTCTCCCATTGCAGAGCACAGGCTCCGGACGCGCAGGCTCAGCGGCCATGGCTCACGGGCCCAGCCGCTCCGCGGCATGTGGAATCTTCCCGGGCCGGGGCACGAACCCGTGTCCCCTGCATCAGCAGGCGGACTCTCAACCACTGTGCCACCAGGGAAGCCCTATAATCTAGTTTTGAAGAAAAGACATCATAAAATAAATAAACAAATGTATAAAATGTATAAATGTATAAAATAAATGCACTTTATGAATGCAAGTATTCTGTCCCATAAATGAATTTCCCAGGGTGAGTGAGAAGACCAGATAGCAATTTGCAAAGCAACTTAGGCTGGAATGTAAACATTCTGTTGTTTCACTCGAGTTGACATAGAATACAGCCCAGATTTTAGATTCAAAAAGTCCCGGATTCGGAACTTCCCTGGTGGTGCAGTGGTTAAGAATCTGCCTGTCAATGCAGGGCACACGGGTTCGATCCCTGCTCTGGGAAGATCCCACATGCCGTGGAGAAACTAAGCCCGTGTGCCACAACTACTGAGCCTGCACTCGAGAGCCCGTGAACCACAACTACTGAAGCCCGCGTGCCTAGAGCCCGTGCTCCGCAACAAGAGAAGCCACTGCAATGAGAAACCCGCACTCCACAACGAAGACCAAACACAGCCAAAAATAAATAAATTTAAAAATTTAAAAAGTCCTGGATTTGAGTCCTGAAACTGCATTTTCTAGCTGTGTGAAAATAGTGGAGAGGAGTAGAGGAAGATGGCGGAAGAGTAAGACGCGGAGATCACCTTCCTCCCCACAGATACATAAGAAATACATCTACACGTGGAACTGCTCCTATTGAACACCCACTGAACACTGGCAGAAGACCTCAGACCTCCCAAAAGGCAAGAAACTCCCCACCTACCTGGGTAGGGCAAAAGAAAACAGAATAAACAGAGACAAAAGAATAGGGACGGGACCTGCACCAGTGGGAGGGAACTGTGAAGGAGGAAAGGTTTCCACACTCTAGGAAGCCCCTTCGCGGGCGGAGACTGCGGGTGGCGGAGTGGGGAGCTTCGGTGTCGCAGAGGAGAGCACAGCAACAGGGGTGCGGAGGGCAAAGCACAGATTCCCGCACAGAGGATCAGTGCCGACCTGTCTGCTCACCCGCCGGGGCGCGCGGGGCTGCGAGCTGAGGCTCGGGCTTCGGTCGGATCCCAGGGAGAGGACTGGGACTGGCGGCGTGAACACAGCCTGAAGGGGGCTAGTGCGCCACAGCTAGCCGGGAGGGAGTCCGGGAAAAACTCTGGAGCTGCCGAAGAGGCAAGAGACTTTTTCTTGCCTCTTTGTTTCCTGGTGCGTGAGGAGAGGGGATTAAGAGCGCTGCTTAAAGGGGCTCCAGAGACGGGTGCGAGCCACGGCTATCAGCGCGGACGCCAGAGACGGGCATGAGACGCTAAGGCTGCTGCTGCCGCCACCAAGAAGCCTGTGTGCAAGCACAGGTCACCATCCACACCGCCCCTCCCGGGAGCCTGTGCAGCCCGCCACTGACAGGGTCCCGTGATCCAGGGACAATTTACCTGGGAGAATGCACGGCGCGCCTCAGGTTAGTGCAACGTCACGCCGGCCTCTGCCGCCGCAGCTCGCCCCACATCCGTACTCCTCCCTCCCCATGGCCTGAGTGAGCCAGAGCCCCAGAAGCAGCTGCTCCTTTAACCCCGTCCTTTCTGAGCGAAGAACAGATGCCCTCAGGCGACCTACACGCAAAGGCGGGGCCAAATCCAAAGCTGAACCCAGGGAGCTGTGTGAACAAAGAGAAAGGGAAATTTCTCCCAGCAGCCTCAGGAGCAGCAGACTAAATCTCCACAATCAGCTTGATGTACCCTGCATCTGTGGAATACGTGCATACACAACAAATCATCCCAAATTGAGGGGGTGGACTTTGGGAGCAAGATATATTATTTTTTCCCCTTTTCCTCCTTTTGTGAGTGTCTATGTGTATGGTTCTGTGTGAGATTTTGTCTGTATAGTTTTGCTTTCACCATTTGTCCTAGGGTTCTGTCTGTCCGTTTTTTGCTTGTTTTCTTTTACTTAAAATTTTTTTTTCTTAATAATTATTTTTTATTTTAATAACTTTATTTTATTTTATCCTCTTTCTTTCTTTCTTTCTTTCTATTTTTTCTCCCTTTTATTCTCAGCCATGTGAATGAAAGGCTCTTGGTGCTCCAGCCAGGAGTCAGTGCTGTGCCTCTGAGCTGGGAGAGCCAACTTCAGGACACTGGTCCACAAGAGACCTCCCAGCTCCATGTAATAACAAACGGCGAAAATCTCCCAGAGATCTCCATCTCAACAACAACACCCAGCTTCACTCAACGACGAGCAAGCTACAGTGCTGGACATCCTATGCCAAACAACTAGCAAGATAGGAACACAACACCACCCATTAGCAGAGAGGCTGCCTAAAATCATAATAAGGCCACAGACACCCCAAAACACACCACCAGACGTGGAACTGCCCAGCAGAAACACAAGATCCAGCCTCATCCACCAAAACACAGGCACTAGTCCCCTCCACCAGGAAGCCTATACAACCCACTGAACCAACCTTAGCCACTGCAGACAGACACCAAAAACAAAGGGAACTACAAACCTGCAGCCTGCAAAAAGGAGACCCCAAACACAGTAAGATAAGCAAAATGAGAAGACAGAAAAACACACAGCAGATGAAGGAGCAAGGTAAAAACCCAACAGACCTAACAAATGAAGAGGAAATAGGCAGTCTACCTGAAAAAGAATTCAGAATAATGATAGTAAAGATGATCCAAAATCTTGGAACTAGATTAGAGAAAATGCAGGAAACATTTAACAAGGACCTAGAAGAATTAAAGAGGAAACAAGCAATGATGAACAACACAATAAATGAAATTAAAAATACTCAAGAAGGGATCAATAGCAGAATAACTGAGGCAAAAGAACGGAGAAGTGACCTGGAAGAGAAAATAGTGGAAATAACTACTGCAGAGAAGAATAAAGAAAAAAGAATGAAAAGAACTGAGGACAGTCTCAGAGACCTCTGGGACAACATTAAATGCACCAACATTTGAATTATAGGGGTCCCAGAAGAAGAACAGAAAAAGAAAGGGACTGAGAAAATATTTGAAGAGATTATAGTTGAAAACGTCCCTAATATGGGAAAGGAAACAGTTAATCAAGTCCAGGAAGCACAGAGAGTCCCATACAAGATAAATCCAAGGAGAAACACTCCAAGATACATATTAAGCAAACTATCAAAAATTAAATACAAAGAAAACAAATTAAAAGCAGCAAGGGAAAAACAACAAATAACACACAAGGGAATCCCCATAAGGTTAACAGCTGATTTTTCAGCAGAAACTCTGCAAGCCACAAGGGAGTGGCAAGACATATTTAAAGTGATGAAGGAGAAAAACCTACAACCAAGATTACTCTACCCAGCAAGGATCTCATTCAGATTTGATGGAGAAATTAAAACATTTACAGACAAGCAAAAGCTGAGAGAGTTCAGCACCACCAAACCAGCTTTACAACAAATGCTAAAGGAACCTCTCTAGGCAAGAAACACAAGAGAAGGAAAGACCTATAATAACAAACCCAAAACAATTAAGGAAATGGGAATAGGAACATACATATCAATAATTACCTTAAATGTAAATGGATTAAATGCTCCCACCAAAAGACACAGACTGGCTGAATGGATACAAAAACAAGACCCATATATATGCTGTCTACAAGACACGCACATCAGACCTACGGACACATACAGACTGAAAGTAAGGGGATGGAAAAAGATATTCCATACAAATGGAAATCAAAAGAAAGCTGGAAGACCAATTCTTATATCAGACAAAATAGACTTTAAAATAAAGACTACTAGAAGAGACAAAGAAGGACACTACATATTGATCAAGGGATCAATCCAACAAGAAGATGTAACAATTGTAAATATTTATGCACCCAACATAGCAGCACTTCAATACATAAGGCAAATACTAACAGCCATAAAAGGGGAAATCGACAGTAACACAATCATAGTAGGGGACTTCAACACCCCACTTTCACCAATGGACAGATAATCCAAAATGAAAATAAAAAAGGAAACACAAACTTTAAATGATACATTAAAGAAGATGGGCTTAATTGATATTTATAGGACATTCCATCCAAAAACAACAGAATACACATTTTTCTCAAGTGCTCATGGAACATTCTCCAGGATAGATCATATCTTGGGGCACAAATCAAGCCTTGGTAAATTTAAGAAAACTGAAATTTTATCAAGTATCTTTTCTGACCACAATGCTATGAGACTAGATATCAATTACAGGAAAAGATCTGTAAAAAATACAAACACATGGAGGCTAAATAATACGCTACTTAATAACCAAGTGATCACTGAAGAAATCAAAGAGGAAATCAAAAAATACCTAGAAACAAATGACAATGGAGACACGACGACCCAAAACCTATGGGATGCAGCAAAAACAGTTCTAAGAGGGAAGTTTATGCCAATACAGTCCTACCTTAAAAAACAGGAAACATCTCAAAGAAACAACCTAACCTTGCATCTAAAGCAATTAGAGAAAGAAGAACAAAAAAACCCCAAAGTTAGCAGAAGGAAAGAAATCATAAAGATCAGAGCAGAAATAAATGAAATAGAAACAAAGAAAACAATAGCAAAGATCAATAAAACTAAAAGCTGATTCTTTGAGAAGATAAACCAAATTGATAAACCATTAGCCAGACTCATCAAGAAAAAAAGGGAGAAGACTCAAATCAATAGAATTAGAAATGGAAAAGGAAAAGTAACAAGTGACAGTGTAGAAATACAAAGGATCATGAGAGATTACTACAAGCAACTCTATGCCAATAAAATGGACAACCTGGAAGAAATGGACAAATTCTTAAAAATGCACAACCTTCTGAGACTGAACCAGGAAGAAATAGAAAATATGAACAGACCAATCATAAGCTCTGTAATTGAAACTGTGATTAAAAATCTTCCAACAAACAAAAGCCCAGGACCAGGTGGCTTCACAGGCAAATTCAAACATTTAGAGAAGAGCTAACACCTATCCTTCTCAAACTCTTCCAAAATATAGCAGAGGCAGGAACACTCCCAAACACATTCTATGAGGCCACGATCACCCTGATACCAAAACCAGACAAAGATGTCACAAAGAAAGAAAAGTACAGGCCAATATCACTGATGAACATAGATGCAAAAATCCTCAACAGAATACTAGCAAACAGAATCCAACAGCACATTAAAAGGATCATACACCATGATCAAGTGGGGTTTATTCCAGGAATGCAAGGATTCTTCAATATACACAAATCAATCAACATGATACACCATATTAACAAATTGAAGGAGAAAAACTGTATGATCATCTCAATAGATGCAGAGAAAGCTTTCGAGAAAATTCAACACCCATTTATGATAAAAACCCTTCAGAAAGTAGACGTATAGGGAACTTTCTCAACATAATAAAGGCCATATATGACAAACCCACAGCCAGCATCGTCCTCAATGGTGAAAAACTGAAACCATTTCCACTTAGATCAGGAACAAGACAAGGTTGCCCACTCTCACCACTATTATTCAACATAGTTTTGGAAGTTTTAGCACAGCTATCAGAGAAGAAAAAGAAATAAAAGGAATCCAAATCGGAAAAGAAGAAGTAAAGCTGTCACTGTTTGCAGATGACATGACACTATACATAGAGAATCCTAAACATGCTACCAGAAAACTACTAGAGCTAATCAATGAATTTGGTAAAGTAGCAGGATACAAAATTTTTGCACAGAAATCTCTGGCATTCCTATACACTAATGATGAAAAATCTGAAAGTGAAATCAAGAAAACACTCCCATTGGGCCTCCCTGGTGGCGCAGTGGTTGAGAGTCCGCCTGCCGATGCAGGGGATACGGGTTCGTGCCCCGGTCTGGGAGGATCCCATATGCCGCGGAGCGGCTGGGCCCGTGAGCCATGGCCGCTGAGCCTGCGCGTCCGGAGCCTGTGCTCCACAACGGGAGAGGCCACAACAGTGAGAGGCCCGCGTACGGCAAAAAAAAAAAAAAAAAAAAAAAAGAAAACACTCCCATTTACCATTGCAACAAAAAGAATAAAATATCTAGGAATAAACCTACCTAAGGAGACAAAAGACCTGTATGCAGACTCATCAAGAAAAAAAGGGAGAAGACTCTAATCAATAGAATTAGGAGTGAAAAAGGAGAAGTAACAACTGACACTGCAGAGATACAAAGGATCATGAGAGATTACTACAAGCAACTCTATGCCAATAAAATGGACAACTTGGAAGAAATGGACAAATTCTTAGAAAAGCACAACCTTCTGAGACTGAACCATAAAGACATAGAAAATATAAACAGACAAATCACAGGCAATGAAATTGAAACTGTGATTAAAAATCTTCCAACAAACAAAAGCCCAGGACCAGATGGCTTCACAGGTGAATTCTCTCAAACATTTAGAGAAGAGCTAACACCTATCCTTCTCAAATTCTTCCAAAATATAGCACAGGGAGGAAAACTTCCAAACTCATTCTATGAGGCCACCATCACCCTGATACCAAAACCAGACAAGGACGTCACAAAGAAAGAAAACTACAGGCCAATATCACTGATGAACATAGATGCACAAATCCTCAACAAAATACTAGCAAACAGAATCCAACAGCACAGTAAAAGGATCATACACCATGATCAAGTGGGGTTTGTTCCAGGAATGCAAGGATCCTTCAGTATACGCAAATCAATCAATGTGATACACCATATTAACAAACTGAAGGAGGAAAAATCATATGGTCATCTCAATAGATGCAGAGAAAGCTTTTCACAAAATTCAATACCCATTTATGATAAAAACTCTGCAGAAAGTAGGCATAGAGGGAACTTTCCTCAACATAATAAAGGCCATATTGACAAACCCACAGCCAACATCGTCCTCAATGGTGAAAAACTGAAAGCATTTCCACTAAGATCAGGAACAAGACAAGTTTGCCCACTCTCACCACTCTTATTCAACATAGTTTTGGAAGTTTTAGCCACAGCAATCAGAGAAGAAAAGGAAATAAAAGGAATCCAAATCGGAAAAGAAGAAGTAAAGCTGTCACTGTTTGCAGATGACATGATACTATACACAGAGAATCCTAAAGATGCTACCAGAAAACTACTAGAGCAAATCAATGAATTTGGTAAAGTAGCAGCATACAAAATTAATGCACAGAAATCTCTGACATTCCTATATATTAATGATGAAAAATCTGAAAGTGAAATCAAGAAAACACTCCCATTTACCACTGCAACAAAAAGAATAAAATATCTAGGAATAAACCTATCTAAGGAGACAAAGACCTCTATGCAGAAAATTATAAGACACTGATGAAAGAAATTAAAGATGATACAAATAGATGGAGAGATATACCATGTTCTTGGATTGGAAGAATCAATGTTGTGAAAATGACTCTACTACCAAAAGCAATCTACAGATTCAATGCAATCCCTATCAAACTACCACTGTCATTTTTCACAGAACTAGAGCAAAAAATTTCACAATTTGTATGGAAACACAAAAGACCCGAATAGCCAAAGCAATCTTGAGAACGAAAAACAGAGCTGGAGGAATCAGGCTCCCTGACTTCAGACTATACTACAAAGCTATAGTAATCAACACAGTATGGTACTGGCACAAAAACAGAAATATAGATCAATGGAATAGGATAGAAAGCCCAGAGATAAACCCACGCACATATGGTCACCTTATCTTTGATAAAGGAGGCAAGAATATACAATGGAGAAAAGACTTCCTCTTCAGTAAGTGGTACTCCGAAAACTGGACAGGTATATGTACAAGTATGAAATTAGAACACTCCCTAACACCATACACAAAAATAAACTCAAAATGGATTAAAGACCGAAATATAAGGCCAGACACTATAAAACTCTTAGAGGAAAACATAGGCAGAACACTCTATGACATAAATCACAGCAAGATCCTTTTTGACCCACCTCCTAGAGAAATGGAAATAGAAACAAAAATAAACAAATGAGACCTAATGAAACTTAAAAGATTTTGCACAGCAAAAGAAACCATAAACAAGATGAAAAGACAACTCTCAGAATGGGAGAAAATATTTGCAAGTGAAGCAACTGACAAAGGATTAATCTCCAGAATTTACAAGCAGCTCATGCAGCTCAGTATCAAAAAAACAAACAACCCAATCCAAAAATGGGCAGAAGACCTAAATAGACATTTCTCCAAAGAACATATACAGATTGCCAACAAACACATGAAAGGATGCTCAACATCACTAACCATTTGAGAAATGCAAATCAAAACTACAATGAGGTATCACCTCACACCGGTCAGAATGGCCATCATCAAAAAATCTACAAACAATAAATGCTGGAGAGGGTATGGAGAAAAGGGAACCCTCTTGCACTGTTGGTGGGAATGTAAATTGATACAGCCACTATGGAGAACAGTATATAGGTTCCTTAAAAAACTAAAAATAGAACTACCATACATCCTAGCAATCCCACTACTGGGCATATACCCTGAGAAAACCATAATTCAAAAAGAGTCATGTACCACAATGTTCATTGCAGCACTATTTACAATAGCTAGGACATGGAAGCAACCTAAGTGTCCATCAACAGATGAATGGATAAAGAAGATGTGGCACATATATACAATGGAGTATTACTCAGCCATAAAAAGAAACGAAATTGAGATATTTGTAGTGAGGTGGATGGACCTAGAGTCTGTCATGCAGAGTGAAGTAAGTCACAAAGAGAAAAACAAATACCGTATGCCAACACATATAAATGGAATCTAAGGAAAAAAAGAAAAAAGAAATGGTCATGAAGAACCTAGTGGCAGATAGGGGAATAAAGACGCAGACCTACTAGAGAATGGACTTGAGAATATGGGGAGGGGGAAGGGTAAGCTGGGAGAAAGTGAGAGAGGGGCATGGACATACATACACTACCAAATGTAAAATAGATAGCTAGTGGGAAGCAGCCACATAGCACAGGGAGACCAGCTTGGTTCTTTGTGACCACCTAGAGGGGTGGGATAGGGAGGGTTGGAGGGAGGGAGATGGATGAGGGAAGAGATATGGGAATATATGTGTATGTATAACTGATTCACTTTGTTATAAAGCAGAAACTAACACACCATTGTAAAGCAATTATACTCCAATAAAGATGTTCAAAAAAAAATAGTGGAGAATAGAAAATAAGTGGTGGGAGGGGGAGTCTTGTAGGACTGAGCCCTTAACCTGTGGAATGTGGTGCTCTGTCTCCTCCAGGCTCTCCACAGGTGGAGAGTATTAGAATTGAACTGAATTGCAGGACACCCAGCTGTGTCAGAGGATTGCTTGATGGTGTGGGGAAACCAACTCCCAACCCCCCCCAGCCCCATACACACTGGAATTTGGGTGGCCAAATCATTGGCAATTGAACCTCACCAAGTGCCCCAATCAGGAGAATGGGAATTTGACAGGACTGTTTCCTAGAAAGAGATTCTAGGTGGCCCTTAAAGGACAAGGTGGATTTTAAAGGGCAGAACAAAGTCCTCAGGGGAGGACTAAATTTCTCCAGATACTTTGCAACACATAACTCTCTATAAAGCAGGTATTCTGTGAAAAGTAACTAGTTTAGCAAGATTCCTCTAAGCGTCACATTAGTACCTGGAGGCCAGTTTAATGTGAATTAAATTGCAATGAATATTTTCAAGCCAGACAAACTGTCTGCAAGATTATTGAGGACCCACAGAGTGCCATAATGACCCAGAAGTAGAGGCCCAGAGGTACTGGTAAAGGAGCTTGTGTAGAGCTGTTCTCTCGGGAAGATTCAGATGCAGGGTTAAAATTTTATGAAGAATTATGATTCTCAGTGATGAATCAAGAAAGCTAAAGCAAAAGTACTCAGCCAAAAATGAAAAAGGGTCTTAAAGACTTGACAACAGTGGCAATTCTGCCTGCCAATGCTGTGGGATAATTTATGAACCACACAGCAATTGAGTGGTTTAACGACAATTACCAGATAATGAAATGCATACTTGGAAATGTTACTATTTCTGCAATAATATAATGATATCAAATTAACAAATTCTACTTTACTCCTATCTCTGAGGGTTTGAGGAGACAATTAAATATGCATAGGTATAACCCCTACTTGTTGAAGACCCCAATGATCCATAGAGACTTTATGAGTAAGAACCTTCTATATTTGGAAAAATGTAGACTCTACATGACTCAAGGATGGATTGGTCTGGTTTTTATATTTACCTACTGTGGTAGGAAGAATAATGGCCCCCCAAAGATGTCCAGGTCCAAATCCCCAGGACGTGTAAATATGTTACCTTACATGGCTAAAGGGACGTTGCAGATTTAATTACAGACCTTGTGATGGGGAGATTATCTTGGATTATCTCAGTGGGCCCAATGTAATCACAAGAGTCCTTTATAAGAGAGTCAGAGTCAGAGAAGGAGATGTGATGGCAACAGAAGCAGAGGTTGGAGTGATTTGGATAAGGGACCAAGAGCCAAGGAATGCAGATGGTTTTAGAAGTTGGAAAAAGGCAAGGAAATGGATTTTCCCCTCGAGTCTCAAGTAGGAATTCGATTCTTGCCAACTTCTTGATTTCATCCCAGTGAAACCCATTTTGGACTTTTGACCTCTAGATTTTACTAAAATAAACGTTTTAAGACACTAAAGCTGTGGTAATTTGTTACAGCAGCAATAGAAAACTAAGACACCTAATATCTTTCATTATTGTTTTCTCCATTTCTTTGCCTCATAAATTCAGAACCCAATAAGCCAAGTCCAATACTGAAGGAAAACTCAACAAAGCCAATTTAATAAAGAATGAGAAAGGTATCACATATATCCAAATAAAAGCAAGAGAAATATGGGATAATACTGTAAGCTTTATGCCATATTAGCCTAGAACCATCTTTTGTTAGTTGGTAATTCAATTTATTTAAATATTTTCAATGTCTCTTACAGATTATATTAAATCTATCTCAGCCCCCTAGCAAGGCTCTCTTCACAGAAATCTCTTCCACATATTTCATGGAAATCTGAATATTTTAAAGGCAATAAATTTTAAATGTTAGGTTTTCAAAAACTTATATTTAGACGTTGTGATAGATCCTTTTGGGGATTCTCCTCTAATTTCCCTGATAATTTCCACCTCTTTGGGAATTGCCCCTGATCCACAGGGCCTAAATTTAATCCTCCCTTCTAGCCAATGTGAACTGAAACAAAGAAGGGCCAAGAGGAACTCCTGGCCCAAGCTAGGCCAATTATTTTCCCTGGGAATCTAGAATTTGAACTATGAGATTCAGAATCTGGGAATTGGAAACAGTTACTTTAATGTCAAAAATTTAGAGAGAATGTCTCTGAGTTCCACAGCTGAACGTTAAGCCTCCCCAGGCCTTGTTGTTAAACTCGTCCTTCGATTCTGTAAGATACGCGTGGCAAAACGATTTGTGTAAATAGCAGCAATTCTCACCTCTCTCTGGACCCACCCTCTTCCCAGTGTGATTTGTAGTTGCTCCAGTGATGGAATATGTTTCCCTATCCTTTGAATCTGGGATGACCTTCTGACCTGCACTGAACAATGGGATGTGGTCAAAATGATGTACAAGTTTCCATACTTCTATCTGTCTCTCTTTCCTCTTCTCTGCTTCCTATGAGAACAAGTTCAACAAGTTCAGCCTTTAGGATAATCAGAGACATGTTACCCACTCACTGCCTTAGTCCCAGTGAAGAACCAGTCAATCACCAGACATGTGAGTGAGGCACTGAGGCTATTCCGATCCTGCCAGCCCTTATTTGACCTGGCAGCTGATCACAAATTTCTGAGCAAACCTAGCCAAGATCAGCCAAGACTGGCCCAGGTCAGTAGACACATCCATCTGACTCATAGGTGCACAAGCAATAATACTTTCATGTTTTAAGTCAGAGTTTAGAGTAATTTTTCATGAAGTAATGTCTAATTGATATATCCTAATTTGTTTTGTTTGGGTTTGGTTTTTTTGCCTGTTCTCTTATTTATTTTAAGAAATATTCATTGAGGGCTTCCCTGGTGGCGCAGTGGTTGAGAGTGCGCCTGCCGATGCAAGGGACACGGGTTCGTGCCCCGGTCTGGGAAGATCCCACATGCTGCGGAGCGGCTAGGCCCGTGAGCCATGGCCGCTGAGCCTGCGCGTCCGGAGCCTGTGCTCCGCAACGGGAGAGGCCACAACAGTGAGAGGCCCGCATACCGCAAAAAAAAAAAAAAAAAGAAATATTCATTGAGTATCTAATAAATACCAGATAAGTTCTTATGCTAAGAATATGAGATTACTGTGCTATTACTGTAAAACAAAGTCCCCACTCTCATTAAGCTAGCACTCTAGTGAGCATTGCGCGGGAGGTGAGGAGATGGACAATAAACAAGTCAGAGAGTAAAAATACAGCATAGTAAATGGAAAAGAATAAAACAGGATTAGGAAAACAGGGAGTGTGGTATAAGGAGAAGAAACTGGTATCTTATAAAGAATGCAGAGGGAAGGCATCACTCCAAGATGACATTTGATCAGAGACCTGGGTGTAGTGAGTAAGTAAGCCATGCAAATATCTGGAAAAAAAAAAAGCACTCCAGGTAGAGGGAACAGCAAATGCAAAGGCCCCGAGGAGGAGAGAGAAACAGGAGATTTGTGTTTCTGGAGCAGTGAGATGAGGGAGAGAGGAGCCAGAGGAGAGGTCAGTGTGGTGGCCAAGGGTGAGGCGTTGGGAAGCTTGAGTGTAATGATAGGGACTTCGGCTTTTACTTTGAGCAAGATAGAAAACAATAAAGAGCTCTGATCCCAGTAGTTAAGTGAAAGGAATCACATGTTAGAATGTTCACCCCGACTACAGTGTGAATAAACCTTAGAGGGCTAAGTAGGGAGCCAGCTGCCTGATAACTAGAGGGACAGGCAATGGAAATGGGGGGAAAGAGGAGGATTTAGAGAAATCAGGACTTTGGTTTTGAACATGCTAAGTTCAATCGTGTTTTTAGATAGCCTTAAGGATAACATCAAGTAGATAGCTGGCTGTATGAATATGGAGCTGCAGTCAGAGACATGAATTTAGGAGTCACTTGAGTATAGTTGAACTTGAAAGACTGTGTGAGCCTGAGAGAAATCCTTCAGGGAGCATAGAGAGAAAGGAGAAGCAGTCCTGGGGCTACCCAGTGATTATATCCAGGGAGATAGGAACAACCAGCAAAAGCTGAGAAGGGAGGCCAGCCAGGTACAAAGAGAACCAAGTGGGGTTTCTGCCAATAAATTCCTTTCTTTTCTCTTCAACCTATAGCTTAAGCTGGCTTCTGTTTTGTTTGTTTGTTTGTTTGTTTGTTTTTGCGGTATGCAGGCCTCTCACTGTTGTGGCCTCTCCCACTGCGGAGCACAGGCTCCGGACACGCAAGCTCAGCGGCCATGGCTCACGGGCCCAGACACCCCATGGCATGTGGGATCCTCCCAGACCGGGGCACGAACCCGTGTCCCCTGCATCGGCAGGCGGACTCTCAACCACTGCGCCACCAGGGAAGCCCCTGGCTTCTGTTTTTTATGTAATGGGATAATATACGGAGATTTTAAATGGAGGTTTTCCTTTCTGAAAATTATCTCTGTTGCCCCTCAGCTCTCCATGCACTGGATACAGGGCATTCAGGGCTGCACGGGGAGGGCAGAAACAGAGAAAAAGGCTTCCACTGACTTTAATGATTTTTTTTTTTAAGTCATGGCAGGCATAAAACCAAAGCATTTTTTATTTGTGAAAGCTAAGAGTATGAGAGAGAAGTGGTTTTGTTTTGATTTCTAAAAGGGCTGAGTGGAAGAGTGAGCCAGAGCCTGGGGTAGAGCACAGAGCCATGCAGCATAGGGATTAACTGCAGTTTCTTGCCCCACAGGAGGGAGATCAGATCACTTCCTGGGCAGCAGGGAAGCTGGAGAGAGACATCAGGAGCGTCTAGATGCTTGTGAGAAGCCTTTCCAGCCTGCTGTTCGACTGCATCTCTACCCGCACCCCTCAACCAGGGTGGAAAGCCCTGCTGGGCGCCGGGCAGACCAAGACCCCAAGCAGGTTTGAAAATCCTCTGCTAAAGGGCTTTGCTCCCCACTTCCCATCCTGAGTGCTAAGGGGACTAACTCACAATGCATCTCACACTAATTCAGGAGAGTGACAGCCGAGTGGTTCTGAATATTTAGGCAGAGACAGCCTGGGCTAGTAGACACCTTCCATGGCCCCCTCTGAATTCTGCAAAGCCAGCACAAGGCACAGATAAGATTCAAATATTTTCTCATGCCCCAAGAGGGAATGTAGAAGGCGGCTGCAAGTTGAATGCCTGCAGTCCTTCCAAGGAGCCGCCAAGGCCATGGGCAAGGTCCCAAAGGTCTGGGGTGGAAAGCTCAAAAGCCTGAGCCAGATGGAAGCCTCAGCTGAGGCTCAGAGAAGCAGCAGTGGCAGTGAGAACCACAGGAGGCCACTGTGCATTGACCCTGTGGGTTACAGAGAAATTCAGTTATAGCTGAGCTATAAGTGTATATACACTTATAGTGGAAATATCTCTGCTTAATCTAGACATCAGACTTATAGTTGAACATGCTGCATTGCTTAGGCAACAATTCTGTAAATTCTATGGAAAATATTTTGGTGACAGTTTTGTCACTAGTAATATGGGCAGTCCCCAACTGGTGGTTTGAAATTTATTCTACCATATAAATGGTGTTATAGATAGTGGTTAATTTCACATATTAGCTCACTAAGTGTAGGTAATCCATAATATAATTGAGTTATGACAGTCTAGTTGGTGCCAGAGTAGTACAGTGAAAACAGTGTTTTAAATCCCTAGCACCACCTACTCACAGTGGATCCTTAACTACATACTTAGCTTTTCTGGGTCTCAGTTTCCTTATATGTAAAATGAGGATAACAATACCTTTCCTTGTAGGTTTGTTGTAAGAATTGGTAACAATTTCCACAAGACACCCAAATCTTCAGTGTAACAGATCTTGGCTAGGGGTTAGAAAAAAACAATCTGATTAAACAAATCTACTCTAAGCTATGGATGGTTCATGTTCCCTTAATCCTCACAGAAATATTTGTACTTTGAAGTGAGAAAGATTTCTAATCTAATTAAATATCTAAATAAAGGGATTTTCAGTCATTCTTTTGATAACAAAATCAACTAAAATTTCCAGTACTATGAGGGAAAATAGTTTGAAATGGCATGATTATCCTTTAAGCAAGGTGGATCTGCCTGTCCAAGCCAGCTGAGTGTCCTCTCTCTTAGGATTAGTTTGGGCTGCATATACCAGAAAATCCCTAAAATGCTTAAACGAGATAGACCTTAATCTGTCTTATACATATAAAAGGAATCTGGAAGTTAGCAATCCAGGACTAGTATAGTTACTTCACAAAATCATCAAAGTCCACAATTCATTTGTCATCCTTGAGAGTGGTTCTTATCCTCATGGCCCAATATAACTGATATAGCACCAGCCATCACATCTACATTCTGGGAAGCATGATGAAAGACAGGGCAAAAAAAAAAAAAAAAAAAACCAAAAACCCCCAAAACCCAAAACAAAAACAAAATCTTCCTGGAAGCACCACATAATAATTTCACTCACATTTATTAGCTAAAATATAGTCACATGACCATATCTAGCTGCAAGGAAGGCTGAGAAACATCCTTTAACTGAGTCTTGCCTCCCAAATAAATTTAGGGTTCTAGTACTAAGAATGAAAGGAAGAATAGATGTTAAAAATAAGCAACCAGCAGTCTTTGCCACAGCACTAATGAGCCAGTTACTTAGCACTTGCCTCTCAGTTGCCATTTCTCCCTTTTATACTCTGCTTTGTGATGCTGGAGATGGGACTTTGCAAACTATATTCTGCTTTGCCAGGGGATTCTGGAGGGAGACTAGAAAAACTGAGGAGGAAGGATACTGTTCCTGTTCATGTTACTCAGCTTTGCTTCTTCCCCCTGGCACTGGCAGTTCTTTCCAGGAGCAGCAGTTGATACCAGTTTGCAGTTTTTTTCAGCACTCATAGACCAGCCTCACTTCTCCTCACTTCAGACGTACCAACACTAGGCCAGCTGTCATCCCTGCTGTGGACTGAATTGTGTGCCTTCAAAAATCATAGGTTGATGCCATAACCCCTAATGTGACTGTATTTGGAGTTTGGGTTTTTAGGAGATAATTAAGGTTAAATGCGGTCATAAAGGTGGGGCCTTAATTTGAATCTCTCTCTCTCTCCAGTAGCACCCACCCCAGAAAAGGCCATGGAGCACATGGCAAGAAGGTGGCTATCTGCAAGCCAGGAAGAGAGCTCTCATCAGAAACCAACCATGCTGTCCCCTTGATCTTGAACTCCTGCCTGCCAAACATCGTGTTCAAGTCATTGGTAGTTTTTCATGACAGCCTGAGCAGACTAATACGACTCCCTCCTCAGAGGTCTGAGTTTTCAATCCCACAGGGCCCCTTCTCCCACCCCTTCCTTTAGCTCCTCCAGACTCAGGAGCAGTAGCTGTTTTCACCAGTTGCAAATTTTTGATAATTTATGTTCTATTTTTAACTTTTCAGTTCTTCAATATCTAATCAATTCTTCATACTAAGGTTTTTTGTTTGGTTGGTTGGTTTTGGTTTTTTTGTTCTGTTTCTGTTAAAATAAGTGGTGGTGGTTTCTGACTGTTGACTAGACCTTGACTGGTACAATACAAACAGCTCTGGGATACTCCCAGTTGTGGCTACAGACACTTTAACAGAAGTGTCCACTGGTAGCACATTTCCTACCTTTCCTCTACCCCCAAACACTCTACCAAACTCTACCTGCCTCTTCATACTTCTGCTCATTCCTGGTCTCCATTTTCACCTCCCAATAGTCCTGTACCTAGGTTCTTCCTCCCTCTTCACCCAGCTGTATGAGGTACCTGGCTTTTTGTTCCCTTCTCCATAGAACACAAATTCTCACATCCTTGCCTTAGAATTGGGCTGCACTGCTTCCCTAAATCTGGGCCCAGCATTCTGCGGTTTTCTGGATGGGATAAGGATCATAATCTAAAACCAACTCCCTTAATCAAGCTATTATTTTTTCAAAGTTTTAGAACCTTCACTTTTATAGCCTACAAGTTCTCGAAACAGTTCCAGTTTGTTCTCCTGATGGCAGCCAAGGGAATTCCACAGACTAGGTGGGGCACTTATGTGAGAAAAATAATTACTTTCTTAATGAGGTAGGCATTTTAGGTTGTGGGCAACCTGAAAAAACTTTGTACTTAGCTGTGCATTTAAAGAATAAATAAATTTCCAAGCAGTACCTCATCTTCACACATTTTTGGGTTGCTTTTGCATACTCAAGATTTGTTCATCTTTTTAATGCTATATTTGAGTTGTTTATGTGTTTTCATTTATTAGATGCACTGGAACAATAAAAACTTTTTGGAGAGTTTATCTTTCCTTTCACAGCACTATTCTTCTTTCTATCATCTCTGTTTCTCTCCTTAAGCTACCTGGTTTAGTTTAATAGACTTTCCTTTACCTATCACCATAAATCCCACAATCACTAAAAAATGCTAGGGAACAAATATGAAGCACTCTCTTAAAGTGCCCTCTTATCAAGTTATCTTGTAGAAGATAATAACATTTGTAGGCCCTTTTCATGTCAAGAATCTTGTTTGCCTGAAGAATACTTCTTATAAACATGTTTTTATAGCCTTAGGCATGGGTGAGGAGGGAGGCTGGAGAACCATTCACTGATATAAATTCCCTTGCTTTCTCTGTGACTAAAGAAAATGAAAATCCTCACCTATGTTCTCACATGAAAAGCTAAGTTGCAATAAGCAGACGTTTTCAAAATACCTAGGAAGCCTCAGGACAAATAATGATCACATTGATTCAACAGAGTGATCATTGCAGCCTCTGCCAGTTTCTGTGTTTCCATGCTCCTCGGGAAACCTGGCATTTACACCCATGGGGGCAGTACTTTTTTAAACCAAAGAACAAAACATACTATCAAATCAGTATAAGTTTCCTCATATACACATCTGAGGACCATAGGGAAATAACAATAGACAGGCTGTCCCAGGAAATTGTAGTATGGCTGCTCTATCAACACCAGATGTTCAGAACATACCAGCCAAACCAACAGAGAATTTGTGGAAGCTTTGTCCTGTTTTAAATGCACAAGTGTTGGCACACTTCTGTAAGGGGCTAGAGAGCAAATATCTTAGCCTTTGTGAGCCACATGGTCTCTCTTTCAACTACTGAACTCAGTTGTTCTACCATAAAACCAGTCATAGACAGTGTGTAAATGAACCAGCCTGACTGTGGCTGATACCACTTTTTTTTTTTTTTTACAAAAGAGGCAGAGGGCAGTTTTGGCCCATGGATCATAGTTTGCCAACCCCTGTTCTAGGGTGTCCGGCGATACTCTTTTCTATAAAAAGAAACACATCACCAAAAAAACTCTACTCTGCTTTCCTAGTATTCCACATAATAACCTACACATTATACCTGTAAAAACATATACAAAAATGTTGTCCTTTTTCTTTCAGCTTCCTGAGGTGAGGCAATGAATTTTTACTCCCATAGAAAAAGGCATTTAGTGCCATTCTGTCATTTCCTGTTTGCTAGGGTTGTATATCAAGGCAAGACATTGTAACTATCAGAATCATTTATGAGCAAGGCCTGGGTTCTAACTTAACCTCTTCCAAAAGGATAAGTGTAAGTACATTCCAGGCCATTACAAACGAAATAACCCAGCTAGGACAGGTGAAGGCTAATGCCTTTAATGGTACTCTGGAAAATCAATCAGCCAAGACAAACAGAGAAGGCTGTCAGTGATATGTTGACGAACTGGTGGGTGGTGTATTAGAAAGAAAGGAAGTGGGTGAGGGGAATTTGGGATGATATATATATGGGGAATGTGGGTGAGAGCAATAGAGGATGAAATTCCTTCCAGACCCTTGAGGCAAAGGTTCTAGTTCAGGGTTGAGGTTAATGGGGTTCATGGAAAAAGAGGCTTCATCTACTAGAGTCTAATGATCCAGTTCTTATGGGATTCTTCTTCTTTTTTTTTTTTTTTGATAAATCACCAAAGTTTTAAAAACCCAACCTTAAAAGAATTGTGCTTGAAGTCCTCAGAGTGGGGAAAAAAATATTAATAGCTAATATTTGAGTGTTTACTGTGTTCCAGGTTTATGTATTACCATATGTATTTATTATTATTATACCCAATTTATAGGTGAGGAAACAGGCTCAAAGTGGTTCAGCAACTGCCCAAAGACACATAAATATTAAGAGGCAGGGCCAGGGTTTGTAAGTGGGTCTGACTTGGAAGCCCCCATTCTCAATTTTTACATTATACTAAGCTATTTTCTCTCCTCACTTCTTGTTGATAGTTAAATCTTCAGGTCATAAAGGATTTTGAAAGTAATTTTTGAATAGATGGTAACTCTCATGTTTCAAAGACACCCAAGATCAAATTTTCCTCCCACTGAGTGGCTTGAAGTTCACTTACTGAGAAGATGATGTATTAAATTTGGAAAATTTTACCCTGGGTCAGAAAAAGAAAAGAAAGGAAAGAAATGGTAAGAGCAAGAGTTTAATAAGTTTAATATTTAGTTAATTTTTATTAAAATTTTATTTAATTAATGTTTCTGTGAAGGTTTGGACAAAATATTTTAGGGCCAGCACATTGATGAAATTAAAATAGAAAATGCCAGTTTACATAAGGTGCATGATGTTGGAGAGGAAATTTCACTCAGTCAGATGCAAATAATGAACAATCTAAAACGTAAATGTGTGTGTGTGTGTATATATATATGTATTTAAAAAATTTTAAAGAGCATTCCTATCATTATACCCAGCTAGTCTCTTGAATGAGCATTCATCTTCTTAATCAGGCATTATTCCTTCCTTTCTGCTACCTAATACACCTTGCAAATTTAAGAAATTCTGCCATTAATATGGAGGTTATATCACCTCATTCTTTGAGGTGGTTTTCATCTCTGACGGATATGTCCTGCTTCTTCCTTTTTATCATAGAATTTGACATATTTATGTAACACTAAACCTGAAGTCCACTATTTTCTTCCCTCATTTGGTCTTTATTACTTTACCCTGTGGGTTTGGTCAGTGGACGCTCCCCTTTTCTTTCTGCCCTCCCTCCCTCTCACTATGACATTACAAAGCTTGAGAGCAGGGAGAGGAGAGCCTCAGGAAGATGGCTTCTTACATACTAGTTACAACATGTAGGCTTTGTTATTTATTTATGTATTTATTTATTTAAATACTTTTTTGGCTGAAGAAAGTCAAATAAAGGAAGTCTGAGGGAAAACATGTCCCTCTGGGACCTCAGCTTCAGCTGTTTCTCCTTGTTTTAATGAAATCATTTTTGATTCTGAATTTTGTGCCTCCAGAAAACCTTCCAGAACCAAGCTGATTTTGAAATGTTAGGCATATTCCAGGACCCAAGACCCCAAGGAGTTAAACCGTCTGCTGATTATTCAGACCACCCACCTGTAGTAGATGCATGGTCTGTCCAAACTCCACCAAAATGCAAAAGCCCGCCTCTAACTATCTCTGCAAATAGTGCCCAGGAGGTTTGCTCCTCTTTAGAACTGCTGAGCTACACGGGAATTTTATTCCTATGGCCCAGCGTCCCTTGCAGGTGGAGGGAAAGGGAAATTAAGACAAAATTCCATTGCTAGTGAATAAATGTTGGACCTAGGAGACCAGTTTATCTAAAACTGGGGAAGGAAATTTTAGGCTTCACATACCTATGCATTGTGCTTCCATTCAAATGTTTCTTCTCCTTTTTTTTCAACACATAGGTTCCCATGAAAAGCATTCCCTTTTCAGTAGCATAATCAAATGTGAAATAAGAAACTTCCCATGTTGAAATTACTTTCAGATCTTCTTTATGGGTCATGCAAGCAACACACTCATATTACTTTATATTCAAATCCTTTCTTTTTTTTTTTTTGCCCATTTTTAAAATAAAAACTTGATGCCCCATCTTATTCACTAAATGACTTCTGGCTGTGTCCAAAAGAGCAGATCCACTCTTAAACTTTGGCACAACTGGTGGCATTTAAAAGAATGAAGGCTGTGAAAGTGTGGTAGGTGGAATTCTAAGAATGGTCCCTAAAGACCCTCACCTTTGTATAATTCCCTCCCCTGTGAATATGATGGGATATCACTCCTGTGATTATGTCACATTGCATGGCAAAAGGGCTTTTGCAGATGTAATTGTGTGACCTTAAAATAGAGATCACTTGGTGGACTAGGTCTAATTACATGATGCCTTTAAAGGCAGAGAATTTTCTCTGGCTGGTGGCAGAAGAGGAAGTTAGAGAGGTTCCCAGGATAAGAGCGACTGGACATACCATCACTCATGTGGAAATGGAGGGGCCACGTGATGAGGAATGGGTGCAGCCTCTAGAATATGAGAGTGGCCCCCAGCTGGCAGCCAGCAATGAACTAGATTCTCCAACAGCCCAAATGGCTTAGGAGCCGATTCTTTCCCCACAGCCTCCAGATAAGAACCCAGCCAACCCACAGGACTTCTAACCTACAAAACAGTGAGCTAATAAAATGGTGTTGTTTTTAGGTCCCTAAGTTTGTGGTAATTTATTTTGCAACAGGAGAAAACTAACATAGAAGGAGATGAAGGGGATCTTGAAGGGGATGAAGAGCCCCAAAAGCATTCAGAGTCATAATGGAATCCCTGGAACAAGCATCCTCCTTACAAGGAGAGGAGACGCCTATAGCTGGGAATAATGTTTGGGCAGATGTATAAGTTCTGAGGTCATTCTTAATATGTTATTTTATAGCCTTGTTCATCTGCTGTTTTGGAATCTGCTCCTCGGAATCCACTCCTCCACTCCAAACCCACCCCAGGAGGAGGACTAAGAGACTGGTGAGCCTCCCCGACCAGACCAGCATCACACAGTGGCAGCACATTGGGTGCATTTGTCCCTTCCTGTCCCATGAGTGTCCCTCCACCTTTCAGGAAGTGAGGGCTATGAGACTGCGCTCTCATGGATACCTGCTCTTGCCACACCATTAGTCAGTGCTGACTGGCTCCCTCAGCCCCACTAAACATGCTGCCCAACCACCTGTCAATGGACCCATTTTTCTCTTCTGCCCAAAGAGGAGGAAAGCAGGGTGGTACAGAGAGGTCCTTACTAGACAACTGGCAGGTACTCCCAGGGGACGATGAGATTTACGACCAGGGTTCCAAACAGTAAAACAGCAGAAGTAGCCAAAAAGTAGGAGTTAGCAAAATAAACAACTATAGGAGATGGTGGGAGAAAAGTAAATATATAGAAGAATCATACTGGCTTGGGACTTCCCTGGTGGTCCAGTGGTAAAGAATCCACCTTACAACGCAGAGGATGCTGGTTTGATCCCTGGTCAGGGAACTAAGACTCCACATGCCATGGGGCAACTAAGCCCGCGTGCTACAACTACTGATCTCCTGTGCTTCAACTAGAGACCCTGCATGCTGCAAACTACAGAGTCCATGCGTCACAACTAGAGAAAGAAAACCCACATGCCACAGTTAGAGAGAAGCCTGCACCCCACAATGAAAGGTCCCACATTTCGCAGCTAAGACCCGACACAGCCAAAAGTAAAAACATAAAATAAAAATAAATAAATAAAAAGAATAATACTGGCTTGAGTCATCCTAAGAAATTAGATACATACCTATTGGATCTGGCACTTTGATCCCATTTATCACTTTGAAATCTCATCCATTTGGATGTCAGTCCTTTCAGCCTGTGTTGATTCCTTTGCAGTG
Organism: Mesoplodon densirostris; assembly: GCF_025265405.1. NCBI lineage: Eukaryota > Metazoa > Chordata > Mammalia > Artiodactyla > Ziphiidae > Mesoplodon > Mesoplodon densirostris. Next base: position 43,896,020 of record NC_082664.1, read on the forward strand.
CTGTCGCTCTCTTAACTTTTTTTTTTTTGAACATCTTTATTGGAGTATAATTGCTTTACAATGGTGTTAGTTTCTGCTTTATAACAAGGTGAATCAGTTATACATATACATATATCCCCATATCTCTTCCCTCTTGCATCTCCCTCCCTCCCACCCCCCCATCCCACCCCTCTAGGTGGTCACAAAGCACCAAGCTGATCTCCCGGTGCTATGTGGCTGCTTCCCACTAGCTATCTATTTTACATTTGGTAGTGTATATATGTCCACGCCTCTCTCTCACTTTCTCCCAGCTTACCCTTCCCCCTCCCCATATCCTCAAGTCCATTCCCTAGTAGGTATGCATCTTTATTCCCATATTTTCCCCTAGGTTCTTCAAGACCTTTTTTTTTTTTTTTTTTTTTTTTTTTTAGATTCCATATATATGTGTTAGCATACAGTATTTGTTTTTCTCTTTCTGACTTACTTCACTCTGCATGACAGGCTCTAGGTCCATCCACCTCACTACAAATATCTCAATTTCGTTTCTTTTTATGGCTGAGTAATATTCCATTCTATATATGTGGCACATCTTCTTTATCCATTCGTCTGAGGATGGACACTTAGGTTGCTTCCATGTCCTGGCTATTGTAAATAGAGCTGCTATGAACATTCTGGTACATAACTCTTTTTGAATTATGGTTTTCTCAGGGTATATGCCCAGTAGTGGGATTGCTGGGTCATATGGTAGTTCTATTTGTAGTTTTTTAAGGAACCTCCATACTGTTCTCCATAGTGGCTGTACCAATTCACATTCCCACCAGCAGTGCAAGAGTGTTCCCTTTTCTCCACACCCTCTCCAGCATTTATTGTTTCTAGATTTTTTGATGATGGCCATTCTGACTGGTGTGAGATGATATCTCATTGTAGTTTTGATTTGCATTTCTCTAATGATTAATGATGTTCAGCATTTTTTCATGTGTTTGTTGGCAATCTGTATATCTTCTTTGGAGAAATGTCTATTTAGGTCCTCTGCCCATTTTTGGATTGGGTTGTTTGTTTTTTTCTCATTGAGCTGCATGAGCTGCTTATAAACCTTGGAGATTAATCCTTTGTCAGTTGCTTCATTTGCAAATATTTTCTCCCATTCTGAGGGTGGTCTTTTCGTCTGGTTTATGGTTTCCTTTGCTGTGCAAAAGCATTTGTTTCATTAGGTCCCATTTGTTTATTTTTGTTTTTATTTCCATTACCCTAGGAGGCGAACCTAAAGAGATCTTGCTGTGATTTATGTCATGGAGTGTTCTGCCTATGTTTTCCTCTAAGAGTTTAATTGTGTCTGGCCTTATATTTAGGTCTTTAATCCATTTTGAGTTTATTTTTCTGTCTGGTGTTAGGGAGTGTTCTAATTTCATTCATTACATGTAGCTGCCCAGTTTTCCCAGCACCACTTATTGAAGAGACTGTCTTTTCTCCACTGTATATTCTTGCCTCCTTTATCAAAGCTAAGGTGACCATATGTGCATGGGTTTATCTCTGGGCTTTCTATCCTGTTCCATTGATCTGTCTTTCTCTTTTTGTGCCAGTACCATACTGTCTTGATTACTGTAGCTTTGTAGAATAGTCTGAAGTCAGGGAGCCCGATTCCTCCAGCTCCGTTTTTCTTTCTCAAGATTGCTTTGGCTATTCGGGGTCTTTTGTGTTTCCATACAAATTGTGAAATTTTTGGTTCTAGTTCTGTGAAAAATGCCAGTGGTAGTTTGACAGGGATTGCATTGAATCTGTGGATTGCTTTGGGTAGTAGAGTCATTTTCACAATGTTGATTCGACCAATCCAAGAACGTGGTATATCTCTCCATCTATTTGTACCATCTTTAATTTCTTTCATCAGTGTCTTATAATTGTCTGCATACAGGTCTTTTGTCTCCTTAGGTAGTTTTATTCCTAGATATTTTATTCTTTTTGTTGCAGTGGTAAATGGGAGTGTTTTCTTGATTTCACTTTCAGATTTTTCATCATTAGTGTATAGGAATGCAAGAGATTTCTGTGCATTAATTTTGTATCCTGCTACTTTACCAAATTCATTGATTAGCTCTAGTAGTTTTCTGGTAGCATCTTTAGGATTCTCTATGTAGAGTATCATGTCATCTGCAAACAGTGACAACTTTACTTCTTCTTTTCTGATTTGGATTCCTTTTATTTCCTTTTCTTCTCTGATTGCTGTGGCTAAAACTTCCAAAACTATGTTGAATAATAGTGGTGAGAGTGGGCAACCTTGTCTTGTTCCTGATCTTAGTGGAAATGGTTTCTGTTTTTCACCATTGAGGACGATGTTGGCTGTGGGTTTGTCATATATGGCCTTTATTATGTTGAGGTAAGTTCCGTCTATGCCTACTTTCTGCAGGGTTTTTTATCATAAATGGGTGTTGAATTTTGTCGAAAGCTTTCTCTGCATCTATTGACATGATCATATGGTTTTTCTCCTTCAATTTGTTAATATGGTGTATCACGTTGATTCATTTGCGTATATTGAAGAATCCTTGCATTCTTGGGATAAAGCCCACTTGATCATGGTGTATGATCCTTTTAATGTGCTGTTGGATTCTGTTTGCTAGTATTTTGTTGAGGATTTTTGCATCTATGTTCATCAGTGATATCGGCCTGTACTTTTCTTTCTTTGTGACATCTTTGTCTGGTTTTGGTATCAGGGTGATGGTGGCCTCGTAGAATGAGTTTGGGACTGTTCACCCCTCTGCTATATTTTGGAAGAGTTTGAGAAGGATAGGTGTTAGCTCTTCTCTAAATGTTTGATAGAATTTGCCTGTGAAGCCATCTGGTCCTGGGCTTTTGCTTGTTGGAAGATTTTTAATCACAGTTTCAATTTCAGAGCTTATGATTGGTCTGTTCATATTTTCTATTTCTTCCTGGTTCCATCTCAGAACGTTGTGCATTTTTAAGAATTTGTCCATTTCTTCCAGGTTGTCCATTTTATTGGCATAGAGTTGCTTGTAGTAATCTCTCATGATCCTTTGTATTTCTGCAGTGTCAGTTGTTACTTCTCCTTTTTCATTTCTAATTCTATTGAGTCTTCTCCCTTTTTTTCTTGATGAGCCTAGCTAATGGTTTATCAATTTTGTTTATCTTCTCAAAGAACCAGCTTTTAGTATTATTGATCTTTGCTATCGTTTCCTTCATTTCTTTTTCATTTATTTCTGATCTGATCTTTATGATTTGTTTCCTTCTGCTAACTTTGGGGTTTTTTTTTTTTCTTCTTTCTCTAATTGCTTTAGGTGTAATGTTAGGTTGTTTATTTGAGATGTTTCTTGTTTCTTGAGGTAGGACTGTATTGCTAAAAACTTCTCTCTTAGAAGTGCTTTTGCTGCATCATTGTGTTTTCATTGTCATTTGTTTCTAGGTATTTTTTGATTTCCTCTTTGATTTCTTCAGTGATCTCTTTTTTTTTTTTGGTACACAGGCCTCTCATTGTTGTGGCCTCTCCCGTTGCAGAGCACAGGCTCCGGGCGCGCAGGCTCAGCGGCCACGGCTCACGGACCCAGCCGCTCCGCGGCATGTGGGATCTTCCCAGACCGGGGCACGAACCCGTGTCCCCTGCATCGACAGGCGGACTCTCAACCACTGCGCCACCAGAGAAGCCCTCTTCAGTGATCTCTTGGTTATTAAGTAGTGTATTGTTTAGCCTCCATGTGTTCGTACTTTTTACAGATTTTTTTCCTGTAATTCATATCTAGTCTCTAGCATTGTGGTCAGAAAAGATACTTGATATGATTTCAATTTTCTTAAATTTACCACAGCTTCATTTGTGACCCAAGATATCATCTATCCTTCTCCTAACTTCCTGAAACTTCTCCCTTAGCTTTCCTGATATCAGCTTCTCCTGCTTTTCCTACTATATCTCTGGTTTCTTCTTCTCCTTCTCTCTTTAAAATTATGTGACTCCAGGGCTTCCCTGGTGGCGCAGTGGTTGAGAGTCCGCCTGCCGATGCAGGGGACACGGGTTCGTGCTCCGGTCCGGGAAGATCCCACATGCCGTGGAGCAGCTAGGCTCATTAGCCATGTCCGCTGAGCCTGTGTGTCCGGAGCCTGTGCTCCGCAAGGGGAGAGGCCACAACAGTGAGAGGCCCACATACCGCAGAAAAAAAAAAAAAAAAAAATTATGTGCCTTCACTCACCCTTAAAATTGGTGTGTCCCAATGACCCATCCTTGACCAGCTTCTCACTCTCTCCATTCATCCTAGGTTATTTCGTTCTCTCCTATGGCTTGGTTTCAACACCCACATAAGCTGATGATTTCTAAATGTCTATCTCTAATCCACTCCTATGATTTGAGCTCTAGACATATAGGATGTACATACAACTATCTCCTGGACACTGCAATTTGGATGTTCCACTGGTACCTCTAACTCAACATGCTTGTTCCCCAAATCATTTTCTTCATCCTTGATCACTTATCTGGTTTAATAATAATGTCATGCATCAAATGTTAACTATAAATCTACCTATTGTAGATGTCAAATTCTCATTCTCATGCCCTGAGACCCAAGTTACTTAGGTTAATAATAAATAGTTAGCATTTAATGAGGAACAGTCAACCAATTAGTCCTTAGCTTTAAGCAAAAGAAAATAAAGATAGCGAGAAAAGGAAAGACCAGTTTCAGGACATCATTAGTTGGTAGGGATGTAAGTGAACAGTGTTTTCTTGATCAAGCCTGTATATAGAAACAGAGCTTTAATGGGAAAACCTGCATTAGATGAGGCACAGTGTGGCACTGACAGGATAATCCTCTTCTAAAAATTATCTCAACCTAGTCATAGGAGCTCATGCTTCTCCCTTAACTACAAAAGCTTAGTCTTTGATGATTCAAAGCCAGGATCCTGGCAGTTTTCTTACTTGAATGAGTAACTCCCCAATAGCTTTAGTTTCCTAGTGAGGTGCTGGCATTTTCTGGAACAAACAGCCCGTAGAGAGTGCTTCCTCCACTGCTTTAGATCCACTTGTGCTTATTTCTACCTTTCACACAAGCCAGGAAGATAATTTACACATATCTCTCGTTACTGTTCCATTTAATTACAATATAATCCTACATATGCAAACGTGAAAACAGCAATCATGTTTTATTCCAAGTTCTAATTGCATGTAGCAATCATGTGCTTTCACTAAATTATTTCCATCAAGCATACATAGCGCCACTATTTCCAGCATGCCAAAAGACCCACCTGCAGCCTCCCACCCCCATCAGAAAAGCCAATTCAGGTTTCATACACTTGTTTTGCCATTTCATACAGTGGTCCTCCCCCATAAACACACACACAGAGACATACACACACACAGATACACACATACTTCTACATCCCAAATCTGTGTCAGTTCAGCTCCTCTGTTGTGCTTTCCTTACCCACCAGCATCACAGACTTTGAGATGCTGAGTGTGCTTCCACCTCTCCCCTTCTTTCATTTGTGCATGGGGACATTCTCAGCTGGTCATTCTCCTTAACTATTTCCTGTTCCCCTGACTCTAACATGGTCAATTTCTGTTCTTCACCGGCACAGCCTTTATTTATCTCTTTTCTTCTTCAGTTAACACTTTAAACTAGTCTTATCAGCATCAACCAACAGTTAATCTTTCTTATTTTTTAAACAGCAACAAAAATACAGAATAAAAACGGGAAAAAGAATGTTCATTTCCCTGTGCTCATGCTGAAATTCATTTCTCACTCTAGGAATTGTGCATTCTTTGCCTTATTCCCTCTGAGCTCCCTTTCTACATCACATCATTGGAAACAAGCCTAGAAGTTAGTTAAGTCATGTATATAAAAATGAAAACTAGAGAAAGAAAACACGGGATAGTGAGGTGGTGAATTACTAAGGGCTGGTGACAGCAAACGTTTGAATTTTTGCTTCTGCTCTTCAAAGTTTTGTGCTATTGGGGACACTCCAAGCTAGGCCTCAAGCCATTACCAGAACAGTCATTTCAATAGATTTTTCTTTTACTTTTTTCCAAAGATGTTATCAGTCAAGCTTTCCCAAAGGCTCACGGGCTATTCGCAAAGCAAAAGGGAGCCTCAGTGTCTTAGATGCAGGATTACCATCTGCTGCAGGAAGCGGGAACAAAACCAAGAGCATTCGGCCTTGCACTGGGTCTCTGTGCATGAGACAAAGCCTGAGAGAGCTCTGAGGACTTGAAAACAACCAGCATGACTTCATTTAAAAAAGAAATCCTGGAGCGTTCGAGAAACACGAAGACAAGCTCAGTACTGTGCAGCCAGAGGAGGTCACTCCTCTGGGACTAGTTCGCGGAATTGAGAGAAATGACTTTTGAGAAGTGGCTGTCTGAGTGAGAACAGTCAGGGACTTTCTTTTTTTTTAGAGCTGAGCTGCATGCTCACTAGTCTTGAAGCCAAAGGTTGAATATAAAATGAAACAGAAAAAAATAAGCATGTTTTCCAACTGTCTCCGTGTGAACAGCTGCCAGTCTGCCTAGCCTGGGTGAGGATTCTTGCCCTAAAGTTAGCAGAGAGATGGACTGTGTGTTTGTTGCATTTTTATTGGTGTTGCATTTTAGCCATTTTAGTTGTAAAAGGCTTTGAAGTTTAACAGGAAGGGCAACAAATAGTGGTCAAAGTTTGGGATTATAAACTCACTTCTACTATTCAACAAATGCACGAAGGCACACAGTCTCTCTTAGCCTCAGTTTCCTGATTTATAAAGTAAAAAATAACGATTCTGCTTCGAGGCCGATTCCTTACTGTTATTGAAGCCCTGGTTTAAATGTCACCTCCTCAGAGAGATATCCCATCGCAAGTGTCTCTTCCAACCACATAACCACTTTCTGTCGCATCACCTGGCTCCAATTTCTTCCCCAAACTCTGCTTTTTGTTTGTTGCCTGTCTCCTCCAAATAGAATATAAGGACTCTGAGAGTAAGGACATTTGTCTTTGTTGATTCATTCAACACGTATTGCTTAGTGGCTTCTGGGTGCCAGATATGGTTCACTGGGATGGGGATGCATCAGTCAAGTAAGGAGAGAAAGAGCCCATTTTCTGATAGACAAGTCAGGCCTTGACAAATAAGTAAAAACATGCATTGTGTTCAGTGGTAACAGAGGCTTTGAAGAAGGATAAAGTAGGGTAAAGGAATAAAATGTATCATTAGGGTGGTGCAGTTTATATAGAGTCATCAGGGAAGGCCTCTCTGAGTAGATCACATTTTAAGAGAGACCTGGAGGAACTAAATGAGCAAGACCTGCAGATACCTGGTGTATTCCAGAAAGTGGAGTTCTTAGAGCAGAGGCCCCGCTTAGTTCCAAGAACAGCAAGGGCTGTGTGCCAGGAGCAGTAAGTGAGGGGCACATCGGGAGGAGATGGAAAGGGAGCCAAGCTCATGGCAGAACATGCCATTCATGGTAAGGACTTTTGATTTTATTTTAAGTGAGATGCAAAGATGGCCTGGTTTTGGGTGAAGGAGTGACTTTGGTTTTCTGAGGCTCCCTGTGCAGCTGCTTGGAGAGCAGATTGAAGAAGGGCTTGACTGGGAGCAATGTGAATGTGGAGGTTCTAGCAATGATCCAGAGAAGAAATAAAGGTGCTTTGAATAGGTGGTACCATGGTAGGTGGTACCAATGGGTAGTAAATGGTGGTAGTGAGAAGGGCTTCAATTCCAGATATATATTTTAAGGTAGAGGCCACAGGATTTCCTGACAGATTAAATGTGGAGATGGCGGGGATGGAGGAGAAGAGAGAGAAATCAAGAATGTCTCCCAGGTTTCGACATAAACAACTGGAACTGAGATGGGGAGCTTACTGGAGGAGAAGCTTAACATGAGAAGGAGGGAGGCGAGGCTGAGGAGTTTGGTTTTAGACATACTAATTAATTTTGAGATACCTATTACTGATCCAAGAGGAAATGTTGAATAAGTTAGATATACTGACTCTGAAGTTCAAGGGAAGGTATAGAGGCTAGAAATATGAATTCGGGCAACATCAGCAAACAGATAAAATTTAAAACCATCTCTTTCACCCTTGTATCTTTGGTGCCCAACACGATATGGATACTCAATAAGTATTTGTTGACTGAATGAATGAATGGTATGAGGATCAAACGAGATAATGGGTATGAAAGTGTTTTTCAAACTATAAATCCCTCTGCAAAGAAAAGGCCATATGCAATATTATAGTATGATTATCTTACAAACAGAAAATCTTTGAATGAGCAATAAAGACTTAGCAAAATTACAACTAGAAATCTTGCCTCTAACAGAAACAAACTCCAGATGGCTTCTTTCCTCCTCCCCGTTTTGATATTTAAAGTTGATAGTGTCTCATACTGTAATTAAGGGCAGTAAAGAACCATAAAAAACTGAATGCTAATGAAATATAGCAATATTTTTCCCAAATAATGGCTCTTCAAATTGTCAAAAAGATTTTCACAATTTTTCAAGCTGTTTCAGAAGGAGTATGTTTCAAAAGGTAACTCTAAAACTGTGAGTTTTATATGGACTTTCCCACACCAGATCACTCCGTAACTCTAAATTCAATTGTCGTTATTTTTACACTAAATAAAAATAGTCTTGACTTCCTTACATCACAGCCTGATATTTTCATTTTAAAAAAAAGTTGCTAAATGAATCTTATTGGGCAAAATATTGCTTTGGGGCTTAAGCAACCACCCTAGCAAAATTCTCTGGACTTTTAAAAAAACACATGATAGAAGTTAAAATTTGCAAGTTATATTTTCTCTATTGCTTATGGAAATATAATAAGGTTAAGGGTTTTCTGTCTATAAAAGCTGAGTGTTGTGATATGAAGACAAAGTTTTTCCTGGAGCAAGAGAGAGGATAGGTAGGTAGATGAATGGATATGTGGATGGGTGAACTTATTTACAAATGAACTTATTTACAAAACAAAAATAGAGTCACAGATGTAGAAAACAAACTTACGGTTGGGGGGGAGGGATAAATTGGGAGATTGGGATTGACATATACATACTACTATATATAAAATAGATAACTAATAAGAACCTACTGCATAGCACAGGGAACTCTACTCAATCCTCTGTAATAACCTATATGAGAAAAGAATCTAAAAAAGAGTGGATATATGTATACGTATATGTATAACTGATTCACTTTGCTGTAGAGCAGAAACCAACACAACATTGTAAATCAACTCTACTACAAAACAAAGTAATTTTAAAAAATAAAAAAATGAAAGTTGCAAGTTATATTTCCTCTATTGCTTATGGAAATACAACAAGGTTAAGGGTTTTCTACCTATGAAAGCTGAGTGCTGTGATATGAAGACTTAAAGTTTTTCTTGGAGCCAGAGAGAGAATAGGTAGGTAGAGAAATGGATGAATGGATGGGTGGTTGGATGGGTATTGGATGGAGAGAAGTGAGGGTTGGGAGAAACGGAGGCAGGCAGACACGAAAGAGTGAAGAGGAAAATGAGATATTCTGACTTTTGACAAGGGTCCAAAATAATTCAATAGGGTAAAGATAGCCTTTTAAACAACTGACTGGTACAACTGATATCCCTATTGGAAAAACTAAACGTTAATGCTTACCTCACATGATACACAAAAATTAACTTGAAATGGATCATAGATGTAAGTGTACTAACTAAATCTATAAACTGTCTAGAAGAAAACATAGGAAAAAACTTTGATTTAGGCAAAGAGCTTTTAGGACACAAATAGCATGAACCATAAAAAGAAAAAAAATTATATATTAAATTTCATCAAATTTTAAATAATTTTCTCTTTGAAAATCACTAGTAAGAAATTGAAAAGTCACACTGAAGACTGGGAGAAAATACTTGCAAAACATATACCTGATAAAAGGTCTTCTGTTTAGAATACATAAAGAAATCTTACAACTCAAGAATTTTCAAAATAAGAAAAAGATTTGAACACACATTTCAGCAAAGATAATATAAGAATGACCTTAAAAAAAAGTATATGAGATGTTCAACATCATTAATCATCAAGCAAATGCAAATTAAAACCACAATGAAATTCTACTACATGCCCAATAAAATAGCTCAACGTTTTAAAAACCTGACAGTGACCTCTACTCTCTAGCTATGAGGAAGTAATAGGGACCAAACTGGAAACCAAATATCCATCAACTAGTGAATGGATAAACTGTGGCATGTTCATACACATATACCTACGTATTACTCAGCTGTAACAACTGACAGACGCCAGAATGCAGATGAATCCTGAAAGCATTATGCTAAGTGAGAGAAGCCAAACACGAAAGACTCTTTTCTGCTTAATTCCACTTATATGATATTACTTATTTTTAAGGCAAAACTGTAATGACATAAACAGGGCAATAGTTATCTGGAGTGGAGGGTAGAGGAGGGAATTGATTGCAAAAGGGCAGGAGAGAAAATTTGGGGTGATAGAAATGTTCTATATCCTCAATGTGAATTATACACTTAAAATTGGCAAATTTTATTGTATGTTAATTATATCTCTATAAAACTGATGGGATTAAATATATTCATTTGATGGGGTTTAAAAATATTAGGCCTCAACAAGAAAGATTTAGTAAATTAGAAGGTAAATCAATAGAATTTATCTGAAGCACAAAGAGAATAAAGTTTTAAGAAATGAATAGAACCTTAATGACTTATGTGCCAATATCAAGCTATTTGACACAGATGTACTTAAAGCCTCAGAAGGAAAGAGTGAATACAGCAGATAAAAATATTTGAACAGGGCCTCCCTGGTGGCGCAGTGGTTGAGAGTCCGCCTGCTGATGCAGGGGATACGGGTTCGTGCCCCGGTCTGGGAGGATCCCACGTGCCGCGGAGCGGCTGGGCCCGTGAGCCATGGCCTCTGGGCCTGCGCATCCGGAGCCTGTGCTCCGCAACGGGAGAGGCCACAACAGTGAGAGGCCCGCATACCGAAAAAAAAAAAAAAAAAAAAAAAATTGAACAAATATTGGTCAAAAATATTCCAAATAGAATTAAAAACATTAATCAACAGATCTAATCAGCTTAGTGAACCTCAAACAGATAAATACAAAGAAAACCAAAACAAGGCACACATAATCAAACTGCTGAAGCCCAAAGAAAAAAGCAGCCAGAGAAAAAAGGCGTATTTTATACAGAGGAACAATATTAAGAATCAGAGACACAACATAGGCCCCCAAAATAAAACTTTCAAGTGCTAAAAACAAACAACAAAAAACCTGTCAAGCTAGATTTATTTATCCAATGGAAATATTCTTCAGAAATGAAGGCAAAATGAAGACATTTCCAGATAAATGAAAGCTGAGCCAACCCCCACTATAAGAAATGCTAAAAAAAAAAGTTATTCTGAGTGAACAGAAATCATACCAGCCTTATAGGAAGGCATATAACACACCAAAGACAGTAAATATGTGACTAGGTATAAAGACCATCTTCTTTAAAAGATAATTGTGTAAAGCAAAATAACAACAATGTAACACAGGTAGAAGTTAAATATACAAAATCAATAGTACAAAGATGTTAGGGAAGGTAAATAGAATAGGTGAATATTGTAATTGCTAGAGCAGCCACTAAAAAACTAAGGATACAAAAGTTGTATTTAAAAATCCAATAGAGGAGATACAATGCAATACTGAGTAATATTTTATTAATCCAAAATAAGGCTGGAAAGAAAGAATAAAGAATAGAGCAGACAAAAACCAAATAGATTTATACCCAACTGTATCAATGATTATATTAGATGTAAACAGACTAAACACTCCAATTAAAAACAGAGCTTATAGGGGGCTTCCCTGGTGGCGCAGTGGTTGAGAGTCCGCCTGCCGATGCAGGGGACACGGGTTCATGCCCCGGTCCAGGAAAATCCCACATGCCGCGGAGCGGCTAGGCCCGTGAGCCATGGCCATTGAGCCTGCGCGTCCAGAGCCTGTGCTCCTCAACGGGAGAGGCCACAACAGTGAGAGGCCCGCGTGCCGCAAAAAAAAAAAACAAACAAACAAACAAAAAAAAACCAGAGCTTATCTTACTGTATAAAAGACCCCCAGATACATGCTGTTTATAAATAATGCACTTTACATATAAAGACACAGAAAATCCCGAGAAAACACAAATTTCGGATATCAGGATGATAAAAGCGACATCTCTACAAATCCTGCTGATATTAAAAGGACTATGTTGGGACGTTCATATTGAAACCTTACAATCTAACATCATGTCCCACATGGCTATATGTCCATTCAGAATAATGACCAATAGTTACCATAAACTGTGGTTTGTGCTAAACAGTACAAGTGCATGCTTTTGGTCCTCCCACAACCCTGTAGTGTAGATATATATTTGTTCGTATTTTGTAGAGAAGGAAATCAAGGCTTACAGAGAGTAATTGACTTGGCCAAGGTCACACGGCTTGTTAGTAGCAGAACCACTTACTTACTGGGTTTACATCTTGGGAATATTCCTAGTCTCATAACTGTCTCATTAGAATGAATCTAAATGAATATATTATATTTTAAAGGAAGAACAGTGTTTTTTTTTCTTTCCTGAAACAATATTATAGCCTGAAGGTCACGAAGGAAGAATGGAAAACCTACTCACTGAATCGCTGCCACTGTTGCCATGGAAACCTGAGAAGAGATTACATACACATCAGTTTTACAACTCCATCTTTTAATAGGTGCAGAACGTAACCACAGGCTGATGATTCCTCATGGAAAACTCCCTGAAAAATTCATTTAATCAAAAACCTCCAGCTTTTTTTCTAATACAAAAGTCCCAATTCACACAGTAAGCTGAACTTTGCCAGATGAGGTGGATAATGATTCTTTTTCTGAACTGCTGCCTGTTGAGAAGTGAACCAAGACAAAAAATATTTAAATAATACTGAAAAGCAAGAACAAGAGGCTACAATGCACAGGATGCGTCTGTCTTAAGAGCCAGATCAAGAGGTGCTGAGAGGGAGATGTGGGCAGTGATTTAAAGGAGTGGTAAATATCACTGAGATAAATAGGCAAACACATTAGTCTCTCCCTGACAGAGGAGGCAGCATCCTTCTCCGGAAGCAAAATAAAGCACTCTGGCAGCACAGACCTACCCCTGTTGAGTATTTCTGTGATGCTGAGGTATAGACACTGTCAACTAAAAGTCAGCTGTTGCAGTAAGATGAAATTCTGAAATTGAATAAGACGTTAAGACTGTTTTAAAGGGTGATGTCCTTGCTTATCTAAATTTAGGCTCTTTAATACGCCTCTCTGCAAACTGATCTAAAAAGTCACAAAAGAAAACCAAAGCAAGAACAGTAGGTACAGAAAAGTAAGACATGATTTACCTTTTGTGTGTGTGTGTGTGTGTGATATTTGACTCAGGCTCAGCCAGTAGAAATGATTTAGTAAATACCTTATTTAGGATTTGGTTTGGCTGCAAACGGCAGAAACCCCAAAGTAACAATGGCTTGAAAACATAGATTTTATTTCTCTCTCATTTAAAAGTCTTCAGAGATCATCTAGGGCTGCTACAGCAGCTCCACAATCATCAGAGACCCAGGCTCCCTGCAGTTTGTCCTCCCACCATACTCAGCATGTGACTTCCAACTCATGCTCCAAGATGGCTGCTCCTACTGCAGCCCACATATTCACAACAGAGCTCGCGGAAAGGAGAAAAGAATGAAGAGGGGCATTCCCTTCCCCTTTAAGGACACTGGTCCCTAGTTTCATACACTTCCTATTTACATTCCATTGACCATGTCCCACGTGACTTGGTCTACCCCTGTGTGCCACAGACAAGCAGGATCTCACAAACCACCAAAGACAAAAGGGACAGTTCTCTGCATAGTCCAGGGAACCACAGGAGTTAGGTTTGATTGATTCATTCATTTGTTCATATATACATTCAAGACACAATTGTTAGTCATATGGTCTGTGTCAGGCTTTGTGTTAGATTCTAGACATAGGAAAGACAATATGGCACATAAGTAAATAAATCATTTCAACACAATGTGTCAGAAATCTCATAGAGGTAAAAAGTAGCAAACTCCTTGCATTCCAAGGAGAGTTTTTTAAATTTTATTTCATTTTTTTACAGTTATCTATTTTATACATATTAGTGTGTATATGTCAATCCCAACCTCCCAATTCATGCCACCCTCTCCTTCCCCATCCCCCACTTCCCCCCCTTGGTGTCCATATGTTTGTTCTCTACATCTGTGTCTCTATTTCTGCCTTGCAAACCGGTTCATCTGTACCATTTTTCTAGATTCCACATATATGTGTTAATATACGATATTTGTTTTCTCTTTCTGACTTACTTCACTCTGTATAACAGTCTCTAGATCCACCCATGTCTCTACAAATGACCCAATTTCATTCTTTTTTATAGCTGAGTAATATTCCACTGTATATATGTACCACATCTTCTTTATCCATTCGTCTGTCGATGGGCATTTAGATTGCTTCCATGACCTGGCTATTGTAAATAGTGCTGCAATGAACATTGGGGTGCATGTGTCTTTTTCAATTATGGTTTTCTCTGGGTATACACCCAGTAGTGGGATTGCTGGGTCATATGGTAATTCTATTTTTTGTTCTTTAAGGAACCTCCATACTGTTCTCCATAGTGGCTGTATCAATTAAGATTCCCACCAACAGTGCAAGAGGGTTCCCTTTTCTCCACACCCTCTCCAGCATTTGTTGTTTGTAGATTTTCTGATGATGCCCATTCCAACTGGTGTGCAGTGATACATCATTGTAGTTTTGATTTGCATTTCTTTAATAATTAGTGATGTTGAGCAGCTTCTCATGTGCCTCTTGCCCATCTGTATGTCTTCTTTGGAGAAATGTCTATTTAGGTGTTCTGCCCATTTTTTGATTACTTTGTTTTTTTAATATTGAGCTGCATGAGCTGTTTATATATTTTGGAGATTAATCCTTTGTCTGTTGATTCATTTGCAAATATTTTCTCCCATTCTGAGGGCTGTCTTTTCGTCTTGTTTATAGTTTTCTTTGCTGTGCAAAAGCTTTTAAGTTTCATTAGGTCCCATTTGTTTATTTTTGTTTGTATTTCCATTATTCTAGGAGGTGGGTCAAAAAAGATCTTGCTATGATTTATGTCAAAGAGTGTTCTTCCTATGTTTTCCTCTAAGAGTTTTATAGTGTCCGTTCTTACATTTAGATCTTTCTGCTGTTTTCCAATGGAATGTCCTATAAATATCGATTAAATCTACCTGGTCTATTATGTCATTTAAAGCTTGTGTTTCCTTATTAATTTTCTGTTGGGTGATCTGTCCATTGGTGTAAGTGAGGTGTTAAAGTCCCCCACTATTATTGTGTTACTGTTGACTTCCTGTTTTATAGCTGTTAGCATTTGCTTTATGTATTGAGGTGCTCCTATGTTGGGTGCATATATATTTATAATTGTTATATCTTCTTCTTGGATTGATCCCTTGATCATTATGTAGTATCCTTCCTTGTCTCTTGTAACATTCTTTATTTTAAAGTCTATTTTATCTGAGTATTGCTACTCCAGCTTTTTTTAAATTTCCATTTGCATGGAATATCTTTTCCCATCCCCTCCTTTCAGTCTGTATGTGTCCCTAGGTCTGAAGTGGGTCTCTTGTAGACAGCATATACACGGTCTTGTTTTTGTATCCATTCAGCAAGCTTGTGCCTTTTGCTTGGAGCATTTAATCCATTCACATTTAAAGTAATTATTGATATGTATGTTCCTATTACCATTTTCTTAATTGTTTTGGGTTTGTTTATGTAGGTCCTTTTCTTCTCTTGTGTTTCCCAATTAGAGAAGTTCTTTTAGCATTTGTTGTAGAGCTGGTTTGGTGGTGCTGAATTCTCTTAGCTATTGCTTGTCTGTAAAGCTTTTGATTTCTCCATCGAATCTGAATGAGATCCTTGCCAGGTAGAGTAATCTTGGTTGTAGGCTCTTCCCTTTCACCACTTTAAATATATCATGCCACTCCCTTCTGGCTTGTAGAGTTTCTGCTGAGAAATCAGCTGTTAACCTTATAGGAGTTCCCTTGTATGTTTTTTGTCATTTTTCCCTTGTTGCTTTTAATAATTTTTCTTTGTCTTTAATTTTTGTCAGTTTGATTACTATGTGTCTTGGCATGTTTCTCCTTGGGTGTATCCTGCCTGGGACTCTCTGTGCTTCCTGGACTTAGGTGGCTATTTCCTTTCCCATGTTAGGGAAGTTTTTGACTATAATCTCTTCAAATATTTTCTCAGGTCCTTTCTCTCCCAAGGAGTGTTTTTAAGAAAATTTTCACAGAGCAAATACCATGTAAGGTAAGTCTTCAAAAAAAAATATGACTTTGCCAACTATACTGGTGGAAAAGATCAGGGAGGTGGGTAGGAAGGCAGGAGTCGTTAGAGAGTACTGTAAAGTAGAAGAGGCATTCCAGGTAAGAGGAACAGATGTAAATGTGACAAAATATGGCAAAGTATGGCTTGCTAGGGAGCTCTGTGCAGTTCCACAGGACTTGGAATGGGGATGGGGAGTAGGAAGGGAGCCAGGGAGGAGTGGTAGATGACACTGAAATGTAGACAGGTTGGAGAGCTTGCACATCATTCTGCTCTCAGTAGGAAGCCATGGGAGAGGTCTAGGAATGGGAGGATCACAATGAGTTTGTGTTTTGAACGATTAGTCTGGAGGGTGTGTGGAAATGTGGAAGATGAATGAACATAACTGAAAGCAGGAAAACTGTTCATTTATCAAGCATTTGCTGAGCATCAAGTCTGCGCCAGACCCTATGGCAAATGCTAAGGATACCACATGGAGTGCATCAGAAACAGGAATCTTCAAGGATCCACAGCAGAGGGAGAGCCATGAACCAGTGTTTTAACAGTACTCTGCAACTTGTGTGACCATAGGAAGGCAGAGGATGCCTAACCCTACTGGGATGGACAGAAAGCTACAGAGAAAGTGAACTTCAGGTTTGTGAAAGCTGAATAGAAGTTTGACAGGTGGTCAAAGGCTGCAAAGAGCATTCTTGGCAGAGCATGTGGTGCCTACAAATATAAAGAGGCAGGAAGAAAAACTATAAGTATTTCAGTGGAGGGGTTTCAGGATACAAGTGTGAGGGTAGTGGAAAATTAGGCCCATATTTATTAGGACAGAGACACTATGCCCATGATTAGACCTGGTAAGAGGTTACTTTACAGTAAATGTCTAGGTAGGAGGAGATGAGAGCCTTATTTAGAGTGGGTGGAAGGGGAGGCAGTCAGTGACTTCCCATTTGCTCTCCAATCCACCCAGCTCCCTTCCCCAGTCTGCTCGTTGCCCAGGAGTCTGAATTGCATGGTTGACATCAACCAGCTCTCTTGTAGTTGGGTTTGGCCAATAAGGAACAACAGAAGGAGATTAATGGTGAAGAGGACTTGAGAGAGTAAGGTCAATTCCTTACTGATAGGAATTTATTCTCTCAGTTCCCTGTCTGTGGAGCTACCCAGGGTTGTCTGATCTCTACAGAGGCCTCGTGCTTTTCCTCTCCCTCCTAATGCTCTCACTTTCTCTTCTTTTCCTGGTTTCCAGAACCACTTCCTGCCCTTCCCCATTTGGGCATGAGAGTAGTTAACAACAACCCACTACCTACAGGGTATTAGACTATCCCTGTTGTTTCCCTACACTATGCCTTTGTAAATAGTCCCTTTATTAAATTCTCAAATTATACAATAGGTGTGCCAACTGTTTCTGCCAGGAATCTGACTAATATAACCACCACCCTCATTTAAACTCCATTTCTTCCCAACTCTGGTGACTTTTCTGTGTAATCTGTAGCTCCCAATTTTCCAGGAGAAATGATCAAACCCCCAAGTGGTTCATAGCTCTCACAGCTCTTGGTCAGTAGGTCAAAGTTCACAATCTGGTGTGCTCAGGTGAATTCAGATGAATAAAACAAAAACTTCTTGCTACTAACAAGTTCACAAATTAGTGGGGGAGATAAACTTGTACATAATTAACAGTAAAACCCACCTAACTAATCTTTGGCATATTTCCTGGGCATGGCATAGTTTAAGCAAATAGTCTAGATTGAATTAAAATCATCATTTCCATGAGGAGATATTGGTCAAATGGTACAAACTTCCAGTTATAAGATTAACAAGTTCTGGGGACCTAATGTACAGCGTGGTGATTATGGCTAATAATATTGTATTACATACTTGAACATTGCTAAAATAATATATCTTAAATGTCCTCACTATAAAAAAGAAATGGTAATCATATTATAGGATAGAGATGTTACCTAATGCTATGGTGGTAATCATTTTGCAATATATAAATGTATCAAATAAACACTTGTACATCTTAAACTTACACAACGTTATATGTCAATTATATCTCAATAAAACCAGGGAGAAAAGACTGCCCCAAAAAATTTTGTTTAAAATAAGGAAATGAAGACTCAGGGAAGCACTAGAACTCATGCAAGTTCACACAGCTGGTCCACGTAGGAGGCAGAATTTGAGTTCAGTTCTAGGTGTGTTGCCTTCCACTCCCTGTTTTTTTAGAGTTATTCAAGAACAGTAGCAAATTCCTGTTTGTTCCACCCCATCTCTCTCCCATGCTAGAATTTCGTACTGCTCAATAAACATCTGTTAAATAATTTTTAAAACATCATCATTTCCAATTCCCAATTCCAGGGAGAGAGAATCTGATTGTTTATCTGAAGCGAGTATTCAGTTCTAATCCAGTCAGGGTGGCTCACAGTACAAACATCGGTGCCTGCCATTCAGCACTCTGGAGGGAGAGGATGTTCCCAGAGAAAGTGTACTGGTATAGGATGGGCAGACATCCCTAAAACCATCTATCACAGCAGATAGTAGACCCTATTAGTCTTTCTTTAAATGGATAATTTCCATAAGGCAGATTGTGATGTGCCAAGAAAGACTGATTTAAAGTCTATTTTATCATAAGATATTTTAGTGTTCTTTTTTTTTGAAGAGAAAGGATAATAACATATTTACAGCTCAATTATATTTCTATTATTCTAGTTTTAGTCAAATTAGGTATTCCTTAGTTCCACAGTGATTTTTCACAGGGAGGGGTGTTGTCACACCTGCTACACAGCTGGGTACAAGGACTGCCTGCCTGCATGCTCCCAGCATGCTCTGGGGTTAGTTTCCATGCCAACCAGCCTAGGAGTGTTTCCACCCTATCTACCCACTCCAGGACAGACATTAATAGAACAGACATATATGAGGAAGAGTAAGAGACAGGCTGAATAAGTGTATGCAATTATTTTTAAAGCACTGAGGTCCTAAATTATTCCTTATGCTAGTCCCCTTTATAACACAAGATAATAGGAGACAGATTATGATGTCTTTCATGCTAAGTGCTCACAGCTCTTTCAAATATGCTACCACATTATCCTCAGAGCATCCCTAAGAGATAAGAAAGGTCTTATTTTGCAGGTTGGAAAACTAAGGCACAGAATGGTGAAATGTCCGTCTTACACACACAGGATGAGGCAATTCTAGCATTAGAATAAAATCTAAGAATCCTACCTGTAAAATCTGCATTTTCACTTACTTTTCTGCTCCCGTGTCTCCATCAGTTTTAAGCTCCAGAGCAAATCGATTCAATACAATTTTGATTAAATATCATATTCATATTTTGTGTTAACGGTAAAAATAGCCAAGATAGTGGGGGTGGTTACTGGGGAGGAAAATTGGACAAACTATTAAAGAAAAAAGCAGGTGAATCCAAAGATTGGGTAACAGGAAAGCAAATATAAATGTTTAACTTAGGTTAAAATATTTCACCTAAATTTTCTTTCAAGGAAAAGAAATGACTCAGCTTTGATGAGGTATATATGTGACTCAGAGAAACAATAATATGACATCAAATATGGCCAGCATTATCAAGAGATACCTCAGAGAGTGAGAGGGAAACTCAGGAAGATGTATCAAAAAAATAAAGAAAGAAAATGTTTTCAGCCCCTGTTTCATCTTTCCTAGAGATTCTGTTTGGCCTCAACGGCCTTAGGGAGGGGAGACCAGGAGAGCAACTTGGGAAGAGACAAAATCATGCCTCATGCCTTCATGAGATGGAGGATGAGGACACATTAAACCCTATTAAAGTGCTGACTCACTTCACCTCCCTACTCCACGCAAAAAGCTACAACCAAAAAAAAAGACGGCATTCTAGCCAGTGAATGCAGAAATGCCAGAATGTAATATTATGCCCTTGATGTTCGTCCAAAGTAATAACCAATCAGTTGAAAAGCACTCCAACTGTTAACAGCCAGTGACATGCTAGTGTCAGGTACTTTCTGCACCCAGATATTTGGGTACCCAGAATACTTATTCTGGACTCATATACACACATACACGTATATACACATTTATATTTGTTTTTTCCATCTTATTCCCTTATCATACAACATAAGATGTATCAACTTTATATCCTAGTAGTTCAGTGTTAAGTTTACATCATAGTATTTCAGTTACAGGATATCAAGGAGAAGAGTAACCATGACTCAAGGATTTACCTCATCTTCTAGGGGAGGGATTAGTGCATTTTCAGTTTGCAGGAGAGCTGTATTATGTTAGGTGGAATTATGACCTTGTTCTTGTCTTTATTTGGAGATTAAGTATGGTTTACAGAGATGTGTATGAGTGCCAAGTTGACAAGGGATGGACTTGTGATGATTAATTTTATGTGTTAAGATAACTGGGCCACCAAATGCCCAGATTTCTGGTTGTGTTGGTGAGGGTATTTCTGGAAGAGACTAGCATTTGAATTGGTGGACTGAGTACTGCAGATTGCCCTCCTCAATGTGGGTGGGCCTCATCCAGCCCACTGAGGGCCAGTGTAGAGGAGTGTTGGTCTCCCCTGACTTCTCAGGTTCTGGAAGCGCAACCTCACTCACATGACTACACCCTATGTCCTGAATCTTCTTGGCCTAGAACTCAGGAAATCCCACAGGAAACCTCTTTGCCCCTTTCCCGTATTTCCACTGCCTATTTGCCTTGCGGCAACAAGCCCAGAGGACTCCCCACCCCATTCCATCCCCAGGGAGGGGAGCAGGGCTCTGGAGTGAGGCTTAAGAAGTTCAAATCCGGGCCCACAGCGAGCATTTCACTGACCAATAACACTTATAATGAGCGAACGTAGGCAGTGTTACTTCTCTCTGACCTTCAGTGTTCCTATCCATGAACTATGAATATTAACAATACCAACTTCATAGGGCTATTGTGAGCATTAATAAGACAATCCACACCAAGTTTTGGTTTAGTGCCTAGAACATAGCTAGCACTCAATAACTGTTAGCTATTTATTAAAACAACTCCCGAGAAGTCTCTCGCTGAGGAACTGTGCCTTTGCTCATCAGACAGGCTTTTCTGTCACACTCAAAGAGGGTAAACACAGAGGAGGACAAGAAAAAACTAAAACTGGAAATGGTGAGGCTGTGAAAGTGGCCATTCAGGAGGGGCCAATTAAATAGTTGCCCAAAGCACCTATTAAGTGTCTCCCTGGACAGAATGGAGTATAGTGTGCATAAAAGAGTTGAATGGGCACAGTTTAAGCTTCTTAGGGTGAATCTAAGAAGGGATGTATTAAGCATATTCATAAATATAAACAGACTTTGGAACATATGCTTAATTAAGTGAAAGATATTTGCACTGAAAACTAGTCTTTTCCCAAGCTCATTAGAGTGGAAAGTCAGTGATCCCTTAACAAATTTAGAGTGTTGCTTTTAGGGTAGAAGATGAGGAGACCGAAACAACCCAATACATTCATTAAATCTATGCCATGTCCAGATCTCAAGCAGAGCTAACGCTTTTCAGGTGATGAAAAAGTAGATTCTGAAGGAGAATTCAAGAGACACTAGTGACATATTTAGAGTATTCCAAATGTATTTACCAAAAAATGATTTCTTCTTTGCTGCTTTCAGTCTGTTGCTCGGAGCAGGAGTAATCTCTTAGTCTCTGGTTCACTCTGCTTTTCCTTTTAAACATGCTGCCCCTCATTTGCCGCACAAAGATATTTCCAATGTGCCATAAACACAGACACTCCTCATGTAGTATAATGATAAACTAGCTGTTACGAAGAGCTTAGAAGCCAGACAGAGTGTTCCGACGTATCTAACCCGAGTTATTTTCTGTGGCTGAACATATTTTCAATAGCAGTTCAACCACATGCGTAACTGTAACATAGGATTCCTTTCACCAGCTATGGAAAAAAATAATCAAAGAAACTATTGCTTCTGTAGAAGTTCTTGTACATGACTCCAGGGGAATTATTCTTTCCCTCATTCCAACATGCTTTATGAGGTTGCCCCAACCTGGCTGCCCTAAACCCCTGAAATGTACAACTCTGTGTGCACACAGTCATGGAGGTTGGAAGAGTCCCAAGAGCCTCGGAAAGACAAGAAAAATGCTTTAAAGCCCCAAGGCCAGTAATTATCCTGCAGAACAACTAAACAAGTGAAGGAGTTCCCTTCATGGTCTGCATTATCCCAGTCTCGTTCAAAGTACCATTTCCCAAAACTGTCAGTCATCATTCATGAGACCCTCTGAATATCCTCTGCCCTTCCACCTGGATCAGCAAGCTTCTGAACAAGGAGACAGTGTGGCAAAATGCCAGCAGGGCCTGGACGCAGGAGATGGCGCACGTTCACTTCCGGCTCAGCCTACTGCTGCCTCTATGTGATTAAGAGTGGATTTAAGGCAGAATGAACGAGGTTTGAATTCCGGCTCCACCTATTCTTAACTCTGAGAACTTAGGCGAGCTATTTAACTTTTCTGAGCCTCAATTCTTCATCTATCAATTAAGGATAATAATATACTGGTCTTTGAGTTTGGAGAAAATGAAATAATTTACGTAAAGAATTCAATAAGCAGTCAATACACATTAGCTGTTGTCATAGACTGCTACTTTGGAGATATGGTCTGACCTTCTTCCTCCAGACCATTCCTTCATTCATTAAAATGATTACTGATACATCTCAGGAAAGGAAGCCATCCACAGAGCCCCATCAGCCACTTGTGTGAGAGCCCTGAAGAGCAAACCACATACAACTTTCCAAATTTGAGGAAACTAGTGCAATTAAAGACACCCATCTCCTTCTATTCCCAGATTATTTTTTCTTGACCCCTAAGAATTACTCCACCAGACTGTTGGGCTCAGTCACATGAAAAACCAGCAAGAAAGTCAATCAGTAATTTATATAAGAAGATAGATTGCCAATAAACACATTAAAAAGTTTAACCTCACTATTGATTAGAAGAATTAAAATTAACTCATGGTAACATTATACCTATCCAAAATGTAAACAGTTTTCAATGATAATATTCAACATCGTCAGCAGCAGTATGAGATATGCTGATGAGAATGTAAGCTTCTGGAGAGTATTTTATTGATATGTATCAAGACTCTCCCCAAAAGTTTATATATTTTTGACCCAGTAATTCAACTTCTGCAAATTTACCCTAAGGAAATACTCAGAATGCAAACAAAAATGTATACATATAGGAATGTTCAAGGAAGTATTATTTTAACAGAAAAAAAAATTTTAAAAGCATAAGTGCTCAATAGTAATTATATAAATTATAATAACTCAATACAATAAAATACCATGCATCCATTAAAAACCATGTTTTCAAAGAATATTCAGTGACATGGGAAAGCCCTTGCAATATAATGATATGTTTAAAAATTCGGTATAAAACTTCTAAACATGTAGAGAAAATTACTAAAAGGAAATACGGTGAAACTGTTAACAGTAAATATCTGTAATAAAGGAAGGAAGGAAAGTACTTTCTTTTGTATAATTTTTGTAGTCCAAATTTTCTGTTATAAGTATACATTCCTTTTTCAATCAGATTTTTGTTTTTGTGTGTCTGTGTGTGCCCGTTTCTCAAAGATTTGATTTCTGTGAATTTATTTACGTGTAAAGGGAGCCTTCCAAAGAAACAAATCCTCAATCCCAAAGAATAACCTTACTCTAAAACCATAGCACTAATGCTCTCTGGCAGGTAGAAGAGATACTTGTGATAGGCAGTCTAATCTTCTTCACTTCAACCTGCTCAAATCATCGTGGGTAGGAGGGAAGCCTCACAGGTGGCCTTAGGCTCAAACGCTGATGGGAAAGTGACAAAGTAGCAGAGACGAAGCAGGCACAGCCATCTCCATCAGAGACCAGGCTCTGGTCAGCAGGCTGTCACTGAGTCAGCTGCAATAACAGTGATTTATTTCTGTACAATCAATAGGCTGCAGCTATGCAATTAATCCACATTGCTGTGAAGGTGAAAGAGTCCACAGTCTGAGAATATTTTCAAACTAGCTTTTCTCGGGAATGGCCTGAACTCAAAAGAGAAGCATGGCAGAATAAGTATGGTTCTTTGAAGTCATCCTTTGATTCACTATCTAGTCGTGGCCCAGGATGTAAAAGACAAAAAGAGATACATATTGTGCTGGACTTCATGCCTTCTGAAGGCATGTTCTACCAACTTTGTGAAACTGTTGTACTGGTCATTACTATTATTTTTTTATTTATTTATATTTTTTTGCGTACGCGGGCCTCTCACTGTTGTGGCCTCTCCCATTGCGGAGCACAGGCTCCGGACGCACAGGCCCAGCGGCCATGGCTCACGGGCCCAGCCGCTCCACGGCATGTGGGATCTTCCCGGACCGGGGCATGAACCCGTGTCCCCTGCATCGGCAGGCGGACTCTCAACCACTGCGCCACCAGGGAAGCCCCATTGCTATTATTTAATACTCACAAAGTATTCTATTGTTCTGGGGTATCTTGAGAAAAATAATTAGTAATTTTTCACATCACTCTGATGAGGAAGGTCAGTACTATTAGCATCATTATCCTCTGAAATATATAAGAACATTATGAAAGCTGATGTCACAGCAGTCACTGGCAAAGCCAAAATTAAATTTATTTTCTGGCTCCTTGATTAATATTTAGAAGTTTCACAGAATACAGAATTTTCCTACTAGAAGGGAAAAGAGGATTATTTATTTGTAGAATAAACAAGTTAGTTGTGATTTGCTCTCATCTCAAATGAAAATTATTGTGATTATTTTAATTAAATGATATGATTACACTTAATTGCTAGTAGTGTCTTTCTTCCTTTGCTTTCCTAGGAGGGCTTGGCCTCTGGATCTGAGTTTCTTCTGATTATTTGTGTCCATGGCTCTTACTGTGTTAGTCATCTATTGCTGCATAACAAATTAACCCCCAAATTTAGCTGCTTAAGAAACATTTATTATCTCACACAGTTTCTGAGGGTCAAGAATTTGGGTGTGGTTTAGCTGGACAGTTCTGGCTCAAGATCTCTTATGAGGTTGTACCAAGCTGTCAGCAGAGGCTGTGGCCATCGGTAATCTGACAGCTCAACAAGGGCTGTGACTGTTGGCAGGAGGCCTTAGTTCCTCGATGGCTTTTGGAAAAAGTCTCAATCCTTGCCCTGTGGGCCTCTTCATCGGGCTTCTCACAACATGGCATCTGGCTTCCCCCAGTGTAAATGACCCAAGACAGAGCAAGACTGCAAGACAGCAACCAAAACGGAAGTCACATAGTCTTTAACAACCTATTCTTGAAAGTGACATACCATTGCTTCTATCATATTCTTTTGGATACATGCACCAACCCCAGTAAAATGTGGAAAGGAACCATACAAGGGTATGTACATGAACAGGTAGGGATTGTGGAGGCCATTTTGGATGCTGCCTACCACAGCTTTTAAAGAAACTGTAATTTGTTTGTTTGTTTATCCAATGATTTCTTCTTGTCTCAGTGGCAGTAAGGTCTTTCACATTCTTCTGTATCCTAACTAGCAGCAGGATGATATCCAAGGAAATGTATTTAAGTACAACCTTCCAAAATAACTCTGTCATAAATTTAAAATATTTTTTAATTCAAACAAAACTTTTGATCCTTTTCACTAGTTTTACTGGCCATCAGAGAGTGGATCTGTCACACTGACATCATTAGAATTTTTGGCATGTTTTTCCTGAATTGGATTTCCAAGAGAAAATAGTTATATTATTCTAAGAGTAAAAGCTGTTTGAAAGACTAGAATGGCAATGAAATATAGCAATTAACACTCAGATCCATCACACCAGCCTGCATGCAAATCCTATTTCTGTCCTCACTAGCTGTTTGACATTGGACAAACTGAGCCTCACAGTGTCAGTTTCCTCATCCATAAAATGGGCACACAAATAGTAACAACTTCTGAGCTTTGTTGCATGAAAATCAGGAACGTGCTTAGGCAAGTGTGATCACTGTCAATAATGAAGATTTTGTGTTTCTGCACGGTACCCACATGGGGCAAAAGGGTCTTTGGGGAGTTTTTCCCCAAAACCTCATTCACTCCTCCTTCTTCTTTCACTCTAAGGAAGTTATTTAGTCCTTTCTGCTTTTTATAGAAGGCAGATGTTTCTTCCGAGATTCTATATTTTTAATTCTTCAAGGTTCTGAGCAGCAAGGGAAAGGAGTGAACAGGTGTTTTATTTAATTTTTTAAATTAATTTCAGGTAGCTGTTTGGCAGCGTCAAGACATTTTGAAGCTAGGCATTTGTGAACTTTGCAGGTTCTTCCCCACCTTTCCCCTCCTCTGGGCCCCATACCCAGAAGTGAGCTGATACACGATCTGAATTGAGGTGGCAGCTCTCCTGTGTAGAGCTGGGATCTGGAGGTCCCAGGAGAGGGGAAGGGGCTGGAGTGTAACAGAGGCATCTATTTGTCAGCAACTGCACCGACCCTCTCTGCTTAAGTCTTGAACAAGGTTATTATTCTCAGCCTGCAACACCCGAGTGCACAGCAGGCTCAGCTGACTGTGCGTGTTCCATTAGTATTCTGCACGTTCCACCGGCTAAATTTGCTATTGCATTTAGAACGCTTCTGATTGCATATTTTTTACATTCCCGGCCTCCTCAGAGAAATGAATGCCACTGTTAGCAATCTGACAGGCAGCCGAGCACTCAGTGATGCATTTGTCATCAAACTAAGGGGGAAAGTTATTAAAACACTTGGCTGTCAACCATGAACTCAGTCAGAACCATTTAAGTTATAAAAGTACTTTTACATGCAAGAGCCAAAAATAAATAAATAAATCAAGGAAGAATTGTGGAAAGAAAAAAAAAACAATTTTAATGAGTTAGAATTTACTAAAAAGACCGTCTTTCCTCTATAATTATGTCCAAATAAAAGCAAATGAATGCAGACATTTTTCAGGCTACAAAATCATTTCTTTGGCTGCTGAAATTGATTTCTACTCAAGACACACTCAGCATCACATACTTTGCAAACCTCAGAAATTACATGCTTTAAAGTATGTACCTTTAAAAAGAAAATTAATATTTATATTTAATTATGCTTTTCTCAATATTTCTTAGATGTGATGGACCAGAAGACATATGAATTGCTACCTCACAAGAGAAGTAAATGAGGAGCATTGTTTCATGGGCTGTGAAAGGGATGTACAATTTGTACCCCTATCAGAAGAGCTACTAAAACATGGAAATTTATGATTTTTGCCCCTCAGAAAAACCTCGTTAAGCTCCTTGAAGAAATGGAAACCTCATGAGCAGTAATCAAAGCATATGAAGCCTCCTGAGTGGTTAATAGAGCCCACTTCATCAGACAATTCCACTGGGGACAGAGTTGCCCAAGGACATGCTTCTCACAGAATGTGTTATGAATTGAAATTCAGCTGCAGAGAGTGACTGAGCTAGAAAGCCTGAACAGTAGAATGTATCCACGAGAATCTTTCCTGAGAACATATTGGCCTTTCATCATTGTCAAATCCCCAGGAAACATAAGCCAACAAGAGGCAGATTGATGTGCCCTGTTCAGGGCAAATCCGTGGATAGAACACTGCAGACAGATGCAGTGGAAGGCCCTGCTCCTGGATGCCTGAGTTGCTGTACATTACAGCTCAACACAAGTCAGTGTGACTTAGAACTACAGTCTGTGCATGTGTCAGCTTGTCCTAAGCTTGCCTGCCCTGTTTCCACTATGAAAATTGCTCACACAAGAGCCTAGATGTTATTAGCCAGAGGAGGGAACCAATAGAAAACATACTAAAAGTACTTGGATTTTCAGGGCATCCTGTAGGACCATGTATTAGTTTCCTAAGGCTGCTGTTACAAAGTACCACAAACCAGGTGGCTTAAAAAAAAACTTAAGCTTTAAAAAATCGTCTCACAGTTCTGGAGGCTACATGTCTGAAATCAAGGTGTTGACAGGGTCATGCTCCTGAAATCTCTAAGAGAGAATCCTTCCTTGCCTCTTCTACCTTCTAAATGCAATCCTTGGCATTCCTTGGTTTGGAGATACATGACTCCAATCTCTGCCTTCATCTTCTCCCTGTGTGTCTTTATCTTCACACAGTGTTTGCTTTTCTTATAAGGACACCAGTCATATGGGATTAGGGGTCATCTTAATGACTTCATCTTATCTTGATTACATCTGCTGAGACCCAATTTCCAAATAAAGTACATTCACAGGTACCAGCAGTTAGGACTTCGACATATCTTTTAGGAGACACTATTCAACCCAAAACAGACCACTCTGGTTGAAGAATGCTGAAGCAATGCATCTAGATGAATAGGATACAAACAATGAGAGAACTGGTTGTAGAAGACAAAGGAAGAGATTGTTAGAAGAGTGTGGCCTAGAGAAGTGGATTGATCAAATTAAGACATTAAGTAAAATAAAGACTAAATATACTTGGATTAACAGCAGGTGGGTTTGTGTCTATAGAGTGGTGAGGGCTAGGATGGTATTGCAATGGGTAACAGGGTGAGCAGCAAATATGGACATAAAAACCACGAGTGTAGGTAAGTCTCTTAAGACATTTAGCTGTGCAGAGATAAGAGACAAGAAAACTATTGGAGTGAACACTGTGATGCTAAGCAGGGCCCTTGCTGTCAAGAATTTGGAAGCTCCTAACATTTACTGCTGCTTCTCCATACTGAATGGCCACTGGTTCATACACCTGCCATGGATGAGGACACTGAACGCTAGCACCTCCAGGCTGGTGGCAAAGATTGCATTTGGGAACATGTTGCTCCCTGCTTACAATGGGATGGGCAAGGTGTGTGAAGAGGTGGTCTGAATTGGGACACACTTGCTCAACATGCTGCACTGAGGAGGGTGCTTTCCTCTATAAATTGTCATGAAAACTTACTCTTGGCAGCTAGATTTGTCTAAGACCATGACACCTGCTTACATCAAGAGCCCAATTCAAATATCAGTTATTGGTGCAGGAATAAATACACCCATGAGAAGAATGCAAAAAAGATCCAGAAATGTATCCACATATATGGAAATTAGATATATGACAGAGATGGCACTAGCCTCACCCCACCATGATGACATACAGAAAGTAGGAAGCAATACTAATTCTGCACCATCCCTTAGGACCTGCGGTTACCAAGAGCAACACCACTGCTAATGATTTACCACTTGCAAAGAGAGGGTCTTTCGGTAAATCAAAAGAGTGAATTTGCACATTTTTGGTTTCTGTAAATTCCATCATGGTTTAATATTGTATGATTCATTACCTTAACCTGTTACTACTCAGTGGATAAGTGATTTTCTTCCTTGTAAGATTCAGAATAAAAGCAGGGTACCTTGAAAAAAAAAAAGAGCCCAATAAACTCTCTGGTGGGGCTTCCCTGGTGGCGCAGTGGTTGAGCGTCCACCTGCCAATGCAGGGGACACGGGTTCGTGCCCCGGTCTGGGAGGATCCCACATGCCGCAGAGCGGCTGGGCCCCTGAGCCATGGCCGCTGAGCCTGCGTGTCCGGAGCCTGTGCTCCACGACAGGAGAGGCCACAGCGGTGAGAGGCCGGCGTATGGCAAAAAAAAAAAAAAAAAAAAACAACTCTCTGGTGATTTGCAAGTCACCTGTGTCTACCTTTCCTTTACTACCTGTTAATCAGGGCTCTCCACAGAAACAGAACCAGTAGGAAATATATGTACATAGAAGAGATTTATTTTAAGAATTGGTTCACAGGGTTATGGGGACTGGATTTGTGTTTGATTAAATAACTGGGGACTATAGCCTAGCTGAGTTGACACATGAAACTAACCATCACATTCTCTTCCTAAGGACCTCTGAGAGGACACGGCTTCTGAAAAGGCATACCAGTTTGGTCACAGAAATCAGGTGTCTACTTTACAGGTGGAGGCTTGGATTTAGGCATTCACAGAGTACTATTTGCATAGAAAAATCTATCTGGTAAATGGAGTTAGTTGCCGCAAATAAAACTATTTAAGGCAATTGGTTCACAGAATTATAGATGCATTCTTTTGTATTCTTTCTAAAAGCAAAATTTGAACAATGATGTGCTTTGCTCACTCATGGTATAAAGACACCAGATCCAGCCTGTGGCAATTAGCTCATTATCTTATAGTAACACTACGTATTACTATCTGGAGGTGTCATTAACCTCCTTTCTCTTTAGAGGAGAATTTAATACAAGGCAGATTTGTCCTTCTTACCATTCAATGGAGCATTTAATTATCAAAGGATCAAAAGCATCTTGTTATAATGTTGCTGTGCAGCGCGGACTCAGAGGTAATTATGAAGGACAACTTAAGTGTAATTTTCTGAGAAAAAGGCTATCAACAAAAAGTTAAGAGCACAGAGATGGCAGCTTCAGAATCATAACATGTCTATTTCCATATTCCTATCACAGAGAACTCTGTTAAGGTAACTTACAATAGGAAAAGCATCCAAAGTAAGAATGTTTTTCATATACATGTACTGAGCATTTGAAAGTGTCACCAAAGGTGCTCACTAAAGAATGTCAAATACTGTTATTAACCTGTAACATTTTAGTTCAGGCCATGTATCAAAAGACGGTGGTAGGCAGTGAAACACACACACACACACACACACACACACACGTGAGCTTCTTCAAACTCCAAACTCCCTCAATTAAATGATCTTTTATTCTGTAATCATACTCCTTCCACTCAGAGATGATTTTATTACAGCTTCTCCAGAGAAGATTTCTGTTTGAAATTGAAATGACATATATGCCCCCCGAAAGATAGAAAACTCACAGTTGAATATACAAAGGTGTCATTTATAACTCATCCTTCCGAGACAAAACCAGCTTGCCTCTGTATAAAACCTTGAAGTATTTGTGTAGTGGCTAAAACAGTATAGACAGCCATTTAACATGAGTAATAGGAAAGAAATCCTTAAGCTGCCTTTCCTGTTTATATTCCCCATCTCCAACCTACATATATGATTAAAAGATGTCACTCAATTACATTTCAATTTTTCTGCCAGTGGCATTCATTACAAAATTTCAGCAATGTTCCTGGAAGGATAATTTATTGAATAGATGTTGAATTTGCCATTAGACATTGACAAGTATCCAGGAGGACATTTTATTCTCTGTCAGAGATCATTTATTTCAGGATATTGTGTTTTTGATAAGTGGACTGTGTTTGTGTCTTTAGTGTATAACAGAGGGTATAGTAATTCCTTTTTACAGTGATTTAAATGCTTTTATTACTAGTTCCTATCAAGAAAAAAAATGTGGGTATATTAGTGAAGGGGATTATTTTTTATTACATAAATATTTTATGATATCTATTTTCCATTTCTTTCCCTGACACTTTATTACCACCGACTCTTATTCATTCCATGCTTGATATAAATTAAATGCGAGATTTGGATGTGAGTGGCTGCAGGGCCTTGAGGGCATAGAATCTCTTCTCTAAGATTACAATTACTTAACTTCTCCTAGAGTTAATTTGCCTAACCACTGTCCCTGAGCTATCCAAGTAAGAGATGATTTGGAAATGTAGCAGCAGGCTTCAGATGTGATAACTCATAACCTCCCATTTACGCAGTTTATGGGAACTCAAAGAAAGTTTATCAGGAGACATTTTTTAAGGGACTTGTGAAACTGAATACAGCCAAATTCTCTATTGTTCAGAGGATGGGTCTCTTGTCTGAGGGCTTCATTACTTGCTGGCACCTCTGTGTGAGGCTAGCTTGGGCTCCGGAAGGTGGGGAAACTCATCCACATATGGTTCCTACTTGTCAGTAACTCCATGGTCATGGCAGATGAAACAGGCTCTGCTTCCCCTGGGATTGCACAGGCTCTCCCAGTCTTGGTTATCATCACAAAACTGATCGGGCTGTGATTATTTTCCAAGTTTCTCCCATAAGAAAAAGGATAAACAAAGGAGAAATGCTTAAACGAACAGGATATGATTTAGGAAAAATGATGACAGAGGAATAGGGCAAAAGGAAATGACACTGGAAGGTTAGTCTAGGTTGGATGTCAGAGACTTATGAAGCTAAAGAAAGTGGATGTCTTCTTCAGGCCTCAGTTTCTTAAGTGGTTTGCAAACCTCTTTTTAAAGGAAACAATTATCCCTGATTCCCAGCGTTACCTTAATGAGATAGCAATATATATACATACACACACACATATACGTATTTTATATATATATATATATATATATATATATATATATATATATATATACACACACACACGTGTGTGTTTTATGTGTATGTATATGCATATATAAAAATTTCCCACTTGTATGTGTCCTTCATGGTCTACTAAAGCTCTTGGTTCTACATAATCTTCATTCTGAGATCCAGGCTGAAGGAGGAATTCCTTTTGGGGATATTGCTGGGCTCATGCCAGAAAGGAAACAGGGAGAGGGTCAGACATGCAGTGGCCCTGAAAGCTTCCACTTGAAAATGGCATGTATCACTTCCACTCACATTTTGTTTGGCAAATAAAGTGGTACAGGAGGGTAGGAAGTATAATTTTTCCATAAGGAGGGACCCCATAGGGGAAGACAGAAAATATTTTTTTAAAACAAGAGAATTTACATGTGAAATAGAAAACTTGGCTTAAACACTTTTTGCTTAAAGATTTTATGTGAATCTAAAGCCATGACAATTAATTCCATAGGAAATGTACAAATTAATATTTATTTGTTTTGTTAAATGTTTTACTGACACTACAACACCACTCACTATGAGAAAATCGTTACAAAGAGCTAAGGCTCTTCTTCTGGTTTGGCTTGATGGTGGTGGCTATTCACGTCTGTGAGTTAGTGTGCGATATGACATGCAGTGACTACATTCTCCCCACACTTTCCTCTACTGAGCCACTGTTCAGAAAACCTGCCTTCAATTTGCTGTCACAGCATTTGGCCTTCATGTGGATCAAACTCATCTTTGCAAATTAAGTCCACTTCTGTTCATCTTTCATTAACTCATGACACTTAAAGTTATACAACTTGGCGCCAGAAAGATCATAGAGATATCTGCAACACAGACGGAAATTTTAAGACAGTGATAAGATAGTCATTTGGATGATCCAGAATATACTTATATTATTTTTTTAAAGATTTTTTCATTGACATTAAAACTCAAAATTCAAGGAAACTCATAGACAACCAAAGCATGACCTCCCTATCCCCACAAGAATGTCACTCCAGAGGTCTGGGGACACTGCTATAGATGAAAGGGAGCCACTGAAAAATTCAATGCCATGGGTTTTTAAAATCGAATTTATTTTGCTTAAAGAACCAGTGGGCACCAGTTTGGAGGCATGACACTAGGCCAAGGAAGGAGAAATGAAGACCTGAACATAAAGGTGGTCTGAATAAAATGAAATCATGCAAGCTGTTTAACCCACCAACTAGAAATCCAGAGAAGAGAACTTTGAGGAAGCAGGAGGAGTTGAAGGGAGAAAAAAGCTAGCCTGATTTCTGGTCATGAAAACTTTCATGCCAATCTCCCAAAACAAGAGAAACTCATCACTAATAAATATCTGGGTATGTGATTAATCACAAAATTTGGAAAGAACACTGAACAGAGTTAAAAGTTCTGAGCTCTAGTTCCAGCTTTGCCACTCTCCAGCTATGTCATTCTGTGGAAAGAACAATCTGAGTTTACAAAGAGAAGACTCATAAGCAGTCCTGCCTCTTTCAGAAGTTTTTTAGATAGCAATTTAAGATGAAATACATGAAAGCAGTTTTTAATTCAGTACAACAAATACTTCTTAGGTATCTATTATATTTAGGGAGGAACTGGGTAATTTGTCAAGTGCTCTACAAATATGTTACCATTTTGTGGCTGATACAAGTTTTCTCCCCCGTTCCTTCTTTTCCTGGAGCTTGGGCAACCCAATAATAAAGTAATAGGATGGGGCTTCCCTGGTGGCGCAGTGGTTGAGAGTCTGCCTTGCCGATGCAGGGGACACGGGTTCATGCCCCGGTCCGGGAAGATCCCACATACCGCGGAGCGGCTGGGCCCGTGATCCATGGCCGCGCTGGGCCTGCGCATCCGGAGCCTGTGCTCCGCAATGGGAGAGGCCACAACAGTGAGAGGCCCGCGTACCGAAAAAAATAAATAAATAAATAAAAATAAAAATAAAGTAATAGGATGGAAAGTTTTGTATGGAACTCAAGCCTGAGCAGGAGCCAGACATGCTTTTAGTATAATGAGGCACAGAATATACGCTAGAAAAGAACTCTTATATACCAACAATCTGATTTTCCTTTACAGGGTCTGCTTTTTCCTGTTCCATCACATCCTTAGTACCTGGGCTTCCACTTGACCCTGTCAAACCTTGCAGCGGAGAATGACCACCTACGCCAAAGGCTGAGACAGAGGAGAATAAAGATTCTTCAAAGGAAGAAAACTGGCCACAAGGCCATAGGACTGAGCTGAGGAAGCAGAAAAGGAATGAGGGGAAAGGTCAAAGGGGGGTGCTGTCCACTACTGAGGCATCTGGAGTCCATGAGCAGAGGCCCCAGACCTGTGGACAAAAAATAAAGACAAGTCAGTGTGGGAAGGGACCCTCTGCACTGGTAGGATTATGTCGCTAGAACCTGAGGCGAAGAACTGCGTGAACATTCTTTAGGGGACTGAATGTGCATTTGCTCAGCTGACAGAAGACTTAGCTCATTCCCTTCCTGCCTCCCAATCACCAGCAGATGACTGGATTCTGACAGGAGCAAAGACCAGGAAGCAAATAAGTCAAGAGGGATCAATCACTGGCTGACTAGTGAGATGTTCTTTTGACCCTCCCACCCCATCCCACCAAGAGAAAGAACACAGTGTCTACCTTATACTATTATTTCAATTCCATCCCTCAGCGGGAGCATGGTAAACTATCCCCCAGGAAAGTTCAGAAAACCCTAAACATTGACATAAGAACAAAATGCTTCTTGTGGGAAAGCAGGTCTTAGAATAGCACTATGATTTATCACTGTTTAATGAGCTTTATCTTCTATGTTTTGATTCCTAGCTTTTCTAAAGTTTTCTGAGACTTTTAAAAGTAAAATCTGTGTTCTTGGCTACTAAGTCTTGTTAAAGGAAGTATGAAAAAGAACTGTGGTTAAGCTACTGGTCTTCCGGCTCACAGAGGGCAATTCAGCTACATACAAGGACACATTGTAGACTTAAAGTAAATCAGATTCAGCAGCTTTTTAAAGGTGGATTTGAAATCTGCAAGAGTAGCCAGGGAACTAAAACATTGGAGGATTTTGAGGCAGACTCAGAAATCGTATTTATCAAAAACTGTATGTCACCTTACCCTTTCAGTCCAAAGGTCATATGATATTATCCTCTAGCAAGAATGTTGTTCAGCATCAGAAATGAAACACCAGTATGGTTATGCTACTTTGCAGGCGTTTTCCAAATATTATTATACAACCTCGTTCTCTTGGAACAATGTTAAGACAATTCTTCCATTCCTTAGATAGACTACTTAAAGGACCATTTTATTTGTCTCAATACCTTCCAAGACCGTGAGACACTTCCCCAAATTGCCTGGGTTCGAGTATTTCCTCCAGAAACCTAAGAGAACAAAGCTTCTGATTACTATCTGTAATGGCCCATGAGCACCTTGATCTCATGAATGCTTGACACCCCTATGAGGCAAGTCACTGGCAAATAGTTATTATCCTTTCTCTAAAAGGGAAGACTGAATTCAGAGAAGTTGGGTGTGTTGTCAAAATAACTGAGCAGTCATTGAATGAGACGTGAGCAGATCTAGCTGTTATGGTTCCCAGACTGGTATTTTATCTACTGGGATAAATCATGTCTCCATCATGGAACTACATTTTAAAAAATCAGATGCTGCCACAGTAAATGGAGGTAATTCTAAGAGTTATCAATCATACAGTTGGAGGATTTTAAACAAACGAAAAACAGTTTAGATCCTTGAAGAGCTATATAAAAAATCTAAGTGAATCCAATAAATTTAACTAGTGCGGGGCTGTTGACTAAATAATACGGCTCTCACTGTGAGGTGCATGTATATTTCACTTCATAATAATGTGCCCCTGAAAAACTTCATGGATATAATTTTTTAAATTTTATAAATCAAGTTTTATTTCAAATATCCAAGGAAAACTCACTATTGAAGGATGGAAGCCTGTGTAAATCTTTTGTACATGTGTAACCTTTTTGGCAATGAAAATAATCACTCTCTCATTTGGGGGTTGTATGGTCTCAAATTCAATATATTTGTGTTTCCTGATAGCAGGGCTTGCCCAAAGTCTGAATTAAGAGGAAACTATTATTTTGTGACAGTTCACTCTTGACAGTTGTATGAAGAGTTGAATATATTCATGAAAGGCTTTTATTTGTACTGTAGGCAATGGATGGGAGTAGCAATTGATACCAAGACAACATTCTGTTTTCCTCCTAAGTCAAATCTCATAAACATATTTTTAGACTATGCCCATCTGCTCCCATGGCCTTAAATTTTTACGCATGTCTTATATGCATGGGTTGGCTCTCACAGAGTTATCTTTTTCACAGATATGTCTAATTGGTAGCAGCTGTTAATCAAGTACATTGTCACAAATCCCGTAGTGTAGCATTCATCCTAAAGGTTTGTGGTTTTTTTACATTTTGAAGGGAAGCCATATGCCTTAGGCAGCATGAAGTGGGGTAGCTTTCAAGTAATTATACTGAGTCAATGTAATTTGGCCTGAAGTATCTGATTTGAATGTTTATGTTGATCAAACTCCCTGGGAATCTGTCGGATTTTATCAACGCTTTGTGCAGTTCACACATAACCTCAGGGGAAATGTCCCTTTAGTGCTCTGGTTACAGGCCCTGGGAACAGAGGATTGAAAGGTGGCATGCTGTAAGTGGAAGCTTTGGCTTCAGCAGACTGGGGCTTGAATCCATGCCCCCGAATCATTAATTCTTCACATGACTCAATCATCTTTAAGTGTCTGGATACATGTAACACTGTGCTAGACACTAGGATACCAAGGTGATTAAGGCAGAGTCCTGGCCTCAAAGGTTCCCCTCTACTGGGGGACACTTCAATCCCTAGGGCATGGCAAGACCAGGTTGATGCTCCAAGACACCCAGACCTACAGACCCCTATATCCTCCAAGGCTTCTACCCTGAAATCTCTGAGACAAGGTTAAAACTACAAGTTCAGGGACTTCCCTGGTGGCACAGTGGTTAAGAATCTGCCTGCCAGTGCAGGGGACACGGGTTTGAGCCCTGGTCTGGGAAGATCCCACATGCCGTGGAGCAACAAAGCCCGTGCACCACAACTACTGAGCCTGCACTCTAGAGCCCGCGAGCCGCAACCACTGAAGCCCGTGCGCCTAGAGCCCATGCTCCTCAACAAGAGAAGCCACTGCAATGAGAAGCCCACACACCGCAACGAAGAGTAGCCCCTGCTCGCCGCAGCTAGAGAATGCCTGCGCACAGCAAAAAAGACCCAACGCAGCCAAAAATAAATAAATAAAATTTAAAACAAAACCCAAAAAACCTAGAAGTTCATGGAGCCAAGACACCCATCCTTTGGGTCCAGTGCCCACCTTCCAACAGGAGACTGTCAAGACCCATTCATGCTTCTCATCCCTGTTCTTACAGTCAACTCCCAAAGTCTAAACCTCCTGCTCCTTTGATCTATTCTCCAAGCGCTGCCTTCACCATAATACTCTGTCCTTTCTTTTCCTCATATTAATAACCTAACCCCTTCCTCCCTTGAGCTCCCTGAATCCCCCACTCTATTATCAGACTTCTTCCTACCACCTCAACTTCCCCTACAAGGGCTTCCTCTTCTTCCGTGCATTGACTGAAAGCTGGCTCTCCTCAAGGATACCCACTCCCACATAGTCCTTAAGATAAGCCTCTTTATCCTCTCAAATACCTAAGTAGGTGGTGTACTTTTGCTCCCCAAAGCCATGCTCACCCTGTGGCAGACAGCATTTTCCAAAGATAGCTATAGCAATATCTCCCACTCCTACAGTGTAACCTTGCCTCATAGAAAGGAACTCCCTCATCCTCAGCAAATGTACTTATATCTGCATCATCTTCCTTCCTTTTGATGAAGGAGGCATCCCTCCTTCTAAGGACAGCCCTTCTCCTTGTATCCATCCATTCTCTTCTCATTCCTGTATTTTCGGCTTGCCCCCTCTAATAGATCCTTCCAAATACCAATAGTATTTAAACAGTCTCATGCTTTTCACAACTTAAAAAAAAAGGTTACTTGAATTGCCCTACCTCAAAGATCGCCTCCCTTCATAGCCTTGTTTATCCTTGCTTTTTCCATTTCGTCACTTCCTTCCCACTCCTCAGACTGTCCTGATTGGTTTTTGTCCTATCACTGCACCAAAATAGCACTTACTGAGGTCAACATAGACCTCCATGGTGCTCATTTTAGTGGACATTTTCTAGTCTTTGTTATAAATGATGCCATAGCTAGAGGTATAGTTTTAGGAGTGAAAAATGGGACTAAGTATCATACAGGGAGAACCCTGAATACAGAGAAAAGGAGAGAGGGAGGGAGAGAGAGGAAGAGAGAGAACACTGAGAAAAGAACCTCTGAGAATGCTAATACGTAAGAGGAGATAAGAGAAAGAAGTCTAAAGAAAAGGCTGAGAAGGCACAGTTATGAGATAAGAAGAGCCAGTAGAGACCAATATTATGAAAGCCAAAGGAAGCAAGAATTCCCAGTAGACAATAAAACCATGTGTTGTTGCTCATGTATATTCATGTAGTATTCATGTATGACCAAGACTGAAAGTATCCACTGGATTTAGGAATTCGGAGGTCGATGTTGACCTAAGCACCACAGAATAGTGGGGCACAAGACTGATTAAAGAAAGTAGGAATGGAGACACTCTTTTAAGAAGCTTGTATATAAAAGAAAGAGATTAAGAAGCAACTAGAATTCTCTCTGTGCCTGTTTCCAATTCTGTTAAATCGAGACAGTAATAACTAGCTTGGAGATTTGTTGTGAAGACTAAATATGATGAGGGATAGAAGGTGTGTGGCATGTGGCATATGCTCTATAAATGACAGCCATTATTATTAAAGGATGAACATGAGAAATTGAGTATATTTCTAGGCTGGCAGGAAGAAACTAATGGGGAGGGGTTGTAGATAATGTATATAAGAGAAAAATGACAAACAAAGGCCCTGAGACCAGACTAAACAAGATCAAGCAGCTAGGGGGAATAGCTGGCCTTGACCAAAAAGAAGGAAATCTCATGGTCCCAGATGGGAAGAAGGAGGGAGGTAGAAATGTGGATATAGAAGGCTGTCTCTGGAGGGAGAGGAGCTGTGCAATTGATGGAGTCCATGACTGAAAAACATGGTTTATCAGGGAAGTACGAGGGGACATGACCTGGTGATAGTAAATGTGTTGGGGCAAGATGAAGGGTCTGAGTAGTTGCCAAAAGGAACAGGAGACAGTGCTGACCAAAGACAGTTTAAGCAGATGACCACTGATGAGGGCTTCCCTGAAACTGGAAACCATAGATGTGCAGTGGCCCCCACTTGTCTAGCTGTGTGCTTTGCTCTCATTGGGCTGGGTTGATCTATGCATTGTCCATCTCCCATCACGAAAACATAAGCTCCCTGAGAGTAGGATTTGTGTTGATCTTGTTCACCACTATGTCCAGTGACTGGTGCAGAGTAGGTACTCAATAAATAGCTGTTAAAAGAATAAATCAAGGGGTATAGAGATGCAAAAGGAAAATCATAAAAGTTGCAAGAGTTATGGATGTATAGAATGGAAGAATTAGGATGGGTAAGAATTGAGGGAATATATAGAAAAAGTATAGGAAGCACAGGAGTGAATCAGAGTGCGGATTGGGAATGAAGTGAAGCCACATGAAAACTGCTAAACTGAAACATCGTGGCAGTATGTCACAAGGCCAGAAGATTTCGTGAGTCAAAAAGAAGATTCAGTGGAATAAGAGAGTTGCAAGATATCTGATTGGCTTTTAAAACTTCAAAGGTGGAGCTATTACTGGAGATGTGTCTAGAATGTGTCCAGGGGGTTGAAAATTTTTAAAGGAATGGAGACAGAAGTCAGTGGGGCTAAAAGAACTGTGAGATCAGAGGAAAGTTTTAATTATTGTTCTATCTTTAGGACCATGAAACAGATTGAAAAGAACTAGGTATCTCTCTTCCCAGGGTCATTTGTGCCCCTACCTCTCTATATCATAATCATTTTAGAACCATCATTTGCACATGGATGGAACTTCATAGGAGTGAATGAAAGATAAGGAAGAATTGCCTACTTCCCTTCACTTGTACACACCATTAAGCCAGCACTGTAAATCAAAAGCAATTTGATGAAAATCTGTCCAATTCGTGTTCCAAGTGACGCTAGCCAAGTGTTAAAGAAAACAGGAGATTAGCAATTAATTTAGCAGTAGAAATGATGTTAATGACAGATTGCTTCACGTGTCAGTTCAATAATTTCTCCCTTTAAATGATTCTTTGTTAAACGTGAAATAGATTCAAACTTTAAAGCTTTACAGAAATCTAATGCATTAGATTTAGAAATCTAAAGCAACTTGGAATGCATTTTCTCAATCATCAAAGTTCCCGGTCAATTGGTCAGCATGACTCATCCTCCTCTGTGGTTCAGTTTTCTCATATGCAGTACTATATGGGATAATAACAGTCTCCTCCCTCTAGGATGTTTGAGTGATTAAATGAGATGATAGTTATTTGTAAAGACTTGGCACATAGTAAAAATTTTACGAAATGAGAGCTATAGCTAGTTATCCATGAGAATGCAGCAAACCTCAGGCCTCCTACCCTAACTTCCTATACCCAGCCGTCCACAGAGACAGCAGCTCAAAAGTAACTCTGGGGGCTTCCCTGGTGGCGCAGCGGTTGTGAGTCCGCCTGCTGATGCAGGGGACGGGGGTTCGTGCCCCGGCCCCGGAGGATCCCACGTGCCGCGGAGCGCCTGGGCCTGTGAGCCATGGCCGCTGAGCCTGCGTGTCGGGAGCCTGTGCTCCGCAACGGGAGAGGCCACAGCAGTGAGAGGCCCGCGTAGCGGAAAAAAAAAAAAAAAAAAAAAGTAACTCTGGCTTCCACCTTAAGATGGAAGATAGAAAATATGCATTCTCCCCTCCCCCAATCCTACTGAATGACAGTTTAGTAGTATAAGAAGAAATTCTTTTATAATACCTCCAAGAATGGGAAGAGTATTAGTCTGCTAGGGCTGCCATAACAAAGTATCACAGACTGGGTGGCTCAAACAATAGAAATTTATTTCCTCACAGTTCTGGATGCTAGAAGTCCAAGATTAAAGTGTCAGCAGTGTAGCAATGTTGGTTTCATCTGAGAGCCTCTCTCCTTGGCTTATGGCTAAACTTCTAATCGCTGTGTCTTCACATGGTTATCCCTCCGTGTCTGTCAGTGTCTAAATTTCCTCTTCTTATAAAGACACCAGTCATAACATACTAGGCCCACCCTAATGACATCATTTAAACTTAATCACCACTTTAAAGATCCTATCTCCAAATATAGTCATGTTCTGAGGTACTGGGTGTTAGGACTGCAATACATGCATGAATTCTGGGGGAAGCACAATTTAGCCCAAAAAAGGAATATGGGCATGAGGCAAGAAAAAAATCTAGATGAATTTTTGGAAAACAAAATACAATGGGAAACAACCGGTGGATAATCCAGAGTGAAGATAGGCATGGGTCAGAGACAGTGACTCCAGGGGATTCAGAGATAATTCATGGGGGAGGAAATAAGACAAAATCAAAGAGAAAGAAATATGGAAATCAAGGGAAAAAAATTTTTAAAGGAACACGGGAAGAAAACCAACCAGGACAGTCAATAGTGTTCTAATAGGAGTTCCTGAAGAAGAGGGCAATAAAAGTAGAAGGAGGAAATTATCAGAGAAACAACAGAAGAAACTTTTTCCAAAACACCAGCCTTCAGACTGACAAGATCAAATAGTACTGAACAGAATGGAAGAAAAAGGCTCACAGAACTCCAAAACATCAAGAATGAAGAGATTATCCAGATTTTGAGAAATAAAAACCAAGTTACTTACAAAGGAAAGAGAATTGGGTTGACATGATACTTTCTATTAGCAACCTTGCAATTTAGAGAAAGATGGACCAAGGCCTCCAAAGTTCAGAAAGATAATGATCTTAAATCTAGAATTCTACATGGAGAAAAATTCTAATTGAGTGTAAAGGGAAAATACAGACTTTCAGACCTGTACATACTTACAGTGTCCCTCCATGAATCTTTTCTTTAAAAAATAATTTTTAAAAGGTGAAGATGTGTTCGTGTGAAACAAAATAAAGAATAAAAAGAGTAGGCAGAGAGGAGCAGAGAACAGAGAATACTGTAGGAACACTGATTTCCAGATGTCATCTACTTTAAAAGTGCAGACTAAATGTAACAAATAAAGATACAGATACCTAACTATATCATTTGAAATTATGAAAGTTGTCAATAGAATATCTAAAAATAAGAACACAAGTAAAAATAGAATTGGGGGTGGGGTAGGATTACTCTTAGTGAGTTACAGTCCTCAATCCAAAACAGGCAGATAATAGAAGTAAATGTCTATTGTGGGGCATGATTCAGTTAACTTCCAAAAGGAAAAGACACAGAAACAGTCACAAGGGGCCATGGGTAGGTCAGCATGGGAAGACATTATATCCTCTGCACTATTTAAAATTTGATCTCCATGTAAGTGTTTTATAAGGGTTAAAAAGGAAACTCTTCCCAAAGATTCCTAAACCTCCAACATTGTCCTCTTAAACCACAGTTAAATCCACCTCCATTGGGCTTGGGGACAGTTCTTCAAATGGCTACATGTGCTCCACTAGGAAGAGATGTCATCAGTGGCAAGCTTGTGTGTTCTGCAGTTTATCTAATAAAGCCTTTTGCTAGCTAAACAATATTTCGTAAAATTTTGGTTGTAGCTCTATTCTCCACCCTATCCCCACTTTTTTTATTCACATCTTTTCTTTTTTCTGGTCACATTGGTGTGAACTCACACCTTCTACGTAATCTAATTTCTTTTCATGAAGAACAATTATAAGCACCATTAGCCTGCAAAATACATCAAATCTATATCTTTCTAATAATAAAGTAAACGAGTATGATAGTGTTTTTTAAAATGCTGTATTTCACAAGTATGTAGGCATAAACCTGTGAAATAACATAGCCACTATTTCCATTGTGAGGAAATTTCCATTGTAAGGAGAATTGAAGACTGGAATAACACTTTTATGCAGGACTCCAAATTGAATGGCCACTTCACCACTGTCAATTCATTTCCCTCTACTTAAGGTGGAGGGCAAAGGTTGAGCTTTCACAGTTCCCTTTGCTCATGTTTTCCTAGTTCCTCTCGGTCATCTTGCCTAAGAATCTTACTTATGATAAGGGGC
The DNA here is from genome assembly GCF_025265405.1 of Mesoplodon densirostris. Lineage (NCBI taxonomy): Eukaryota > Metazoa > Chordata > Mammalia > Artiodactyla > Ziphiidae > Mesoplodon > Mesoplodon densirostris. The sequence continues at coordinate 43,939,663 of NC_082664.1, forward strand.
ATCTTCCCACTTACCTATTGTAATATCATCAATAAACTTCAACCTCACAGTAAATAAACTGAGGTCTCTCCATTTCTAATAACCTGAACGGTGAACAAATGAGCTTTAGACATAACCATTACAACATTCCTTGAACTTCATCTCATTGAGAAAATACATGAGCATACTATAAGGCTTTTGCAGTGTTGACTTATTACATTAAATTTCTATTACAAATTACCACAAACTTAGAGTCTTAAAGAGGGCACATTTATTATCTCTGAGTTACGTAGGTCAGAAGTTGGATAGAGATCTCACTAGATTAAAATTAAGGTGTTGGCAAAGTTGCATTCCTTTCTGGAGGCTCTAGGGGGAAATCCTTGCCTTTTCCAGCTTCTAGAGCCTGCCTGCCTTTGTTGGTTTATGACTCCCTTCCTGCATCTTCAAAGCTAGCAATGGATGAGTCCTTCTCACACTGCCATCTCTCTGGTTCTTTGTAGCTGAGAAATATTCTCCATTTTTAAGAACACATGTCATTAGATTAGGCACACCTGGATAACCCAGAATGATTTCCCTTTAATCACATTGGCAAAGTCCCTTTTGCCATGTAAGATAACATAAGCCAAAGTTCCTGGGATTCGGGTGTGGATATCTTTGGGGGGGATTATTATTCTGCTGCCACACTTATCTATTGTCATCCTTTGATTTCCCCGGACAGATGATTCCCATGAGTGAGAAAGAAAGCGTGATCTTGATCTAGGACCAACATTTAAGTACTTCAAACTCTCTTACCAAAATTACATGCGGGTAACCGGGGCTCTCAGAGAAGAAATCTACAATTCTAAATGGCATAAAAGAGAGTCACATTCCAAACCTTTTAACTCACCAACATAACGAGTGTGTACCTGACTGACTACATGATTCTCTGTTATAGCAGAGAAGAAACTAACCAGGCTCAGGTCAGGGACTCAGTACATTAAAGAGGTGGTGGGGATCAGGGAGGGGAAGGGCCGGATTTTATATTATTTATTTTATTATTAAAACAACTTTTTTTTTTTTTTTTTTTTTTACTAATCATAAAATTAACACATGCTCATTTTGGAAAATTAGGGAAATATATAAAGATGTATTTTTTAAAAAGAAGGCTGTAAATAGTCTCCTCCTACATTCTCATTTAGATTCAAATGCAATAGATAACAACTGATAGCAATTGTTGCTGTAGTACCATCACCGTAATAACATCCCTAGATATCAAATTTTCTCTGCTAAGAATAAAGGTTATCTTCAGTTGATCCTCTCCTCTCCCAGATCTATTCCAAACTGTGGGCCACATGAAGATCTAGCTTAGTATAATATCTCAACACCCCCAGAATCAACTTGCCCCCAAAGTAAGCAGTTAGTAGGAATCTTGAAATGTGACAACATTGAGGCTTTTACAACAACAATAATAAACACTTATTGAATATTTCTAATGTGCCACGTGCTAGCCTACATTTATTAAACCATTAACTTCCCACAGCCACCTATTGGGTCAGTGCTTTGTCGCTCCTATTTTACAAATGAGCATGCTGAGACAGTGAGAAATTAAGAGCCTTGCTCAGGTCACTCAGTTAGTGGACAGCAGTGTTAGGTCTTCAGACCCCTGCTCTCAACCTGGACTTAATTCTCCAGCATCCCTGGAGCCTGGGGATGCCTTGCCCTTTATCTCTCATCAATGCAATAGGGGTCAGAAAAGATAGATATTAGAAAAATTGCATCTACATTGAATTACAGAGAGATTTTTACTGATATTGAAATACCAATAGCAGTTAACAGTTTATGAGTCCTTATTGTGGGCCATATTCTGTGGCAGGCACTTTATCTCATTTAATCCACACAACCACTTCATGAGGGAGGAGCTGTTAGTGCCACCATTTTACAGAGAGGAAATTGAAGCTCAGAGAGGTTAAGAAACTTGGCCATGGCCACACAGGGGCAGAGCCAGAATTCCACCCCAAATCTGTCAAACTCCCGAGGCTGCCCTTCTTGCTTATGCTTTTTACTGGATTCTGTGTTTGACTCAGTCTTGTTCTGTAATTTTATGGATATGGATAAAGATAGAAAAGACACAGTGATTGACTGCTTCAAGATTCAAAATGAAACCCAAAATTAAACATGACAGCCTGGAGTGAAGCACAAAAGAAGAGAATAGAGGGAATATCAAGTCATACACATGGAACCTCAAAGTAGCTCACCATGAGTTTATAGGAAGAGAAGCTGGAAGGCAGGAGGGCTACTGAAACATAAAGTCAACCTGAGACAAAGATGAGGTATGACTGCAGAGGAAGGTGTGGGGAGGGACACAGTCCTATGCTGGGGAGCAAAACCAGAGATCTGATAGCCCAGTAAGGCAGTAGAGCACTCTCCAAAACTTGGGGCACAAAGGGGCTAGAGTATGCATTGAATCCTATGAGAGATTCCAAGGAAACAGAGTTTAGCTGAGGGGGTGGGGAGGAGGATGATCAAGGAAGTAAACAAAACCCAGAGAGCACAGGGGAGCTGGCTTTAAATATCTGGAGGACCAGCTGTTGTGTATAAGTGGAATTAACTCTGGGGAGGTAACCTACTATTAACATATATATTTTAAAGAGATTTTAAAGGGGAGGCAGATTTGGTTGAGCAGAAGGAAGCTCCTGCCAACAAAGTTATTCAAACTGGAAATTGTAGTTTAAGTTTCCTCCTCACCTGGTGCATTCAGCAACAGGCTTCATGACCACCTGCCAGGAATGACAGAGGAGACAGTGAACATGTGGACTGGGTAGTGGATCAAAGGAGAACCATCTGCTCTAAGTTTATTTTTAACTACACTTTCTATGATTCCATGAAATGGACACCAGCAACTTTAGCTGGGAGGTAAGGGAAAGGAGCCAGGAAAACAGAAATGGGAAAACATGGAAGAGGTAAGAATAGTAAAGGTGGGAAGCTTCATTTCTATCAATCCTAGACTGCTACTCACTACTGGATTTGCTCAGAATTTTGTGTAATGGCATTCTTCTGAGAAAAGGAAGAATTCAGTGTTGCTTTCTCTTTCTCAGGAATTGCATTTCTGCCTAACAAATTGTCAACCTGATTATTAGGTTGTAAATATGTTTCTACTTGTATTGTGAAGTAAAGGTACATTCTGATGGATGTCAGTAATGAAAGGAATATATTGGCCCCAAAACAACTCCAGGCTGTTGGGAGGAATGGAATCTCAGAAAATGTGGGTGGCCACTGCAGATCTGGAAAGAAATAAAACACCTTCAGAATCCTTGGGATCTGGCCTTTGGATAGCTGTCAAAATTATACCTTTGAAATGCAAGGACTCTATCAGGGTTTTAGTTTTGCTCGCTTTCAACGACTGCAACAAAAAATTAAGACAATGCATTCCTGTATTGAAAGGCTATAATTTGCATAGTATTGTCTGGCATTTTTGATACTGCAGTGACGGTAAAACCACATTCATGTGTAAATGTGGTTGCACACACACACACCCAGAATGCCTTCCACATTGGGGACACGTGTAGTTGTGTTCTGCCTAGTAAGTGACGACATGTTTCTAGGGTTTGTCTGGTTGGCAGTTCAGTCTCTATGCTTTGTTGAGTACACATTTCCTTTGTTCAACATGTGCCACCTATTTCTGATTACAGTATGAAACTTAGGCTGCAAAACAAAACAGAAATCCCTGCAAATGTTTATACCATATGACCTGAGGCCATGCTAAAGCATAGTTTTATTAAAATTTCCTCTGCCTTCTTCTTTTGTGGTTTTGGAATCACAGCTTGCCACTAAGTAATTAACTCAGAAGTCCTTTTGTAATCTGTTCTCCTTTGTCTGGATCAGGAGAAATGAATTATATCCAGTATGGTTGTAATTGCAGCTAACTTGTATGTCAGAAAGTCTTTGCTGTGATCTCACCTCACGGTAATTGGCAAGTAAAAAGATGCCAATAAAAGTAGTACTCAGATTTGACGGCAGTATCAATGCCCCCAACTAGGTTTACTGGCCATGAAATAAATGAGTACCTAGAGCTGTAGTGAAGATTAAATATAATATATACAAAGTACTTCAGTGCTTGGCACATAATAGACACTCAATAAAAGGTTTATTGTTAAAACCAACAACTGGGTTAGGTGTCCTTGTTTTACACGTTCATGGACTTGATCTCTATCACAGAGCTCATCACACTAATGTGTTTTGCTGTTTACTTATCTGTCTCCCCATGCAACTAGACCTCATGTCTTTATCCCAAGCACATAAATCAATGTAATTTATTGAGTTACAAAATGTAACTCAAGTGTTCTGACACTTGCCTTTGGACTTTTTTTTTTTTTTTTTTTTTTTTGCGGTACGCGGGCCTCTCACTGTTGGGGCCTCTCCCATCACGGAGCACAGGCTCTGGACGTGCAGGCTCAGCATCCATGGCTCACGGGCCCAGCCGCTCTGCGGCATGTGGGATCTTCCCAAACCGGGGCACGAACCCGTGTCCCCTGCATCGGCAGGCGGACTCTCAACCACTGCACCACCAGGGAAGCCCTGCCTTTGGACTTTTAATCAGCAGTACCACTGCCATCAAACTCTATTGTCTTCCAAAAGATTAGCATTTTTCTTGATCACATTGTCTGGTCTTCTACTGGTGCAATCTAAACATAAACCAAAGTTTTCAAAATGTATTTCGATATAATTGAACTCTTGGATCTCTCACATATATTAATGAAGTAAAGATTCAAAGATCGATTATTCTGGAACTCACAGTACAGTTCTGCAATGTATGAAGTATACTGTAGTTGCCCATGTATATTGAGACAACCATTACATCAACCCCTGAACCAGAGAACAAAGACTATGAATGAGAGACTTCTCTCATGGTCAGGTCTGGAGAGACCTTGGAGACAAAATTCATAAATCCACAGAGACTGGAAAACAGCTTATAGAGAAACTAAAACCAAAGCCAGAGACTCCTTAACCTACTTCTAGTTACTATACATAACCCGGTGGCAATAAATAAATAAGTTTCTCTGTTAAAGTACCATTCTTAGGGTGTTAGAGAGCTCAAGTGTGTCTGGAAAGGCCTTGATGGCTCTACCATTTGCAAAGCCCACAACTCTTTCAGCTCTTCCCAAAAGCAATGTCGAAAGTAAGTGTCATTCAGAGAGGGTGAAGGCTGCAAAGCTTTATTAGATGAAAATGCCAACTCTAATTTCCTGAAATACAAATAGAGAAGAGTAAAATCTCATTAAATGTGACAGGTTCAGTATGCAATGGTGTCGAAGCAGGTAGGGGGAGGGGTGTGATCGGGGCCACAAAAGACCCTGGTTATGCCTATGAGACCCCAATTCCACTTAGCTCACGTGCCATTAAAGAACTCTAAACGAAAAATGTATATTTTCTCAAGTATAAGAATTGAACCCAAATTCTTGGGCCACAGGTTTCTTATTGATATCAGATAAGAACCATCACTCTTTTTGATAATAATACCATGGCTTCCTTACTGCCACCCACAGCCCTGCCTTAGCAGAAAGACAGACTCGATCCAACATGCCCAGTACTATTACCCAAGTCCTAATTCATAAATAGAACTAGACAGGAAGAATTTTAGTTGTTTGTGGACTAACACAAATGTAACATGAACATCAAAAATATTTCTAAGTTGAAAGTGCCCCTAACATTTTTTTTTTAAATCAAAACACCTATAACAATTTATATTCAGTTAGTCATGTGTTATTTAATTGCCTGTCACACAAAGGAGATTGTGTTCTCAAAATGTAATTTCCAGAGGATTACAAAGTGTGGCAAGATGCCAGTCACTGAGTCGTTTTCTCAGTAACCAGTAGCAGGCTAGAGATTTTTAATGGAAAATTCTGCTTCCGAAGGCCAGTCACCTACCCCACAGAAAAACTTGCGACAGAGGATAAACCAACTCAGTAGATTAGTGAAGGCTGTCTAAAAGGGGTTGAAATTTGCCTGTGTATCAAAATCTTGATAATAATGTTCTTCCACATTTTTCTTACAGGATTGAGGGGACCCTCTACCTTTCTCTGGCCAAGTGGGGTTAGACCATAAAACTGAAACCATTAGGTGGGGCTGGTGGAGGTGGGAGGAGGGAGTAGAAATGTACTTTTGGAGCAATGTTTAGTTATTTACCCCTAAAGCAACAAACTGGCATCAGAGTATAATGATGATCAACAATTCTCAATAAATACCCTCTAGGGCTTCCCTGGTGGCGCAGTGGTTGAGAGTCCGCCTGCCGATGCAGGGGACACAGGTTCATGCCCCGGTTCGGGAAGATCCCACATGCCGCGGAGCGGCTGGGCCCGAGCCATGGTCGCTGAGCCTGCGCGTCCGGAGCCTGTGCTCCGCAACGGGAGAGGCCACAGCAGTGAGAGGCCCGCGTACCGCAAAAAATAAATAAATAAATACCCTCTAGACCTTTTCTTCTCTTTTAAGCCGTAGGTAACTCTCTGAGGAACTCATTTTTCAATAGCATGTTCAAAAAAACAAAGATAGTAAGAAAGGTATGTGACCAAAAGCAATTAGAAGAGGAAGTCACAGATTTGGAACAGTGTCAAAAAATAGTTTGCTTTCAGAATTAACCAAATTGAAAGTTAAGGAAAACACCAAAGATATATACATGGAAAAATTTTTACTCAAGCACAAAGAATGAAGAGCGATAAATCTGTTCTTGAGAGGGCAGCTGTAGGATGGTTACAGGAGAGTATTAAAAAGAGAAGTTGATGAACATCTATCTGGCTTCTCTTTTATCTTTGAGAAGGATGATCTTCAAACGGAAAAGGATAGCATGAATAAGGATAGCTAGAGAAAAGAAGACCACGGCAGATGGGGGACATTTTAAGGGAATCCTTAACTCCAGTGAATATCTCCCTATGATTAGGAATGATCGCCCAACTCCAGTTAGTGACTTTGGAAGTACAGAGCATCCTAAGGCAGGTTCCCCAGAAGCAGATGCAAAGACCAGGATTTGAGTACAAGTGGTTTATTTGGGAGGTGACGCCAGAAAGCAAGAGCCAGGTAAGGAAGTAAGAAAGAGAGACAGAAAAGAGGAAGAAGATAATACAGGATGGGTACTGAGCAGGCAATCTCTATAGCCGACTGGGGTTCCATTCTGCCAGGAAAAATGCCAAGCAGTCCTATCCAAGGTACAAGGAAATTACGACATTTTCTCCAACTCTAAAAGTTCCTTCTGGGTCATTAACTCTCCACCATTCCAACCTTTCCCAGCACTGCTTAAGAGGAAACCTAGGGTTGGGGAGTCATATGTGCTGTGGTAGGACTGACTCTATAGGCATGTCAGGAATAGTGAGAGTGAGGGGGGTTAGCTCTGCAACTAGTGGTGAGAAGGAAATAGGCAAGAAACTGGTGATAAACCAACATAGAACTGATTTTCAAAATGAAAAATTCTGTAACCAACCTTGGAGATCTTGACATGAATATAGGGGAAATAAACATACATCACAGGGATAGTTCGTAGTACCTAAAAGAAGCAGCAGAAGTGATGGGAACTCACTTTAACTTCGTATCTCTTTTTTAACAGGGTCAGTAGATTGGGAAATGAGGAAAATATAAAAGGTATATATATATATATATATATATATATATATATATATATATATATATATATATTACACAATATATATACAGATCTAGTTTATTTGGATAGCACAAAATTGACCAAGCTCAACCACAAGTTGGCATAAGCAAATGGCCGACTCAGCATCAGGTTGCACAACTTCAGAGAATGCAATTTGGAACCCCCCCATAGTATTCTGGGAGAATGTTGCCCCCTGGAACAGAATATAGAATGAAATGTGACTACTACCTTCAGCAGTGGTGCAGACCACTGACAGAGAACACAAAAGGATATCCAACATCCAGAGAAGGCTTCCACCCCTCCCTCTGAGAGGCTGGCAAGTCTAGGGCAGGAGAGCCAAACAAGCTGACCAATGTTCTTCAAGTTTATGCAGCTCCTCTTGAAAACCCTTTAAGTGTACCAGACAGGTTGGATGCTCTTCAACGTAACAAAATGTATCTGACAAATACAACCTGTTTATGCCCATGGACACCCATGGATATTAATCTACAGAAAAAATCTTTATGGAATGCCAAAAGGCTCCTACCAAAATTTTTATTAATGACTTGGGTGTCTCTCTATTTATATTCTCTCTTTCTTTCACACACACACACACACACACACACACACACACACACACAGTATACTCACTCACCTGAAGCTATGTGATATCATATTTGTGGATCAATACATTTGGGAATTGTGATAGATACTGTGGGTTAAGCTTTTCAATCTCCATTTCACCTTCCTTTGGGTTGAAAATGATGGAGAGCTGAAACAAACAAACAAAACACCTTTTGTAACTAGGATTCTGGATGCAAATTGCATTCCAACAATTAGAGGCTCTCGTGTGGAATTTGGAAGGTGGAAATGAGGCAGATCCCATTTTTCTGCCCCTTTTTGCTATTTCTATGCCATGAGAGGCTGTGGAAATGCAAGGTTTTCTGAAGCAGTGTTACAGCATCTCTATTAAGGTGTCAGGAGTTGCCATGGCAGCAGAGATGCTAGCATCTTCATTCCTGGATCACAGCTAGTACTCTGTGCTTTGAACTCATAACTTCAGAAGTGGCATTGGAGGTAGTAGCAAATCTGTTGGGTCAGTTGTATATCGTTCATGGAGTAATTTCTGAAGATTCAGCTTAGAATCCATTCTTTCACTCTTTCCAATGACTTTCCAAGGCCCTAACTGTATGCATTAAATTCCTTCCTGCTGAAATACCTAGAGAAATCTATCTCCTGCATTGGATACTGACTGGCATAGAAGGGTTGATAAATATGTTGAATGATATAATTAGGGCGAAAGGCAAATATAACATGATATATTTGAATAAGGATAAATGTAAAAGTTCAATACTTAGGTCCAAAAAGCAACTGCACGTCCACAGGCTAGAGGAATTATAACTTAGCAGCTCCATCTAAGATAAAGTTTAGAGAAAGGCCACCAAAAATGCTACTATGGTATCCAGAAAAAAACAAAGTTATAGTCATGCTCTATTGGTCTATTCTGGTTAGACCACACTTATAGAATAGTGATTAATCCTAGGCATTGTGCTTTAGAAGGGATATAGCCAAAATGAAGAGCAAGTAAATAGAATCAAGGAAGACCTGAATCTATGTCACAGGAACAATGTATAAAAAACATGGGAGAAGTGTACCTTGAAGACTAGGAGAGACTCAAGGTGGACCATGATAGTCATCTTTATATATTTACATGGTTTTCTTGTAGAAGATTCATTAGATTTGTTCTGTACATTTCAAAGGTTTGGAACCAGGACCAATAGAAGGGAGAAAAAGGGAGGCAAAGATGGAAGCTCTTTAGTTAGAGATGTCAGAATATGGGAGGACTACTTTGGGAGGCAGTAAATGTTCCAACATTTGAAGTGTTCAAAAATAACCTGAAGACTCACTTGATGGGGTGACTATAGGACATGCTCAGGCACCGAACGAGTTGCTGCTCCAAGAAGGTAACCTTTGAAGCTTATTCCAAATCCAAGAATTTTTTTATAGCAAAATTTTTACAAGGCTAGTTGGATATTCCTAGAAAACTCATATATTATCCACTATTCTCAGATATACAAATAACACACACACATGCACACACACTCTGAACAGTTGTAGGAGGTAGACGAAGGAGCTCAGGATTTGAAATTAGATAGGGGGGGCCTCAAATCTTGGCTCCATGGCATGCTAGTTGGATGACCTTGAGCAATTTAAGTAATTTCTGGTACTCTGTTTCCTTATTGATGAAGAATGATACCTATCACTTTGTTATGAGATTCAGAAAATAAATGCTCTAAACCAGATAGATAGAATTATTACCAAAAAAAAGTCATCTTCTAATAGTTTTAAACTCTTTTCCTTAATTTTTAACTCTTCCAAAGTGCTAGGTTGGAATGGATGAACAAAAGTTTTATATCTATTCTAAATTGAGGTTCCCCCCCTCAGATTTATAACTTTTCTATAGAGTAGGCAGTTGAGCACAACAGTTAATAGTAAAGGCTCATGAGTCCAGCTGATATGGGTTTAAATCCTAGCTGAGCCTCTTCTAACCACTTGACTATAAACATCGTCTGTAAACAACTGGGAACTTTAGTTCTCTTATCTATAAAATGGGGCCAATAAAAGTAGATTATAAGGTTTGGTAAGGATAGCATCAAATAATACAAGTACAGCAATTTGCCCAGTGTCTAGCTCACAGTGGATGCTTAATAGCCATTCTCTAATAATAATAATTATGGTAAATAATAGTGATGGTAATGATGAAGGCACAAGCTCTAGGGAGCATCAACCTAAAACATTAATGCTATTGACTTTATCTTTCAGTACTTTCATCCTGGATGTAATATATCGAAAGCATTCCTTGTTAGATATTTACACTTTTTTTTAGAGTTACATCATATTTACTCTGACTTCTAATTGCCTTTACTGTTCATGAAGGTGCCAAAGACATATAATCATAACTTAACCTAGCATATCCATTGGCTACAGACCTATCTGGGTGGCCAGAATATCAGGGAGGCTAGGAAAACACTACTTCTTACTGGCAGCATTAACTCAATAAACCTTCCAGGGGAACAATAAAAATGCAGTAGACAGCAGTCTTAATGAGAATATGCTCAGAGCACAGTGAAATCTTATAATGTGCTCAGTGCCCTATGGAATCCATAGGAATTTGATTTAGCAACATTAGATTTCAGTTTCTTAAAATATTAGCAATACGATTTGCAATAGCTGTTTCCTATTTTAGTCGATGGCCTTGTAAATTACAAGCATTATTATGGCATTGTTTATAATTCAGAGATGTCACCACATTACAGTTGGTGGCAGATGCAAATGAAGTTTGCCTTTGTTAATACAGCACATACCAAATTTTTCCTTAAGGCTCTTAATCAGAGTGTTACATATATCAGGACACATGAGAAGCCTATTTCTGCACAACAATTTAAGCAGCAATGTCTACTCTATCATTATGACATTTAAATGAACCTGCAGCTCTTTCACTCAAAAAAAAAAAAAAAAAAAAAGCCAAACTTCAACTATGCCCCATAGTTTTCTCTTCACCAAACCGAAAGCCCCAAATATTGGGATGGCCCTACTGACTTTTTTTTTTTTTTTTTTTTTTTTTTTTTTTTGCGGTACGCGGGCCTCTCACTGTTGTGGCCTCTTCCGTTGCGGAGCACAGGCTCCGGACACGCAGGCTCGGCGGCCATGGCTCACGTGCCCAGCCGCTCCGCAGCATGTGGGATCCTCCCGGACCGGGGCACGAACCCGTGTCCCCTGCATCGGCAGGCGGACTCCCAACCACTGCGCCACCAGGGAAGCCCCCTACTGACTTTTAAATTAGAACAGCCAAGAAGTATGAGAAATGTGTGTTAGTCACTTCAAGAACTCCCAGAGGGATTCAGGAGACTATGGCGGAAGAGTAGAACGCGGAGATCACCTTCCTCCCCACAGATACATCAGGAATACATCTACATGTGGAACTGCTCCTATAGAACACACACTGAATGCTGGCAAAAGACCTCAGACCTCCCACAAGGCAAGAAACTCCCCACGTAGCTGGGTAGGGCAACAGAAAAAAGAAAAAACAGAAACAAAAGAATAGGGATGGGCCCTGCACCAGTGGGAGGGAGCTGTGAAGGAGGAAAGGTTTCCACACACTAGGAAGCCCCTTCGCAGGCGGAGACTGTGGGTGACGGAGTCGGGGGGAGCTTCCGAGCTGCTGAGGAGAGCACAGCAACAGGGGTGCAGAGGGCAAAGCGGAGAGATTCCCGCACAGAGGATTGGTGCCGACTGGCACTCATCAGCCCAAGAGGCTTGTCTGCTCACCCGCCGGGGCGGACGGGGGCTGGGAGCTGAGGCTCGGGCTTCGGTTGGATGCAGGAAGAGGACTGGGGTTGACGGCGTGAACACAGCCTGAAGGGGTTAGTGTGTCACGGCTAGCCGGGAGGGAGTCCGGGAAAAACTCTGGAGCTGCCGAAGAGGAAAGAGACTTTTTCTTCCCTCTTTGTTTCCTGGTGCATGAGGAGAGGGGATTAAGAGCGCCGCTTAAAGGAGCTCCAGAGACGGGCGCGAGCCGCAGCTATCAGCGCAGACCCCAGAGACGGACATGAGACGCTAAGGCTGCTGCTGCAGCCACCAAGAAACCTGTATGCGAGCACAGGTCACTATCCACACCTCCCCTCCCGGGAGCCCGTGCAGCCCCCCACTGCCAGGGTCCGTGATCCAGGGACAACTTACCCAGGAGAACGCACGGCGCACCTCAGGCTGGTGCAACGTCATGCCGGCCTCTGCCGCCGCAGGGTCGCCCCACACTCCCTACCCCTCCCTCCCCCCGGCCTGAGTGAACCAGAGCCCCCGAATCAGCGGCTCCTTTAACCCCGTCCTGTCTGAGCGAAGAACAGACGCCCTTAAGCGACCTACACGCAAAGGCGGGGCCAAATCCAAAGCTGAGCCCCGGGAGCTGTGTGAACAAAGAACAGAAAGAGAAATTGCTCCCAGCAGCCTCAGGAGCAGCGGATTAAATCTCCACAATCAACTTGATGTACCCTGAATCTGTGGAATACCCGAATAGACAACGAATCATCCCAAATGGAGGAGGTGGACTTTGGGAGCAAGATAGATTATTTTTTCCCCTTTTCCTCTTTTTGTGAGTGTGTATGTGTATGCTTCTGTGAGAGATTTTGTCTGTATAGCCTTACGTTCACCATTTGTCCTAGGGTTCTGTCCGTCCATTTTCTTATTTTTGGGGGTTTTTTTTAATTTAAAAAATTTTTTCTTAATAATTATTTTTATTTTCATAACCTTATTTTATCTTATTTTATTTTATTCTCTTCCTTCCTTCCTTTCTTTTCTTTCTTTCTTTCTTTTTTTTTTTCTTTCTCCCTTTTATTCTGAGCTGTGTGGAGGACAGTCTCTTGGTGCTCCAGCCAGGCATCAGGGCTGTGCCACTGAGGTGGGAGAGCCAACTTCAGGAAACTGGTCCACAAGAGACCTCCTAGCTCCATGTAATATCAAACGGCGACAATCTCCCAGATATCTCCATCTCAACACCAACACCCAGCTTCACTCAACAACCAGCAAGCTACAATGCTGGACACCCTATAGCAAACAAATAGCAAGACAAGAACATAGACCCATCCATTAGCAGAGAGGCTGCCTAAAATCATAATAAGGCCACAGACACCCCCAAAACACACCACCAGATGTGGACCTGCCCACCAGAAAGACAAGATCCAGCCTCATCCACCAGAACACAGGCATTAGTCCCCTCCACCAGGAAACCTACACAACCCACTGAACCAACCTTAGCCACTGCAGACAGACACCAAAAACAATGGCAACTATGAACCTGCAGCCTGCAAAAATCAGACCCCAAACACAGTAAGGTAAGCAAAATGAAAAGACAGTAAAAAACACAGCAGATGAAGAAGCAAGGTAAAAACCCACCAGACCTAACAAATGAAGAGGAAATAGGCAGTCTACCTGAAAAAGAATTCAGAATAATGATAGTAAAGATAATCCAAAATTTTGGAAATAGAATAGAGAATATGCAGGAAACATTTAACAAGGACCTAGAAGAATTAAAGAGGAAACAAGCAATGATGAAAAACACAATAAATGAAATTAAAAATACTCTAGAAGGGGGCTTCCCTGGTGGTGCAGTGGTTGAGAGTCCGCCTGCCGATGCAGGGGACACGGGTTCGTGCCCCGGTCCGGGAAGATCCCACATGCCGCGGAGCGGCTGGGCCCGTGAGCCATGGCCACTGAGCCTGAACGTGCGGAGCCTGTGCTCTGCAACGGGAGAGGCCACAACAGTGAGAAGCCCACGTACCGCAAAAAAAAAAAAAAAAAAAATACTCTAGAAGGCATCAATAGCAGAATACCTGAGGCAGAAGAACAGGTAAGTTACCTGGAAGATAAAATAGTGGAAATAACTACTGCAGAGCAGAATAAAGAAAAAAGAATGAAAAGAACTGAGGACAGTCTCAGAGACCTCTGGGACAATATTAAACGCATGAACATTCAAATTATAGGGGTCCCATAAGAAGAACAGAAAAAGAAAGGGACTGAGAAAATATTTGAAGAGATTATAGTTGAAAATGTCCCTAATATGGGAAAGGAAATAGTTAATCAAGTCCAGGAACCACAGAGAGTCCCATACAGGATAAATCCAAGGAGAAACACGCCAAGATACATATTAATCAAACTATCAAAAATTAAATACAAAGAAAACAAAATAAAAGCAGCAAGGGAAAAACAACAAATAACACACAAGGGAATCCCCATAAGGTTAACAGCTGATCTTTCAGCAGAAACTCTGCAAGCCAGAAGGGAGTGGCAAGACATATTTAAAGTGATGAAGGAGAAAAACCTACAACTAAGATTACTCTGCCCAGCAAGGATCTCATTCAGATGTGATGGAGAAATTAAAACCTTTACAGACAAGCAAAAGCTGAGAGAGTTCAGCACCACCAAACCAGCTTTAAAACAAATGCCAAAGGAACTTCTCTAGGCAAGAAACAAAAGAGAAGAAAAAGACCTATAATAACAAACCCAAAACAATTAAGAAAATGGCAATAGGAACATATGTATCGATAATTACCTTAAATGTAAATGGATTAAATGCTCCCACCAAAAGACACAGACTGGTTGAATGGATACAAACACAAGACCCATATATATGCTGTCTACAAGAGACCCACTTCAGACCTAGAGACACATACAGACTGAAAGTAAGGGGATGGAAAAAGATATTCCATGCAAATGGAAATCAAAAGCAAGCTGGAAGAGCAATTCTCATCTCAGACAAAATAGACTTTAAAATAAAGACTATTAGAAGACACAAAGAAGGACCCTACATAATGATCAAGGGACTGATCCAAGAAGAAGATATAACAATTGTCAATATTTATGCACCCAACATAGGAGCACCTCAGTACATTAGGCAAATGCTAACAGCCATAAAAAGGGAAATCGACAGTAACACAATCATAGTAGGGGACTTTAACACCCCACTTTCACCAATGGACAGATTATCCAAAATGAAAATAAAAAAGGAAACACAAACTTTAACTGATACATTAAAGAAGATGGGCTTAATTGATATTTATAGGACATTCCATCCAAAAACAACAGAATACACATTTTTCTCAAGTGCTCATGGAACATTCTCCAGGATAGATCATATCTTGGGGCACAAATCAAGCCTTGGTAAATTTAAGAAAATTGAAATCGCATCAAGTATCTTTTCCAACCACAACGCTATGAGACTAGATATCAATTACAGGAAAAGATGTGTAAAAAATACAAACACATGGAGGCTAAACAATACACTACTTAATAACGAAGTGATCACTGAAGAAATCAAAGAGGGAATCAAAAAATACCAAGAAACAAATGACAATGGAGACACGAAGACCAAAACCTATGGGATACAGCAAAAGCAGTTCTAAGAGGGAAGTTTATAGCAATACAGTCCTACCTTAAGAAACAGGAAACATCTCGAATAAACAAACTAACCTTGCACCTAAAGCAATTAGAGAAAGAAGAACAAAAAACCCCAAACTTAGCAGAAGGAAAGAAATCATAAAGATCAGATCAGAAATAAATGAAAAAGAAATGAAGGAAATGATAGCAAAGATCAATAAAACTAAAAGCTGGTTCTTTGAGAACATAAACAAAATTGATATACCAGTAGCCAGACTCATCAAGAAAAAAAGGGAGAAGACTCAAATCAACAGAATTAGAAATGAAAAAGGAGAAGTAACAACTGTCACTGCAGAAATACAAAAGATCATGAGAGATTACTACAAGCAACTCTATGCCAATAAAATGGACAACCTGGAAGAAATGGACAAATTCTTAGATATGCACAACCTGCCAAGACTGAATCAGGAAGAAATAGAAAATATGAACAGACCAATCACAAGCACTAAATTTGAAACTGTGATTAAAAATCTTCCAATAAACAAAAGCCCATGACCAGATGGCTTCACAGGCAAATTCTATCAAACATTTAGAGAAGAGCTAACACCTATCCTTCTCAAACTCTTCCAAAATATAGCAGAGGGACGAACACTCCCAAACTCTTTCTACGAGGACACCATCACCCTGATACCAAAACCAGACAAAGATGTCACAAAGAAAGAAAAGTACAAGCCAATATCACTGATGAACATAGATGCAAAAATCCTCAACAAAATACTAGCAAACAGAATCCAACAACACATTAAAAGGATCATACACCATGATTAAGTGGGGTTTATCCCAAGAATGCAAGGATTCTTCAATATACACAAATCAATCAATGTGATACACCATATTAACAAACTGAAGGAGAAAAACCATATGATCATCTCAATAGATACAGAGAAAGCTTTCGACAAAACTCAACACCCATATATGATAAAAACCCTGCAGAAAGTAGGCATAGAGGGAACTTTCCTCAACATAATCAAGTCCATATATGACAAACCCACAGCCAACATCATCCTCAGTGGTGAAAAACTGAAAGCATTTCCAGTAAGATCAGGAACAAGACAAGGTTGCCCACTCTCACCACTCTTATTCAACACAGTTTTGGAAGTTTTAGCCACAGCTATCAGAGAAGAAAAGGAAATAAAAGGAATCAAATCAGAAAAGAAGAAGTAAAGCTGTCACTGTTTGCAGATGACATGATACTACACATAGAGAATCCTAAAGATGTTACAAGAAAACTACTAGAGCTAATCAATGAATTTGGTAAAGTAGCAGGATACAAAATTAATGCACAGAAATCTCTGGCATTCCTATATACTAATGATGAAAAATCTGAAAGTGAAATCAAGAAAATACTCCCATTTACCATTGCAACAAAAAGAATAAAATATCTAGGAATAAATGTACCTAAGGTGACAAAACACCTGTATGCAGAAAATTATAAGACACTGATGAAAGAAATTAAAGATAATACAAATAGATGGAGAGATATACCATGTTCTTGGATTGGAAGACTCAACATTGTGAAAATGACTCTACTACCCAAAGCAATCTACAGATTCAGTGTAATCCCTATCAAACTACTAATGGCATTTTTCTCAGGACTAGAACAAAGAATTTCACAATTTGTATGGAAACACAAAAGACCCCAAAGAGCCAAAGCAATCTTGAGAACAAAAAATGGAGCTGGAGGAATCAGCCTCCCTGACTCCAGACTATACTACCAAGCTACAGTAATCAAGACAGTATGGTACTGACACAAAAACAGAAATATAGATCAATGGAACAGGATAGAAATCCCAGAGATAAACCCACGCACATATGGTCACCTTATCTTTGATAAAGGAGGCAAGAATATACAGTGGAGAAAAGACAGCCTCTTCAATATGTGGTGCTGGGAAAACTGAACAGGTACATGTAAAAGTATGAAATTAGAACACTCCCTAACACCATACACAAAAATAAACTCAAAATGGATTAGAGGCCTAAATCTAAGGCCAGACACTATCAAACTCTTAGAGGAAAACATAGGCAGAACACTCTGTGACATAAATCACAGCAAGATCCTTTTTGACCCATCTCCTAGAGAAATGGAAATAGACACAAAAATAAACAAATGGGACCTAATGAAACTTCAAAGCTTTTGCACAGCAAAGGAAACCATAAACAAGACCAAAAGACAACCCTCAGAATGGAAGAAAATATTTGCAAATGAAGCAGCTGACAAAGGATTAATCTCCCAAATTTACAAGCAGCTCATGCAGCTCAATAACAAAAAACCAAACAACCCAATCCAAAAATGGGCAGAAGACCTAAATAGACATTTCTCCAAAGAAGATATACAGACTGCCAACAAACACATGAAAGAATGCTCAACATCATTAATCATTAGAGAAATGCAAATCAAAAGTACAATGAGATATCATCTCACACCAGTCAAAATGGCCATCATCAAAAAAATCTAGAAACAATAAATGCTGGAGAGGGTGTGGAGAAAAGGGAACACTCTTGCTGGTGAGAACTCACTGCTGGTGGGAATGTGAATTGGTACAGCCACTATGGAGAACAGTATGGATGTTCCTTAAAAACTACAAATAGAACTACCAAATGACCCAGCAATCCCACCACTGGGCATATACCCTGAGAAAACCATAATTCAAAAAGAGACATGTACCAAAATGTTCATTGCAGCTCTATTTACAATAGCCAGGACATGGAAACAACCTAAGTGTCCATCATTGGATGAATGGATAAAGAAGATGTGGCACATATATACAATGGAATATTACTCAGCCATAAAAAGAAATTAAACTGAGCTATTTATAATGAGGTGGATGGACCTAGAGTCTGTCATACAGAGTGAAGTAAGTCAGAAAGAGAAAGACAAATACCGTATGCTAACACATATATATGGAATTTAAGAAAAAAAATGTCATGAAGAACCTAGGGGTAAGACAGGAATAAAGACACAGACCTGCTAGAGAATGGACTTGAGGATATGGGGTGGGGGAAGGGTAAGCTGTGACAAAGTGAGAGAGTGTCATGGACATATATACACTACCAAATGTAAAGTAGATAGCTAGTGGAAAGCAGCTGCATAGCACAGGGAGATAAGCTCAGTGCTTTGTGACCACCTAGAGGGGTGGGACAGGGAGGGTGGGCGGGAGGGAGACACAATAGGGAAGAGATATGGGAACATATGTATATGTATAACTGATTCACTTTGTTATAAAGCAGAAACTAACACACCATTGTACACCATTGTAAAGCAATTATATTCCAATAAAGATGAAAAAAAAAAAGAAAATCTGACAGAAGACCTCATTTAGCGTAGGAGCAATGTCACATTCTTCAATAGCTTGTAAGGGAAATAATTGATATTGATAATAATGATCTTGGGTTATCAATATATCACAATAAATTCTCTCCTAAGGGTACACATACATTTAGTAAAGATTACATATATATAATAAAAATAGTACAGGTGTAATATTTAGAAATATAGTTAAAATAAGAAAAGTCTTAGCACTTTAAAGGATAGTAATTTTTACCTGGAAATCTTGCATTTCCTGTTAATGCCAGATAAAATGTGTAATGCTAAACATTTTTTTCTAGATACAAAATTAAATAAGCCACAATGTTTAAAGTCTCTTACAAGTTGTTAGAATACCTAGTAGAGAAATGCAAACATCAGAAGGACAGAGAGATGTGTTGGTCTCAGGTGGTATTTCACTCATTTTCTCAATAAACAATAACCAATGTATAAGGCCCCATCTTGGGTGCTATGGAGCTCACAAAGCTTGTACAAGGTAGAAGTCTGTGTTCTCATGGAAGTTAGC
Source organism: Mesoplodon densirostris (assembly GCF_025265405.1). Taxonomy (NCBI): domain Eukaryota; kingdom Metazoa; phylum Chordata; class Mammalia; order Artiodactyla; family Ziphiidae; genus Mesoplodon; species Mesoplodon densirostris. The sequence goes on from NC_082664.1 coordinate 43,959,067, forward strand.
TGAAAAGATGAGATGTTCATTCAGAAGATAATTCAAGGTAGGATACAGCAGGTATCTTGGAGGAGGAAACAGCTGAGACCTACAGAGTATCGATAGAGAACCACTTGTGGGAAAAAGAGGAAGCCTCCATCTTGCATCTAATTAATTAATGATCCAAGAGCCCATCAGGCTGAGCCAATTCCTTCAAGAGGCTCATTTGTAACATTCCAGTGGGAACCTAGAAATGGTTCATCCTGAGATGTCCTCTCGCAGCAAAATTCTGCTCTCAAAATTACCTTTCCTTATCACTAACACATGATTTCAATCTATTACCCCCATTCCCTGCTTCCTTTATCCCAATTATCTTGCCCATTTATCCCTAAATGTTGGTTCACAGATAATAGCTATAAATAACTAAGACTTACAGATTACTCACTATGTGCCAAGCACTGTTCCAAGTGCTCTACATAATATTAACTCATTTAATCCCCACAACAACACTGTGTAATAGGTACTATTATTATCCCCATTTTATAGAAGAGGAAACCAAGTCACAGAATGGCTAAATAACTGTCCCAAGGTCACACTGCTAGTAAATCAGAGTAAGTAGACATTTTCACTATTATGTGTCAAACTGAAAAAAACTGAGGATAATGTAGTGACTTTGTGATAAATACATATAATTTAAAATTTTTAATTATATATAAAAATAAAATTGTATAAGAAAAAATGCACAATTTGAAGAACTATGCTGTGTTCTGAGATTAAGCTCAAATGTCTAAGATTTTCTGAAATGATAGTCAAAGGAAATTACACAGTCACCATTTTTTTTTTAAGAGGCCCATAAGATTCTGAATCCACTGAACTCTCCCTCCTGCTTTAGCAACAAACTCTGCCACTTGGTTTGTCCTCCCACAACCTCATCCCCATCCAGGCTCTTCTTAAAGTCCTTTCCCCTACTAGTCTTTTCATGTTACCCTGTGAAAGGTCTGTTCTACCAGGACCATAATCCATGTTTCCCTCCACCCCTTATCATGGCTGAAACTCGACTCCCTTCAGTCAAGCCACATCCTTGGGTGAGCACCCTTTATGCTTCCCAATGCATCTTCTCAAATGCTTGTTCTTCTGCTATCATTGGACAGCCTCCCCTTCTTACCCATTTATCAGTCCTCCTTGCCCTTCCATGCTTACTTCTGGTGCCCTTTCTCACCTTCCTCAGTAACTTTACCACTGGTAGTTGTATACCTCCCCAACCCAAAGCTCTGCTATCTATCATCAGCATCCAGGATGATGAACTTTATAACATCCAACCATTAAACAACCTTCTTCAATCCAGGGATATTTATTACCACTTAGATTTGCTCAGCCTTAGCCATTGCCACATGCATACCACATGCTGAAGACAGAAGAAGGAAGAAGGGAAATCCATTGGATTTGGCAGTTAGCATTATCAGTAATGACCTTCCAGAGATCAACTACAGTAAATACGTGGAAAGAGAACGCAGGCTTCGGAGGTTAAGAAGCGAATGGATGGCAAGAAAGTGAAGGCCACCATCACTCAAGAAACTTCCTTGGAGTTCATTTAGTCTCATGGTCCCTCTTTTAAAATCCCATTCCCTTGACTACATTGACACTAACCTGGTTTTTCTCCTACATCTCTGATAGCTCATTCTCTGCTTCCTTTTTAATACACAAAGCATTTCTTGAACCCCAGTTATGAATCAGGCAGTTTGCCAGGCACTGAGGATACAAAAGACATGATCCCTTCCCTCATGTTTTTCATGGTTTTGGAGAGATGATTGTTATGGATTCAATTCATTATACCCAAGTGAAATAAATGAATGAAATGCGAACACAGAAGAAGGAAATATTACCTCTATCAAAAGACAGGCAAGGGCTTCCCTGGTGGCGCAGTGGTTGAGAGTCTGCCTGCCAATGCAGGGGACACGGGTTCGTGCCCCAGTCTGGGAAGGTCCCACATGCCGCGGAGCGGCTGGGCCCGTGAGCCATGGCCGCTGAGCCTGTGCGTCCGGAGCCTGTGCTCCGCAACTGGAGAGGCCACAACAGTGAGAGGCCCGCATACCGCAAAAAAAAAAAAAAAAAAAAAAAAAAAAGACAAGCAAGAGTGCCAAAGAAAGCTACCTAAAAAAGGTGACACCACCCTGGGTCTTGAAGAAGAGGAGCATGTCAGCAGTAGTAAATGGCTAGGGAGATGGCGGTACAGCACAAAAAAGAGTACAAAAAGCATAGTCTGCTTGGGTCTGGTGAGTAGTTTTGTATGGTTTTAAGATGCTTGTGGGAAAGTGGCAAAAAATACTATCGGGAAGGTGAATGGGGACCAAACTGGGTAGGGTCTTAAAGAGGATGCCAATAGTTTACATTTTACCTTGTAGTCCAAGAATAATTACTGAAAGATATTAAGTGAGATAGTGACACCATGAGAGCTATGTTTTAGATCAACAACTCTGGAGATGGTGTGGAAGATGAATAGAAAAAAGAATAAAGAATACATCCCAGCTTGTGCAATGTTCTAGGACACAGAAAACCTAGGCCTATGTTTCAGATGGATTTCCCTCGTAATCTGTCTAAATGAGAACTGTGGTAGTCGCCCTAATAACAGAGAGGAAAAATAATATAAGAGTCACCTAGAGGTACAATCAATGGGACTTCATGACCAATTAAATATGGAAATTTGGAGAGAAGGAAGAGTGAAAACTGATTTAAGGTTTTAAATCTAGGAGACTAGTTGAATAATTATATCCGTAGCCAAGAGTTAGAGGTGATTTTCTGAGTGTGCTTTCATCTCCTACTCCAAAAGTTTTCTCTTTAGTCTTATTTTAATTTTCTAAACTCTTTTGCATGAAATTTTTATATCCTTCAATTGCTCAACTGCCATATGGATGATGCCCAAATTTTTTTTGCTGCCAGTATCCTGATGGGTTCCAGACATCCTTTTTCAATTTGTCTTTAGAGATCTCTAGCTGGTTATCTTACTATGATCACAAATTACCAGTCTGATGTGATACTCTTCTCTCCTTATCTCCCAATCAAACCAGCTGGTCCTCCAGGCTTCTCTTTTCTGTGATTAATACCTTTCACCCAGTCACAAAACTCTCAATGATCCAATCCCACAGGGAGATTGCTGCTAGATCATGTTGAGTATATCCCATTAACGCTCTCACCATCTCTCACCTCTATCCCCACCTCTCCATCCCTCTAGCAAGCTCTTTACTAAATAAATCCTTAATTTCATCTCACCTTCAGGACTCCCAGCAACACATGCTTGTAACACATGATTATGTCATTTCTTAAAGCCCAGTTTTACTCTGCCACTTCCCAGTGCAACAGTTTTCAGTGGGGTCCTGACAATGTTCCCAACCCAGTAATAGACATTTTCACATTTCATTGTCTTAAGATGCTCCCAGAGCAGCAAGAAAGGAGCAGTTCACCAAAGCATCAGTTGCAGCTCTCTTGGGCAAGAGCAACTTTGCTCTTAATTTGTTACTGCCTGCAACACATAAGGCCTGCCCAAGATTGTAAGATAATGCATTTTCTAATCTTAGAAGACAAATAAACTGTTTCATACATGGCCCTCTGTAACGTCTACTACTGCAACAAAACCTTCTATTTGAATAGATTTTCTTCTTAATTTCTAAAATGGTTCAACAGCAATGTCACACTACACATTAAATTCCATTTTTGAGGTTATGTTTTCTCCATATGAGAAGAGATAAAAACTGTAGTAATTGGCAATCATAGGAAAACATTTGTAAACTAGAGGCAGTGGGTCAGGTTTTTTCTCTAACACAGTCATACCAAGCTCTCAGTCTCACTGGCAGACTTCTGAATTCACAACTAACTCCAGGTTTGCCCACCTTCCCAAAGGCAACACAGACATTCCCTCTGCACCACAGGCTGCAGTTTCACAGAGCTTCATGGTGAGTGAGACGCAGGTCATGAGTAGGGTCATGAGTAGAAAGTAACTGGATTTTAACACAGGAAGCCCAAAGTGCCACTTTGGAGTGATAACCTCTTGTTAGGTCCAAATGTGCCTCTGAGTCTAATGGCATTACTTCCCCTTAAGGAAGCTCATCTAGTTTCCACTGAAAACCACATAGACCCAGGGGAGAGAGGAAAGGAGACCCCTTTCCAGCTGCCTTAACAGCTCCATTCTCACTGGCTGCAGATTCAGGCGTGAGAGAGTTCCCTGGGCTCAGAGCTGGTCAATCAAAATAGTGGTGAGCAGTCAGGAGGGGCCGAGACTCAACTGCTATGGTATAGAGAGACCAGCACAAATGGATTAACTGGGGCTCTGTCCAAAGAGGAAACATTTGAGAAAGACTTCAGGATGACAGGATAGCACCCGTGTCTCAGTCTTCCTGGGTCCTGAGCCCAAGAGCAGAAGCAGTTAACTTCAGTGTTCCCAGAAAATAAGAGGTAACTCTAACGAGGTACCAGACTAGTGTGCAAGCCCCACAGGGATTTCTGCTTCTGCTCTCCAGCCACAGGCGTGATATAATAATAGGAAAGACTGGAAGGTTCTGCTTAACTCACATTTTGGGGTCAATTCCAGTTTCATTTTTAGAGTGACTATTTTTTAACTACAAAAATAGTACATTTCATTGTAGGAAAGACAATAAATAAAAGATAAAAGTTTTTTAAATCACTCATGATTTTAAGACTCAGAAATATCTCATTAATATTTTTGAGAATATTCTTCCAGTGGGTATATATGTATATGTGTGCATAAATATTTGCACATATAAGTATATATATATATTTGTTTCCATATATTTTTCTCCATTATCCTAAAATAGGACCATGCTATACATATTATCTTGTAACCCTCTTGTTTTTTACTTAACAGTATATCAGAGACATTTTCCCGTGTCATTAAAAATGCTCCAACATTGTTCTTAGTGAATGCTAAGTATTCAAAAACAAATTTTACTTACAAACATACTTGCATCAATCTAAGCTCTACTCTTGTTTGCCAGCCATTCACAGGACAGAACCAAGGGGCTGGTCAGGTATTACCACAGTCTGATGGACCCTGATATTTGGGGTAGCTACTGCTAAACACGTCTTCGTAATTCTATACTTTAGACAGTACTATTATCAAAGCATAAGGACATTAGAGATCTTTCATGTCAAGCAAGTAGTAATGATAATGTATAACTTTTTTGCAGCTATCATATGCCAGGCACTGTGCTAAGCAATTCCCATGCGTTATCTCATGTGATTTCATCAACGCCCTTTAACATAGAACTGTTGCTTTCCTGACTTTGCCCATATGGAAACAGAGACGTAGAGAGTATGCAACAGACCTAGGGCTCAACTCTAGTTAATCTAGAGAATGGGACATGGTGTGTAATTCATCTCATGCTTTCCCAATAACAATTTCTACTCTCTAAGAAAGTGACCCATGCTGCCATTAGCTCCTTACTCCATCACACAATCACAATTTACTCAACAATAAGTCATAAAGTGGGAGAAACCTGCATAATCCCTTACTTCTGTTAGTGAATGTGGTCTTTTATCTTATGTTTTCAAGAAAACGATGAAAATAAGTAAAATCCTTTGTTCCAAGTGACTTCCAGGATTTAAAAATTAGTCTCATGTGTAGATTTTGTAGTAGGATGATCTCCTTCACAACCTCATGCTGCCTTGTAGTGAGAGAGCTACCCCTCATATCTGGCCCCAAGCTCAGGGCAGGCAGGCAGGGTCAGCCTCTGCAGGGTAGGTAATTTACAGACAGTGACTGGATCCCATTTAACGCTAGATAGTTTTTGCTTAAAGAATGATTTCTAGGTACTACAGAGAAATCTTACTTCTCTGGAATAAAAGTCACAACCTTAAATTTCTGAAAACATAACCCTTAACATTTGCTTCAATTATTATTTTTTCTTCTCCTGAAAGATAGAGCATAAATTAGGACATAGATGATCAGATCAAGTAGCAGCCCTTAATCTGTAAATAATCTCTCTGTCTTCATGGCAATCAGGAAAACAGTGGGAAACAGTCGGTTTAAGATGAAAGTGACAACCTATTAGCATTCAGAGAGAAATGATTTCTCTCATCACCTTTACTGGAAGATGCTGTTGCTGTGGCAACTGGTCCCCGCATTCATCCGGTATCCAATTGCTGAGATGACAAGGGAGCTGGTCAGGCTGAGAGAAGATCATTCACACTATCCCTTTTAAGTGACAACCAATAAGATCTGTAAGGGAATTCCTTATAAAAACCCAGCATTATTGCTTGACTAAGCTTCCCTAACTTGGGTCTCTGGTTAAAACTTAAGAGTTCTTCAGTTTAACTGAACTGATGAACATTTAACTTCATGAACAATAATATGCCTTAGGGACATTTTCAATGTTCTTTATTCTGGGCATTGCTATGTAAAGTATGTAGGGGGAGGGCATGGCATGTTCCTATGGAGTACAAAATGCTCTAGGCAGAGATACTCTGCAACTGGGCTTATGGCAGGTGTAAAGCCACAGCTGTCTTCTCACACCATGGCAGTCTTCAAGCGGAGGCTGAAATGCAGACCATGGGACTGTGTTTTACATTTTACCCCTCTGTCAGAAACTTATCTGTACTCTCAAGAAGCCCTGGACTCTTCATTTAAATGACAAATGAGGGTACCCATGAACTTTGTGGTAACTGGCTTGCTACAGTGTCACCCATAGACTGCATTTCTCTCTTCGTCTGAAAACACAAATGGTTCGCATGGAGAAACAAGGTAGTACAGCTGAAATCATTTAATTTTATTTCCTGAAGGAATTGGCTCATCTTGGGTGACCACCTCAGCTGATTTTGGAGCACTTCAATGTCATAATGTCCTTCATTACACCTGTGGTAAAAACAGAGGATCTACATTTGCCATCCTGCTTAAATAATAAATGCATAGCTTTTAAAAGTTTCATGTGAGCTGGAAACCAAATGTTCTTCAGGGAACATCCTCATTCATAAACAAGCAATTTCCATTTGTGACTCTTGCTGCGGTAGACTTAACAGAGAAGAATGAAAAGGAAGTACATTTTCAGAAGTATACGGTCCTCAAGTGCCCACTGACAGCAATTCCATTCCCAGGTGGTCATGTCCAGTCCCTCTCTGCTCAAACATGACTTTTCTGGGACCTCACAACCAACATCCCTTGTCAGTTCTGTGCCCCAAACAACAGCATGCTCTTGCCTTTGCCCATTTGTGAGGGAAGCTCCCACTAGCTACTTTGGAAACGTGGTAGGCAGAAGAGAGAGCAAGGAGCAGCAGAAATAGGTCCCTTTGGGCTCGCAGCTATCAGCTAGGGAGCCTCCTACCTGTGATTTGTCACTTCACTGATGCAGAGTTCTCATGGGACAAACTGTGGCCCATACATACAAATAATTATAATAAAATAATTTTAATTATAGCTAATATTTGTTGTGCACATACCAAATATTATTTAAAATACAATTTGCATGCATTGTCTCCTTTGTCTTTCCAGACACTACACCGCTTAAGTAAATGTCATTATCGTCATCATTCTGAGATTTAGAGAAGTTCAGTAACTTTTTCAAAATCATATGACATAGAGGCAGAAAAACCCTGATCTTACTAAGGCCAAATAATAGATAATGTCACCTTTATCTAATCCCAGTGCTTTGGGGATTTTTGTTATTTTTCAGAAGCCCTTAAGCACAATAGTAAATCCACTAGTCTCCCTCTCTGGGTTAAGGTCACAATTATAATCAATTTACTCTGTAAGACCCGGCACAGTGTTTGGCACAAGACCGGTACTTGAGAAAGTTTTGCTGATTGGAAAAAAAGCTTTTGATTCAAGATTGAGAAAGGAAAAAAAAAAAAAAAAAAGATTGAGAAAGGTTTCACTTTTTAAAGATGCACTGTACCATTGACACTGGCTGTTTCCAGAGCCTTTGGAACA